>NC_092629.1:37155868-37474679 GCF_039555335.1 Amphiura filiformis | reverse complement strand
GTAGAGGATAGGCAAAATAAAAATTCCTATCGTTTATTCTCTAAGTCTACACCCCCTGTGTGGGAGATTAAGGTCATGTCTTCCATATAGGGTGTATGGATTTCAACTGGAATAGCCCAATACTTGTTGTACCTCAGTTAAAATTCCTGTAGGATTGGATACAGCACCATTATTTCAAAAATATGTTGAATCTATATCCATAGGGTATATGGATTTCAAATGGAATTCTACCCCAATATTAATTGCACTTGCACCTTTTGTTAAAATTCCTGTAGGATTGGATACAGCACCGCTATTTCACAAGTAAGATTCACTATGTTGAATCTAAACTGCTCAAATAAAGAAAGTCCGCAGTCATGTAACCCGTCCTACACCAAAATCTGATCTTGTTATGACAATTTGATTGATACAGTTGTGTGCAGAATCTTGTTAGCTCCAATTTGATACCAAATTTGATACCAAACACTCAAAAGGTGACAAGGATTGATACCAGTTTATGGCATTTGGTTCATTTTCAAAGTTGCAAATCAAAAGCGAAGCCGCAGGTCGAAATTGCTTAGCGTGGCAATATGGTCAAGCTTGCTTGCCCACGATGGCCCCTGTCGACTATCCCAAGTGCGCGCTTTATTCAGTTGTTAATTTAAAACGCGCATGGTTTGCTACAGTGCTTCACTGATGAATACTAGGGCACGATGGTCGCGTGGTCCGTTTTTATCTTGCAACATTTGAAAATGGACCAAATTTCATATACTGGTATCAATCTCTGTGAATTTAATTTTTTTTTTTTTTTTTTTTTTTTTTTTTTTTTTTGAGTTTTCGGTAGCAAATTTGGTATCAAATTGCAGCTAATAAGATTCTGCACACGACCTTTTCAATCAAATTGTCATAACAAGATCAGGTTTTGGTGTAGGACGGGTTACATGACTGCGGACTTTCTTTATTTGAGGTGTTTATTTCCATAGGGGTATAAGGTTTTCAAATGGAATAGTCAAATACTTAATTGCACTTGCACCTCAGTTAAAATTCCTGTGGGCTTGGATACAGCACTGCTGTTTCACAAATAAGATTCACTATGTTGAATCTAACCCAATCATAGTCTCTATATCTACCTCGAGTCACCAGCACCATCTTTGAAGTTCAGCGTGTGCTGCATTGGTTTATCGTGCTTTCTTGCGTGTTCATATGCGGCACATTCATCACGCGTGTAAAAGTATGTACATGCACCAAGTAACGCTAAGCTAACACAGAACACACTGAACTTCACAAAGTTAGTGCCAGTGACTCAAGGTAAAATGACCTAAGCACAACACAAAAAGAATCTCCTCACTTGCATAACCCATCATAAATCTAAACCTGCTCATGTTATGACAATTTGATTGACAGGGTCTTAGGTACATATTCTTTGGAGCGGAAGACATGCAAATTTGTGTTTTATGACCTTTGACATTTTTTTGTGGAGAGTGACATAGTCATTCAATTTGCACAAGTGTCCTGGACAGACATGACTAATAATTATGCTTCAGTGGTCATGAAAGAATTCATAAGATAACCTATCTACCCCAATAATACCAAGCTTTTGTCTGAAACTGCTCCTGGGAGGATGTATCATAAGAACGCAGTCTTCAAATGATCATAGACATCATATAACGATCAATAGATAAATGACCGACTATCATTGAAGACCAAGTTCCACAGTCTAGTCGTGTGCAGCATCTTGTTAGTTCCAATTTGACACCACATTTCCTACCAAAAGCTCTAAATTGACAAAGATTGATACAAGTATGTAAAGTCTGGTGCATTTAATAGTGAGGACTTTCTTTTTGTGTTGTGATGAGTACTTTATTACAAAAACATTTTGAACCAACTCACTGTATTTTCATGCTTTGACAAATAAAGCAAAAGAAAAACATTGCACATTATCATTTACCATTATAGAGTTTTTATTTATTTGCATAAACATACACCTTTTTTTGCACATGTATACCAATATGTATATCTATTTAAATATAAAACATTTATTTAAAGCAATTTGGAAAGAAAATGGGTAACAAAAAAAACAACATTACTATTATAAAAGTGATTTTACAGGTTTTGAAAAGTTACACACATGTGGTGTGATCAAGCAAAATCAGTTTGAAGTTGTGCATATTCAATTTTCATTTTTCTACTTTGATATAAAAAGCTTTTGCAAAGCTACATTTTGCATAAAACCCCATTGAAATTGGACAAAATGTTCCAAAGATATGAGCAGTTGAAAGGTTTCCAAAACAATATGAAAGAGAAGAAATTATTTCCTTTGTTCGACTATATCTCATTATCAATATTTCGTGACTTCCGAATGATTTTGCTTGATCATATCACATATGTGTACATCCATATCAAAACGATGCACTTGCCGGCTGCTACATGTGTATTTCACATAATAGCTAAGAATAAATATCAGACTCATCTCCGAAGTGAAGGTCACTTCAAATCGTCCCAAGTTACATAGTTTAGGAATACAAAGAACATTCCTTAAACATGTGACTTGGGGATAATTTGAAGTGACCTCTACTTCGGAGATGAGTCTGGTATTTATTACTAGCTATTATGTGAAATGAGACACATGTAACAACACAAGTGCATCGCTTTTGATATGGATGTTTATTTGTTTAAAGATATTTTGTGTTAGACCAAAGAAAGGGTTTGACTCGCAAACATTTTGCAAAAAAAACGAGTTACGTGCTACTCGGATGTTTTTTTGCTATGCGACCTCGGTCTTTTTAAACCAAAAAGAAAGCCTATAAAAAGGCCCAGTATATAGGGCTTTCCCATACTTATGTCCATCAATTTGTGAGAAGAAACCTCTTTTTTGTGGCTACTGCAGCATGGTATAACAATAGTTTTAGCATCATGTAAACATTTGAAATTATCCTGTAAGTCTTGTGACATTCACAATAGGGCTATTCCCTTTGGAATCCACACTCCCTCTGTAAAAGATTATGCTAAAGTCTTCAACAGTATGGGTTTTAAATAGATTAGGCAAGTTTCATTTGAAACACTCCTTCAGTTGTGGAAGATATAGGTAGAGCCATATACAGGGGGCAGTATGGGTTTCGAAAATAATTACCCCTAGCTAAGTCCATTTGAAAAACATACTCCCTCTGTGGAAGACTTCTCTTACAATGTAGTCTCCACAGAGTTACTGCAGAGTTCAAATGGAATAACCCATTGCTAAATCCTCAACATGTTTGAGGAAGCTAATACAATTAAACATGTTCAATAAACAATAACATTCACGATTCAAAGTAAACTGAGCTCAAAAAGAAACTTATAATTTTTCACAAGGTCATATCTTGAAATCCTGTCTATCAAATTCTACCAAAATTACACACATGTTTACTTCAATACTCTACTCTTAACACATGTCAGTAAACAAACAGTTATCCAACTGACACAACAGCAAAATGCACTGACATGGAACAGCTTCCTGGACCACATTCACAGCCCAGCCCTGTTTCATGAAAAAAGTGTATGAAAAGCAGCAAGCAGCACCGTTTTATCATCTGTGCAAGGATCTTGTGTGCATTCTCACAGATTTTTTGTGCTGGGTGCCAATTGTTGGGCTGTGAAAGTGGAGGAAGTCCAGGAAGCTGTCCCATAACAGTGCATTTTGCTGTTGTGTCAGTTGGAGAACTGCTTGGTTACTGACATGTGTTTTGAGTAGAGTATTAAAGTAATCATGTGTGTAATTTGAGTTCATTTTGATTGAAGGTATTTTAAGATGACCTTGTGATTCACAAGTTGTAAAAAATTATAAGTTTCTTTTTGAGCTCAGTTTATATAGTTACAATAAAGCACATAATAATGATACATGTATTGCTTTTAATAATAGACAACACGAGGGGTCAGTGACACAAAGACGTAACTCCATTTTGGCCATTCTGAGAAAAATGAGTTTGAAAGATAATGGCCCACATTGACTTATGTAGTTAAGTCTATGTTTCACTGCCCATTGATTACAATGGGGTGCTAAATCAATGGATTTAGTTCTATCTGTTTATTGGAAAGTGCTCATGTTTCTGAACATTTTGATTTAATCAAAATCTCATTTTCGCAAAAAATGGAGTAAGTCTTGGTGTCAATGTCCTTGAACTATAGTTTTTGTAATCGTTGCCAGTACTATAGGTTATCATAAGGCTTTGAGTTTTAAGTTGAGCAAGTGCAATGCTTGCGGAGGGCTCACCTTAAGTTGCCCATCTGAGTAAATAACTATTTCTCGTAATCAAAAGTATTCATAAAACAAAACAAAACGCACAAAAGAATATTGTAATACTGATCAAAATGTTCACAAATGGTTGGTGTTTCTAGTAACATGATTAAAATGATTTTGTGTAATTAGAAGCCTAATATAAATGGGTTTCACGGTATTGTAATTCAGCTATAAAATTTCATAATTGCATGTTATATCTTTACAATTTCTTGATCAGGTAATTATGTAATTAGAAGCCCAATTTTAATGGGTTTTCACAGTATTGTAATTCAGCTATAAAATTTCATAATTGCATGTTATTATCATCTTTACGATTTGTTTATCAGGTATAACAATCTGAGTAATTATTTATTAGAATTGGTCAGAGGGCTATTTCAGTTGAAATCCATACACCCCCGAAGACATGACCTTGCTCTTCTAATAGGGAGTGTGGATTTCGAATGGGGTTACCTGAATGGATGACAGCATTTGAAATCTACCCCTTGTGAAGTGAAGTTGTGTAGGAGATTAAGGTCATGTCTTCCATTAGGCTGCGATCACATAGAAGTATTCGGTATTCGCTATACGATATTCGATCAGGCTGAGTTCACATAGTATACTCATATGTGAACTCAGTCTGATCGAATGAGCGTTAATCGTATAGCGCATTCCGTATACTTCTACATGTATGTGATCACAGCCTAAGTGGTGTATGAATATCAGCCATAATAGCCCATTAGTTACTAATTACTAACTCGTCAATGATTCTTGCATATTAGTGGCCTTAAAAGTAGGCGGACTGTCAGAGAAAATCAGATATTGTTAAAAAGGAGTCCCGACTCCACCACATTGTTTGTCACTCGAGGGGCGGCAAAACAAGAGTACCTCTGGATTAATAAGCACAACAATTAAGCTGAATTTATACTATGTCGCTGAGCTATAGACCCTATCGAATACTACGTCACTCGTCCTCATTTAAATAAAATTCTGTCCACCATAAGGTACCACAGGGCAATTCGCACGATAATACAATAAAACATGTGATAGGTATGAATGGATTTGGAATCGAACTAGACACCTGTTTCTCTGTCACTTAAAACCAACATGGCTGCCATTTCAATTGTTATACCATTGCGCTTGAGTTTATTCGATACGGTCTATAGCGATTGGTTTGTAGCCAAAGAGGTACAGCGCTTTTTTTTGCATTGGGAAAAGAGCGCTACCTTATTGGTCAAATACTCATCAATTGATCAGCATGCATGCAGGGTTGTAGCTACACCGGTTGGCACAACAAATTACCTTTTCATCATAAAAAGACCCAAAAAAAAAAACATTTGTTGTAGCCTATTGTCCTGATCCCTCATGTTCTTTAAAAAGACTGTGCCCCAAGCCAGTACTCCAAGAAAAAGTTTAGGATAGGAAAAGTAGCCGGCACTCAATTTGGCCTAGATTCAACCCTGCATGCATGTAGTACAGTGTGGGCCAGGGGATAGTGTAAAAAGCCCCAATCTCCAATAGCTGCCGAGTGTCATACTTTGAGGTGTACAATACACAATACTTCTAGAAATTGATCAATAAGGCAGCTATTGCAAATAGGGTCTTTTTTTTAACTGTACTTGTTTTCTCTAACATTCAGTGTACTAAGTAATTAGCCTTTTTGAAGTATGACGTACACAAAAGGAAGGCAGTCTTCAATCTCGGTAAAAAATGCGCAGTGATTTATGGTGCGCTACTCACAGGCACAACGCATAGACGTTGAGCCACAAGCCTCTGCACACCTGGCAAATTCAAAAGACTTTACCCACTTCGTGCAGCGCCATCCTATTGTGTCCGGCATATCTCAAAAAGGCTAATGGTAAATGTTTCTTACATCATTCGCATATATTTTTCCATTCAGGTTGACAATAAAGTACTGATAAACAAATTTAATACAATAGTTTATAGTGTTATTTGGTGATTGGCCAGTGTCTTAATGTGGTTATTCCTGAACCTCCCTCTGTTGTGGTGAATAGGAAAGTAGGCAGAATTTGAAACAGCAACCAAATCTTTTTATGACAAAAGTTACAACTTAAAATATTGTCAAGTTTGAAATTTTGTCAAGAAAATGCTATTCCATTGTGTCAAACTGAAAGGAATGAACAAAAACTCATTTGACGATCTGATAACTGAAGAGAAATCAACAGATGCGGGGAGTAAGAGTGGTGAATGGAGCAAAAGCCCAGATGTCCGACCGACAGAATAGGCTATTCCCCTTGACATACATACACCCACTATATGGAAGACATGACCATGATCTCCTACACAGGGGGTGTAGATTTCAAATGGAGTGGTATTAAACCCATATGTAATTCATACTCCGTGTATAGAAGATCAAGGACATGTCTTCCATAGGGGGTGTATGGATTTCAAATGGAATAGCTAAAGGCCAGAGTAAGGGGAGGCACATTCGTCCACACCCGAATTTGAGATTTCTTGATATTTATGAACACTAAGATGTATTCTTTCACTTGAAACTGATAAAAATACAACTTCCTAATATTTACTTGTATTTTTGCTTGATTTATTTCACTCTTTTCAACTCACATGGCTCAAGACAGTTTAGTAAATTGGCGGGAAATAATGAGTCGGCAATGCGCGAATGTGAAATATTGAGATTACGCGTGCGATTCGCGTCGCGTGACACGGCGCAACTCTGCGCGTATGTCCAACGCAGTCAAGGCGCATTCGCGTATGTTGTTAACGCCAGCAAATGTGATGTAAACAAAACAAAAATTTGCAGTGAAAAAGCCACTTAGATTTTTTAATTATTTTGGATTTAGGCGCACTAAAACAGACATTATAGATTCATTGGTGCAAAAAGATGCATATTTAGACCATGCACCAGATACAGCTTTTACAAGCGTGAAAGTCTTGCCGTTTTAAAATATAAGGACGTTTTGTGCATAATTTTGACATTTTTTACTAAAACGTCGATTTCTCAGAGTTCATTTTAACAATATTGTACGATTTTTGTGACAAGATAACTCGAAAATATGCAAGCAAAAGGTAAACCTTTTGCACTATCGTTAGAGCACATCAAAGTCTAGGGAAGGTTTTCTCATTTTTTTTTTTTTTTTGTTTTGAACAAAAATATACACCATTATGTGCAATTTTTAGCTTAATAAGAGTGACAAAATTGCTTTTTTCACATGTTTTTTGCAATATTTCAAAAAATAAGGCAATTTCAAAAAATAAAAAACCTTCCCTAAGTTCATGTCTCTTCTCCATGAAAAACTAACAAATTTGTTTTTACTCCGTGTTCTCTCCCATTACTCTGCCCTTAATGGGCTGCTCCATTTGACAACCACTCCCCCACTGGAAGATTGTGGCATTCCAACCAATTCAAAAGCTTAAATTGTTCCAGATCCAAGCATTATATCCATAAAAAGTGGAAAAGACAAAAGATTTGGGGAAATTCAAACAAATCGGATTGCTCAGTGTCAGAGTTATAGCTATATTTATATATTTGGCAATTTAAACACAGTATATTGTACTAATCTACACATGGCAGCTATTGCACTTACCCACTTCTGGCACTAAGCAGTCAAATTGTCTTTAGGCCAAACTGGTTTTGATCAATGTAAAAATATTTCAACTGGAATTTTGCATAAAGCTAGCAATTTTTCCAGCTGGTAGAACTGGAATTGAGATTGCACCAAAATCTTCAGCAGGCAGCAGGTGTGTGAATTTTTAAATGGAATAGACCAATAGTCGAAGAGTTGATATACCCAGTGGCTGCTCTGTGTGTTATATCATATGACGGGATACCTTTGCAATGGATAATTTGAGAGGGCATCAAGTACAGTAAATACAGTATTAAAAGCTGATGCCCATTCAAATAATAATTGTACAATTAAAATATAGAACAAAACTATTCATGGGCTTTTTCCATACACCTATGGAAGATATGACACACAGGGAGTGTGAATTCAACTGGATGGGTTAACTCCAGAGGAGGCTTAAAGGCATTCCTACAATGCACTATGATTGGGAAATTTGACCAATATAACCTAATTTTAGAGGCAAAGTCCCCATTGCCACACACAAAAAATGGTCATTTTAAAACTGCAGCCAACAAGCTAATAGTTGAGACTTAGGACTGATATTTGATTTTCTTACAGGAAACATTCATATTGTCCCACTGCATTAATTTTATTCCTAAGTCTCGATGTTTTCAATGTTAAATAATAGGATGAAAACATCAGATATTTGCACACAATCCCAATGCAAAGTATGGTCAACTTGCCACATGTGTACAAAAACCAGACATACCAAGGTCAGAAACCCCATTGGGTCATGGGAATGTCTTTAAACATCCTCTGGGTTAACTCCATTTGAAATCTACACCCCATATGTGGGAGATTATAGGGTCATGTCTTACAGGAGCAACAGAGGCATGCTGGAGAAGACCTGCATTAGTTCAAATAAGCGGGGGAGGGGGAAGTGAATTTCAAGGGGGAAAAATCAACAAATTTTGCGCAAAATTGCCGCAAAAAGTGTAAATTTACATAATTTGGGGGGGGGGGGACTGGGGGCATTGGCCCACAAATTGTGCTCAACACAGGGAGGGTGAATTTCAAATGTAGTCACCCATTCAGGTAGCTTCACCTCCCTAGTGTGGAAGGTCATGTGTTCTATAGGGGGATATGGATCTCATCTGGAATAGCCCATTGCCACAAAAAAATGAATTGTTTGTCGCAAAATGGAAAGACGTATACTCAAAAACATTGGACTATAGTTGTAAATTCAGCTATAAAATTTCATAATTGCATGTTATTATCTTTACGATTTGTTTATCAGGTATAACAATCTGAGTAATTATTTGTTAGAATTGGTCAGAGGGCTATTTCAGTTGAAATCCATACATCCCAAAGACATGACCTTGATCTTCTAATATGAGTGTGGATTTCGAATGAGGTTACCTGAATGGATGACATAGTTGTAGTCACCCTTTCAGGTAGCTTCACCTCCCTAGTGTGGAAGGTCATGTGTTCTATAGGGGGATATGGATCTCATCTGGAATAGCCCATTGCCACAAAAAAAATTAATTGTTTGTCGCAAAATGGAAAGACGTATACTTAAGAAATAAAGGGTAATGCATGATCCTTTACACGAAAATAATGTGTCCGAGGCAGTAAAAGCGTAAATAATGGGTGAGGCGCAGCCGAACCCATTATTTAAACGTTTTACTGCTTTTCTATTCTATTACCACAAAATAGTGTGATTTAAAGAGAAAATATCAAATTTTTTGCCCAAATATTTCAAGTTGTTTACCTCAAGGTGGAGGGCATACACGTAGCCAAAGCGTATGCACATTCCAATAACACAACCTAACATTCCATTCTCCCCTATAAGCAGGTATGCACATGCAATAACACACCCCTGACATTCCATTCTCCCCTACATAAGCAGGTGTGCTTGTGCGCTCTGCTGTCTTGCTGCCAGATGATAGAAGAACATAAAGTTTGTTGGCCTTGACACTTTATCGCTAATTAATGGTCTGTCACGTGACGCGTTTCAACAAATCACAGTGCGCGATTTTGAATAATGGGTCGTGGGGTAATAGAATAAAAAACATTGGACTATAGTTTGTACCATTCACAACACAAGTGGCACTGGGAACTTGACTGAAAATTCAGGATATGGATGGAATCGTCTGCATCAACAAAATAAAAAAAACCAAGAAATCATGACCTATTTTCACTTATAAAATGTTAATGACATGATATCTTAACACAGATCTGATGAAACTCTACTTTAATATATTATCTCCAATTTTCCTGCAAAATCTGCCTTTTGCTGGCTACCTTGAGAATCGGGATTTTTATGCCTTTTGTACTTTTTAGTCCAATTTTAACCATTTTCACCCCCTTAAAAGTTGCCTTGCCCCACCCCTTTGCCAACCCTCACTGAAAGATTCCTGGCTAAACCACTGTGGGGTTATAAGATTTGCCATGGATAATAGTACTGGTTAAAAACAATGTTTATCTTGGGGTCACCAGTGGGCTATGAAAAGGTGACAAGTGTTTACAATATAATACATGTAGGCTGTTTATTATAGACCATCATTAGGGGTGACCTCCACTTCATTATATGTGCATGAACACACAAGGTCAAAATGCAGTTGGCAGTCGGGTGTAAACACCGTAAGTGTGGCCTTTTTTATATGGCGCTAACACATAATATAGGTCTGCTCAAAAAGCAGACCTATATTATGTGTCATTTTTAGGTACGTTATGCTTTTTTCCACGATAGGTCATTTGCGTGCCTACAAATGGAAAGAGGAAATCTGGATGACAGGGCACACTGATCTTACAGCAAGTACGATTTGGACATGTTGATCGATTCAAAGACTCTAATACATGGATATCCTACTTCCTTTGAAGCGATCTTTGTTTCACTGCTATAGCCTTTAGTGCTGCTATGAACTAAATTCCTGATTATTCTCATACACATTTAACGAATAAATCAGAACACTTCAGACACATTGAATAATGACGGAGTTGGACATCCCTGTATTTGGGCTCTTTGATGGAATGCTGCACAAATTTGCATCACTGGCCCAAGTGCTTTCCTGTGCAGTTACTTGCCAATAATGATAATGATGATGGTATAGACAAATTAAAGTCCAGCACGCCTGTGACCAAATCTGTTGATTACTTCACAGGGAGTAACTGGGTGTATATCTTGAAGTTTTTGTCTCACAGTGGATATGAGGAATGTTTTGAAGATGCCATCAGTTGCATCAGTTCTTCCATTTGATACCCTGGATGGAGAAAAAGTGGAAAAGACAAAAAGATCTTACATAATCATTTATTTAAAGCCATGCTGTAATTTCCATAAATAAAAAATAGATTGGTATTTCTTTTCCATAAAATGTTAGCATTTACTGTCAGATATGTCCCCTTTTAATAAAATGTTAGCCATAAAATATTAGCTTTTACTGTCAGATATGTCCCTTTTAATTTTGAGCTGAACAACTGAGGTAAAGCAAAGAAAATTGGAATTTACCACCAGCGCCAATGCATGTCAATCCATCTTGTGTGTTGAGTGTCCCGCACTTCATATATACTGTGTTATGAACATGTGTTTGACTATGTGTTTGATTATGTGTTTGACTAATATTTCCTGCATTTTATTCTCGGATTTTAACTTAACTATATCAGCACCTAGAGTCTTGATTTTTGCTGGGTATGTTAGTTTAATAACGTACATTATAATTGTGTGAAAAAAAACAGAAGTTTGAAAAATATTGAGGGCGTACACCTCAGCAAATGTTACAATATGACTTTAAAATATGTGAAACAATTAACCAACATGAGTCCTTTGTCACTACAATTTGATCTATTGCCTTATAAATACCAAGTTGTGCTATAAATCTTCTATAGTCTGTCTAATCTCAGGTTGAGAGTAACGCCATGTTGGATTTGAATTGTGTGTGCTAACCTAATCCCGCAGGGCGTACATATGCAGACTAGTAGAAGGGCGACATACAGACAGACAACTTACCGAGTCACACAATAGATCTTCTCTATACTTGTGGAATCCATCCATTCTGTGGAGTACATGGCCTTGATACTTTCAATTGCAGACATACATAAAAACAAACTTACTGAATTACGCAATAGATCTTCTATATGCCTAGCTGCGTCCGTCCTGTTTGGCACGTGTCTTTGGTACTCCTCTAATCTCTGTGTATCTTTCAATCGCAAGACATACAGACATACATGAAAACAAACTTACTGAGTTGCGCAATAGATCTTCTATATGCCTAGCTGCGTCCGTCCTGTTTGGCACAAGTCTTTGGTACTCCACTAATCTCCGTCTATCTTTCAATTTCAAGACAGACAGACATACATACAAACAAACTTACTGAGTTACGCAATAGATCTTCTATATGCCTAGCTGCGTCCGTCCTGTTTGGCACATGTCTTTGGTACTCCACTAATCTCTGTGTATCTTTCAATCGCAAGACATACATAAAAACAAACTTACTGAATTACGCAAAAGATCTTCTATATGCCTAGCTGCGTCCGTCCTGTGTGGCACGTGTCTTTGGTACTCCACTAGTCTCTGTCTGTCTTTCATTTGGAAGAGAGTATCTATAATGACTTCATGTTGTTTGTGTTTCCTTGCCATGTCCATCCTTGTTTCCTCGTCTTCCACAAGACGCAAAAATTTATCTATAATCTGCAAGGAAAAGTGAAAGAAAACAATATCAGTAAGGGACGAAAAAAAACCTATTCTACGGACCCGACAGACCCAGAATTTTGCATTTTGGAGATTTGTTTTTAAAATTTTGCTAAAATCATATAAAATCTGCCATTTTAGGGCCAAAATTTATTAATTTTAACTGAACATTTTGAGAAAAAATGTTTGCAAAAAATCTTCAGATTTTGGTGATAGATTAAGGTAATTGTAGCCTCCATTTTTTAATCACGTAACTGTGTGGCTATGGACGTCACAAGCAGGGTACATATCCCCTCCATGTACTTAGATATGGAGACACAAAATATGTTTTTCACATGTGGGGACACAATTAAAGTGTTCACCCCATCCCCTAAGATTTGATATGTAAGTACGTACATATCACACACGATTTGCAGAGGTAATTATCAGTTTTCAATCGTAAGGGGCTATATATATCAATGCTGTAAGTTAAAGTTGGCTTTAAATTACAATTTCCTGCGAGTGGCTACAATTTCCCGGGAAGGTTCCCGAGTTACCTGCTTTTTCCCGGCATGGACGGGTTTTCTTTCAGAAATATGCGGGCATAATCGGGCAAGCAAAAGTTGACCTAATCTTTAAAAAAGAACTATCGTAGCCTGAATGTTGGACCTGCTTGTAGTCTATTCTTTTCATTTATTTTCTAATTAAAACCCATCTGAATATACAATTATAGCACTGTACATCGCTGCATGCAGGAAACTTAGCCTTGTAATTGACTTACCCCAGGTGGCGCTTTGTTTTGGACCAATATATTGACTACTTGCTCAAATTTGACGACTGATTTTATCCTAGCTTTTCCACGCCAATTCTGAAACAAGACACATACACAAATAACAAAATGGTCAATAATAAGCGACATTGGCATTATAAATTCCTAAAGCATTGACACGTTATCTCTGACCTATCCAGATGGCCGAGGGGTTAAGGCACTGCGCTGCCGGCGATCCTTGGGCTCGCCTTAGGTGAGAATTCTCTTTACCAAAAGGTTGGGAATCCTACAATTGTGTTCAGTTATCTTTACAGAATTTCTTCTCACCCCCATACACTGCTTATTAGCACGTGCAGATATAGGTAGCATGTGTGCGACGTCTCGTGGTTCGGATGTCACATAAAGCCGTGTACAGGAAGAGTCAAACCCTGTGCATGTTAAGTGTCAGAGCTATCGAAAAGAGAAGGGGGACCATCCCCGGTTCTGATATCTGCAATCAATCCTAGGTTCCAGGATCGTGCATAGGTAAAAATGTGCACGTTCAGCTTGTGCGACAATACTCAAATTGAAGTATGCACAAATATAGGAAGAAGAAGAATTGTTTTAATTATATTATTATTCATTCATTTATTATTGTAATAATTAAATATTTTAAATAACCAATTTGTGAGATTCTATTAAAACATTTTAAACAATATTTTGTATGCACAATTTTTGAGATAGGTCAGAGTTGTAAATTTAAATGCAGATTTGGCGTATTTCACCCAATAACATTCAACATGAAAAGCTTATTATTTAACCCTAACCACTTTTTGAAGACAAACTTTGAAGAGGGAGGGTTGAAGGAACCCAGGGATGCAAATTGTGCGGGATCGGGGAGCACCGCTCCTAGGAAATGAGAGTCAAAATTGAGGAAATAATGCCATGGGAAGAAAAAAGAAAGAGAGGAAAAAGGAGGGGAGAGAATCTTTAAAGACATTGGTTGTGCAAAATTTGGAGGAATTCACAACATTGTTCAAGAAATAAGAGCAAAAAGAGGAAGGCGTTGGTTTTAGAACATGAGGAAATTTACAATTAATTCATCACCGTAGGAGGTATTCAATGTAATTTAACAGGAAGAAGAAGTTATATGAAGGCGGGTGGAAACAGGGCACATATCTGAGGAATCTTACAGAGAGGCGGCAATCATATCTGAGGAAATTTATAGAGAGGCAGCAATGAGGATTTTATGGGAACAAAAGTTATGAAGGAATTCAGCGTATCAATACTAATAGAGAACAAACTGGAAAATATTGATGAAATTTAAAAAGAAGAACCATAAAGCACTGAACAAGTTGTGCTCCCTCTGACAAAAAATGAAAGAGGAAATGGAAGGTAAAGGAAAATAAAAGGGGAAAGGAGCCTCTGTCTCACCAAAATTGACCCCAAACTATTGTAAAATACCATTTTTTGCGCGCTACGCGCGCACATTGTCCTCATAAAGTCGTTTTTTGGAAGCTTGAACACTTAACATTGAGTCGCTCTAAAAATACACAATATGTTAACATTCTCATCTTTTGAAGTGTAGAATAAAGCTATTTTATGCATGGTACGATTGAGGAAATCTTGAGCCTAAAAACCTTGCTCCTGAGGAAGAAATCACAATTTGTACCCCTGAAGGAACCTCCCTGATTTATATATTAAAAGCCATATTCCATCATATAATGTATAGCTATCGGTCTCCTCTCTCCATTGATGCCAAAAAATGTACAAACATACCTGCGATTTTAAGTGGATTTATCCTACATACATGTATGAAAGGAAATAAATATTTCAACCCAGAGATGCCAGTTTTCAGGTTTTAACCTGAATTCAGGTTTTGTTGCGAGTTCAAATTCCCGCATTTTTATTTATTTTCAGCCTGTTTGGGGGCTTCTTGGCCTGCATTCACACGCTTTTCAGGTTTTTTTGAGTGAAACTGACTGGCATCTCTGTGGAAATTCAACCTAACTTCCAAGTAAAAAGTTGACTTTGACAAAGACCACACTGGGCATGTCATAAGTGTCACATTCTCTTACCTTTGATGTTAATAGCGGTTCTAAATCGTCCCATTTCTTGACCATAGACCTTGCCCTCAAAGCAACCAATAAATAATGCTTTTCACTGAGCTGAAATTCTCGTTTAAGATGCAGGGGACTACTTGGATAGTCCTGGAAAAGAGGTACAAATACATTTAAAGATAAAGTCAAAGTTAGCCATATTATCACAGTTATTATCACAGTCTTACTATCGAGCGTTTTTAAAACATGCAAACATGAAGTGCCCATCCACATAAGTGTAAAGGGTTTCGAGCAAATCATCGATACACATAGTTATATACGAACAAGTAAACCTGCAAATGTGTGTCTCAACCAGCTCAGTTGATAGCACCAGACTTTGGTACAGGGACGTAGCAATAGCATCAGGGGCCCGTGGACAAGCAGCAGTACGGGCCCTTTTAACCAGGGCGGAATTTAGCCTACCTTATGGGCCCTGGGCCAGGCCAAAATTTGGAGGCCCCAAACTCACGTGCCGAGGAAGGCATGTGCACTCAAGTCAGTGGCCAAGTTTTGGTTTAACTAAAGGGGGACTAACATATTTTGTTCAATTCAATTTCAGACTACTTTGACCCCAGATCAACATAAATATTGGTATTTTACAATTTTGCCCTTGGGGTTAAAAGAAAGCTGCATAGAGCAGTTTTGGGGGCCCAAAATTGCCCTGGACCCGGGCCTATCTGGCCCAATGGTATAAAAATTTGGCCCTTATTTAATTTTCGCTTTTGTGCTCGGGGCTATACATTGGGCTATTCCAGTTGAAATCTATATACCCTCTAAGGAAGCCATGACCTTAATCTCCCACACTATTTATACGTGAAATTTACCTCAAGGCAAAGGAGGTGCAGGTTGCCGTTGTTGTCATCAAAGGTTGAAAGTACAGGTTGGCTTTCCTTGGCATCTCCCCCACCCCCACAGATACCCACCCCCACCTACACACCCATCTTACCTCACTCTCCCCATAGTGATATTTACTACAATAAAACAGAGTTGTCGTCAAAGGTTGAAAGTATAGGTTGGCTTTCCTTGACATCTCCCCCACCCCCACAGATACCCACCCCCACACCCCACACACATCCTGTCTTACCTCACTCTCCCCATAGTAATATATACTACAATAAAACAGAGTTGTCATCAAAGGTTGAAAGTACAGGTTGGCTTTCCTTGACATCTCCCCCGCCACCTCAGATACCCACCCCCACCCCACACCTACACACACCCTGTCTTACCTCACTCTCCCCATAGTGATATATACTACAATAAAACAGAGTTGTTGTTAAAGGTTGAAAGTATAGGTTGGCTTTCCTTGACATCTCCCCCACCCCCACAGATACCCACCCACACCCCACACCTACACACACCCTGTCTTACCTCACTCTCCCCATAGTGATATTTACTACAATAAAACAGAGTTGTCGTCAAAGGTTGAAAGTACAGGTTGGCTTTCCGTGGCATCTCTTTAAAAGGTGAACGACCTTCTCTCTCATTCTTGTCATCTGTGGCCTGAGAAAAGGAAAAAAATCACATTCAAAATCCAGTTTCACTGCTAAGAAAATTATACCAAGTGCAACTGATTATAATTCATTCCACATTCATCAAGGGCTATTCCATTTGAAATCTGGTATTAGTATACTGGTAATGGTACAGCACAACACAAGGCTCCCGCTGGAGGCAAATTCTTACGTCCAGACGCAAAATTGTATTGCTGGACGCACTGTTCAACAAGCTGCATCAATGCCTTGCGTCGGAGTGGACGCACATGAATTTCAAATCAAAATCAAGTATAAGCTTACTCAATCTACTTTCCATGAAATAAAATAAGTATTTTTATTATTTTCTAAACCTGCATCGTGCATAAATGATAGACCAATGGACCAATCAGTAAATGAGTTATTGACCTTTCATATTTAGCCACTCCCACTTTGCGAACAACTCCCGGGGTCAACCAGTCAATGAAAATTCTTACAGCAGCGGGACGTGTGGACAACTGTAAGCTTTCACTCAAACACAAGAGCAAAAATACAACTTTCTAAACTATCGCAGTGTCAGCAAGTTTGTTATTGACAATAATATTTACATAAATCTTTAAAATCTCATTAGGAAAGTGGAAGGAAATAGTCAAAGATTTGCATCAAACTGTGATGTAATGCAATGCAATACCGACAATTGGGCTTTGTAAAATTGTATTCCATGTTGCCCAACACATCAACATGTATGGACGCACAAAAATTTTGTGGAATTGCGGGACGCACATTTCCCGACCAGGTTATACAGTTCTGCATCCGATCGGACGCAGAGTTTTTGAAGGCTAGCGGGAGCCTTGATGACAAATAGCTTGTAACTTATTAGACCTTTGTGTATTAAGGTAATACAAGGTATTGTTGGTCGAAGCAGCAACAAAAAAATGTAGTTCACAGCATCCTGGAAATGGTAGTGAGCTTTAGCAAAATTACATTGCTCAATTCATAGCGGCGTGTAGAAGAATTCAAATATCACAGATATACTTTTGTAGGTCCTGTGGTTCTTGAGTTATGTTGTAAAGAGGGCTGAAACAACAACACTTTTGTAAAACGTACATTACTCATTAACAACAATAAATTAAGCAAGTTTTCAAAGTATATGATTTGTAGAATGAACATTTGCAAAACACCAAAGTGTTATTTTTCAATAATTTATTGATTCAGATAATGAAAATCAATTTTTTTGACTGCTTCGACCAACAATACCTCGTATAACCTTAAGTTAAGGTCCAGCCCTGGGTTAGTCTCGGTCCCAGCTGATTTGTGCTTCTTCATCACTAAACCAACCGTCTGACGACAACTTCATAATACGTCTTTTCTGGTTGGCTGAACATTAACGCGGTAAAAATTGTTAAGAGTTAAAAACTGGCTGTCAATGCAGCGGCTGATGGACAACCAAGCGGTGATATAAATCCACACAATGCATGTGCATACGCGCGCTGCGAGTCGCTGACATGAAAGGCGATATCAGACGATTGCCGCCTCAGTGGCCGCAAGTTGTTGTGTTTGTGGAATCTTCAAATATGATGTCTACTGTCACTTCTACACAAGTCACGTCCTAATTCATCAGCCATATCCCTACCCACTTGAAAATCTTTTAATTTGGAAATTCATTAACCAATCAGCGATCATCTTTTCACAGGTTGTCACCAGACGGTTTGTTTAGTGACGGAGGAACACAAACCGGCTGGGACCGAGACAAGATCTGGGTGAGCCATTGCAACCTTTGACCCCACTCATTCCCTTTGTGTATTAAGTTAAGGTCCAGGCTTGGGTGAACCAGTGCAACCTTTGACCTCCCCCATTCCCTTACATGTATTTACCTCCACAAGTAGCTGTTTATTGAGTAGTTCTATCTGTTCTTTCATGCTGGTCGCTTCTTCTGTTAAATTAGGATTCCTCTCAAACCACATACTGTAACAAAATCAATGCAGAATATCAATAATCAATATTGCAGAAGTGGTAATATTTGCACTACATGCATGTACTTCATTTTTTTTGAGCTATTCATGTTCCAAGCTGTTGTTATTTCAAAGGATCATTACTCTTAAGGTTTGTATTCCAAAAGGTCAAAAAGCATCTAAATTTGCAAACTAATACCTGCATGACTCTCAATGACCCCTACATGACCTTTGACTTACCCGTGGCATTCCATTAGATTCTTGAGTCTAGCATGCGGTATTGAGCTCAGGTTGGCTGTACCGTACCTCCACATCTGTAATAAGGAATCGGATGTTAGAACATATAAAATGGGCAATTCCAATTGAAATCCATACACCCCAATGGACGACAAGGCCTTAACCTTCCACACAGGGAGTGTGAATTTCAAATTGAGTTACCTGAATGGATGAGTCCATTTCAAATTCACACTCCCTGTGTGGATAGTTAAGATCATGTCTTCCACAGAGGGTGTATAGATTTTACCTAGAATAGCATGATGGACTTCCACCATAGCAACATAAATAGCTATAAATACAAACAGTGCTAGAACAGCCATGTGTGTACTTTTCAATGGGTTGAAGGGGGGCATGACCCAGCAGTGTTTGCACTCAAATATTGAGACAAATAAAGCTGACACACAAGAAGAATGGGATAGATTCCATAAAGGAGATTCCAAGGCTTGATATAAGGGATTTCAATTCCTCCTCATGTGTATGATTTTTCTAAGAAAGAGAAAATGGCAAAAACTTTTGTTTTGATATATTATTGGCCTTAAATCAAGAACCGCAAGACCTAAGGAAATATAAACATAATTATTGGCTTCCATGACTAGTCTCCTATAAGATGAATGTATTAAGAAGTACACAGCAGATCTATAGTGCAAAAGTGGCCTCTGGACCACAATGTTATTTTTAAGAAAATTGAACTGAATTGAAATTGAATTGAACAATCCTAAACATTTACATGTTATAGATTCCAAAATACTAGCCATGCTGAATGCTATGTTGTTAGCAAGACCTAAAATTTGAATATTTTGGGGCACCCATTTTCAAGGCCACCGGGCAAAGACAAAGAAGGGCACCAAGGCCAACAAGTGATGAAGAATGCCTTGAAGTTGACAAAGATCTGGGGCACCAAGGCCAAAACTGAAGAAGGGCAGCAATGGCATTGGTGGCCTCGCTGAAATTCGAGCCCTGTTGTTGGTTCAGCAGCACAAAGACTTATGTCCATTAACTGACACATTACTATGTATGATTGGCTGTGATATACATCCTATTCAAGGAATGCATTGTGAGTGGAGGTGTGCACATGTACCAACCAGTATGCAGTATTAAGTGGGAGAAATATTTAAGGCATGTTTTCTTTTTAAGATATAAAAGATGCTTACCGCTGCTTCTTCCAATCTGCATAAATGTCTGAAAATGATAAATGAGTGTATCAAAACTGTTAGAGAGAAGAATCAACCAAGTGATCACCTCAGAATTTTGAGTTTAAATCCCTTTGAAATTACCATTATTCCAGCTCCTGAGAGTTCAGACTCAAAATGCAATGTATGCATGTATTAATATTGTTATTAAATGTATCAGTACATCAGTCAGTCAGTCAAATAAATGAATCGGTCCTCAAGACAATCTAATTTTCAAGTAGTTTTTAAATCTGGCCAACACTCACTTTTTGAACCAAATATTTTAGAGAAACCATTCTCTATCATCAGCGGTGTAATGCTGTTGGTAGAATGATTGATGATTCCCTAGTGTTTCTAGATATTGACAATAAACTTCCTTTTTGTCCTTTGTGATGGTACGTGTTTCTGGTAGAGAATCATATGTGATGTGTCGTGTCAAAAGGAGACACATTTGGGCAGGATCGTAAATGGAGAAATAGCCAAAAATCTGCCAAGGGTGATTTTTTCACAATTTGAGTTTGTTGTGAATTTGTGATGTTATTTATGTTAAAAATATTGTCTGATAGTTTCAGACCAGAATAAAAATGGCATCTTGTATTTTTTGAGAGATGTTTCAAGGTAATTCCTACTCTCAACATTGTCAATAATATTTTTTAAAGGCCGATATCTCAATTTCCAATTTTAGAATACCATAACTTACAAACTCAATATCTTTGCTTAGGAATGTCCGATTAATTGGGGGGAAACGGCGTTGTGAAGCAAAATATCTCTATATTTAAGATATGTAAAAACTTCAAAATTGATAACCTGCCCAAAAGTGTCTCCTTTTGACATGACACGTCACATATATTCCAAGGTTTTTAGGGCCCATTCTTCTTGTTTGATTTTTATGGCTTCCCTTTCCTGAAAATATGATTCTCTACTAGAAACACCATCACAAAGGACATAAAAGACAATTTCATCACCTAGAAACATCAGTCTGTCTACCAATAACATTACACCGCTGTAATATGGTTGCTCTGAAATATTCGGTTCAAAAAGTGAGTTTTGTTGAGCAGTTTTAAAAAACTACTTTTTATGTCTATTCCCAACACTTTCTGTCTCTTCATTCGCAATTTAATAGTCACTCAAGTCAATCGCATTAACTTAAAGCCATATTGTAACATTTGCTGAGTAGGATGGCCTCACTATTTTTCAAAATTCTCTTTTTTACATGATTGTAATGTACTTTAGTGAACTAAAATACCCTGCAGAAATCAAGACTTAGGTGCTGTAGTTTTGTAAAAATCCAAGACTTTGAATAAACTGTCTGAACAAGATGGTTTATCATTACGATGGATATATTTGTCAAACGTGTGCTCAATGTTCATAACACAGTGCGGACCGGTCATACACACATCAAAGGGCCCTGCCATAGCACAACCGACGGAGTGATGACATCAGCGCTGATAGCAATTTCAAATTTTCTTTGCTCTACCTCAGTAGGTCGACCAAAAATTTAAATGGGACACATCTGAGAGTAAATGTTAACTTTTTATGGAAACGAAATACTTATCTATTTTTTTATGGAAATGTTACAATATGGCTCTAACCTGTCACTATACATACCCCATTTCTGTAGCCACCGAATCTCTCTTTTCGTGGTGCATCTTGATGTACGCGATGTACTGATTAGCTGCTTCTGGCCTTTTACTCAGCTGCTCATAGAATACCGTCTTACTTAGAGTTTTCCTCATAAATAACACAACCTGTATGTAACAATTAGTAGGAATGAAATGATAAGGCTGCGGGAAAAAAGCATGTTCTATGTGCCCGACCTACTCAGATTTTTTGTATTTTTTGTAGCTGTATGAAATAAAAATCAGCGTTTAGAATTTGGTGGAGCTCCATCAATCACACTGCTGGTTTTGTTGAGGCTCCTCAAAGTCACTCTCCTTTTTTTTTATTTTTGAGGAGCTCAATTTGGAATCCAACAGGCGATAATGTTACGTACCGTGTCGGTCATGTCGGTGGTTTTTAACACCTGCAAGTTGAAAATATTGCTCATTCAGATATTCCTAAATGCCTTGCAATTTCTCTTTCAGACATTATCAACAAAAAGGGCAATAATCTGTCCTTTAAGTTTAAATCGCAATTGTTTTTAATAACAATGTTTACTGTGCAATTCAGAATTTCCATGGCGACATCTCTGCCCAGCCATTTATTTTTTTCGACCGATCTTCAAAACACGCACGCAAGTTGAAAACAAAATGGTTGTATGTGCGATCCCCGAACCATGCCTCCAAGCACTGCCTATTGTTCTAGTGGAGAAACAAATTTTGCACTTTAATTTTTGGAACGATGAGATGACCCAATGACCCGATATGATTTGTTAGTGTTTCTCAAGTCGAATGTTGCGCTATTTTGTTCGCAGAGCCTTTACTTTACTTATGTTATTTCAACAGATCGTTATTTAGGGGGATTGATTTGATACAGTTCTTGGAGCAATTTATTTTTGACATTTTGTTTGAAATGATCGTAATTCCAAATAAGGAGCGTTGTTATTAACGCTCCTGACTATTCTTTGAGGTGCGCGGTAGGACCGCCTGCGCGATCGCGCTCCTCAAAAATAAAGGACTGCGTTTTTTTGACCAAAGTGGGCTGATTTTGGGAGTAATTTTTGATTCATTTTTTTAGAATTTTCAAAAAACCTCTGGATATACCGACCCTACTTGCCTAAGCATGTCATTCTACACTTCCAAGCATGAAGTACCGTATTGTTTGTAATAAACGCCCCCTCCAATTTTTCTGTGAAAAATTGACAAAAATTCCATGCTATATCGTGTGAGTAAGCTTAAAACTGGCATCAGTCAGTCAGTCTTGTCAGGGACGATCGGTAAATTGCATGGACCAAACCTGTTATGACTCACACTTCCATCCATTCCATTGCCTAATTATGGTAGAATTTCAATAGATTCTTGCTTGATGATGTACTTACGGGTGTAATATTGATGCATTTACCACGAAAATGATATTTTCCATGGGCGTCGCCATTAGTATAGCCGTAAATCCCTCTTTTCTACAGGAGCACCATCGGGAAATTTAACCCGATTTTAAAGTTTTTTTCACTGACAATTCACCTTCAATAAACGCCTCCCTTTTGGAAAAATGCAACGCCTCCGGGGAGTTTATTACAAACAATACGGTATTCACTTGTTTGAATTGTCATATTATGAACTTGCACCAGTCTGTCCTTGAATGACCAATTTGGCTCCAGCCATTATCGGTCACCCAATATGACAAAATATAATCCCTCATAAAATACACTTACCGCAAGTATCGCATTCAAAACATGATTGCCCACTGCTGCATCCAATAAATAAAATCTAGTTTATCCTTCAATGACCGATACGGCTCCAGGGAGTATCAGCCACCCAATATGACACAATATAATCCCGCATAAAATACACTTACCACAAGTATCGCATTCCCATCATGATTGCCCACTGCTGCATCCAATAAAGCAAGTTTGTCCTTCAATGACCGATATGGCTCCAGTGAGTATCGGTCACCCAATATGATACGTGTCACTGTGTCGGCCACTGAGAGAGGGGCCCATCTAGATTTCTCAGCACTCTGACAAGTTAAATTGGGCACAATAAAATTATCAAAATGTGTTTATTTCAATACCCTTCCAGTTTCTTAAGTTTACTGAAAAGTTACATCACAACACATGCTGATGTTGATAAGAAAATTATTTTTATTTTCTTAACTATTATTTTCATTGAAAGTGGAATATTGAAATGGAATGAAATTTATTAACACACAATTGTGATGTTTTCAGGTCTTGCCAACTTTTAAGAAAAGGTAAAAAAACAACAACTAGTGCCTAGTCATATAAAGCAATTATGCAGACTTTGCAAGAAACTAGTCTCAAGACCAATAAAAATCAATGCATTAGAAGAGTTAAAAATGCCCCGACCAGCTATCTACGGTTACCCCCTTCACCAGGTCACTTGTGCCTGGCCGAAGTTTTGTCAGCATTATCTCTTAGATTTCAGCTGCTGCCTAGATATGCTTGACATAAACAAGAGCACCAATGGCACTGTGGCTCTGTGCTTTTTGGTGACAGTGAAAGTCGAATGTGCAACAGGTGAAATCATTTGAGTATATATGTGACATATTACATTCAATGGGTAGGCCTACATCTGGTCGGTTGGTAGCTATCTCATTTGCAGAGCATACAATGATACATCAATCAATTTTGGGAATTACTATTTAGCCACATGGATCGAAACAGGTGGAATTGGATGGAAAAGGGTCCAAATGGGTCTAAACTAATCAAAGTGTATCAAAATATGCCTATGTCAAGAATAGTGTTAGTCTGAATAAGGCTTTGGCTCTAATTGGTGACTACCCACCAAGTTTCGGACTAAATACAACAGTCAGGGATGTCACAAGCTGACCAAAAAAAATCATGAACTTGCTAAGCATAGCGAGCGGAGCTCTTGCCCAGCAAGGCCGGGGGGTCCGCTTAAGGGTCCCCGGTGGGGTCCAGATGGTTTTTGCACATTTAGCACCACAGGAAAGGCCATTTCAGAGGGTAAAAAGAACATTTCAAAGCTCCTGGCTTGTTCTACACTTTTAATAAAAAGTTCTTCCTTCTTCCAAAAAACATGCTTTAAAGTTTCGAGTTTCCTATACTTTTATGCACAAGAGACAGTCTTAAAAATATTTTTTGGGCTTTATTACAAGACCAATATGAATAAAAACAAAAGTGTGAGAATTTGTTCTTTGTGTGCTGTACACATAGATGATAGATATTAAGACATAGATAGATGTCCTTTCCATAGGCTATTCCAGCTGAAATCCATACACCCCCTATTGAAGACACAACCATAATCTTCTACACAAGGAGTGTTAATTCAAAATGGGGTTACTGAAAGAGTGACTCCATATGAAACCTACTCCCCCTGTGTGAGAAAAGTCATGTCTTCCAGAGGATGTACAATTTCAACTGGAATACCCCCAATGCTTCAGAGCATGAAAATATGATGTCATGAAATTTTACAAACATATTTTCCTTTAATTCGAAGATCATTTGGCCGGATAACAAAGAAATCCTTTTAAAAAAGAGGTCTGGATAAGTGATTATTTTATGATCTCATGGGTTGAGGACCAGAAGTGCCTATTTGCAATAGCTGCCCTATATTCAGTTTAACAATTTCTGCATTCTATATTGTATGTACGACACGCGGCAGCTATAATTACATATAGGGTCTTCTGGTCACAAACCCTTGATCTATACCTTAAGTCTCCTATTGAGTGACTGAATCTCAGCCTGCAACTTAGCCATATCTGTGTTGGTGGGAGTTTTCATTTCTCTTCTCACAGCTGAAAAAAAAAATTAACATCTCATCATTTATTTCTTCCGTACTGACCACTACCAGACAAGGCGTTAACTAACTAGCCAGGCATCCACCCGTCATTTTGACCGGACAGTTTACTTCTGGGACAGTCAAAATGAATGGCTGACATTCTAAAAATAATGCTTGAATAAGTTCTGTGAACTCAAAATTAGATCAGACTAATAATAGGGATGACCAGCACAAGAACCCACTCCTTTAGACACCTTTTATGTTTACCATGCAAGACTGAACACACACACAGTCTAAATGGAGCTATGCACACAGAGACTATCTCCCTACACTGACCAATGGATTTCACTTGAGTGCACACACAGTGAATCAGTAGTACCTCATATTAGCCTGTTTGTAATTTTGGCAAAAACATGTTTTGATGAAGTTCAAATATGCACCCCTAAATATCAAGCAATAAATCTATAACTTGGGCAATCACCTAACAAGAAGTTCCCATCTACTGTAGCCAACTTCATGATTTAAGATACCAATAGTTTTCCCTCCACAGCAAGCTAAAGTGAAATCTCCATGTTATTTGTATAAAAGAGTGATTTAAATGTAAATTTTCTCCAAATTCCAAGATATATTAGGCGAGTGAAGTTTTTGTATACTATACTATATATATTTATCTAATTCCATGTGCAATTTCATAAAATTTCACAACTATTTAGGGTGCATTTTGGATGATGAAATTTAGACCCTCTTTTAGGATTCAGAATTATGCAGTACCGTGGCCTAAATGCACAGTATACTCTGTAATGACCATGGTAATATCTTAAAATTGCACATGAAATTGGTTCAATATTGTTATTATAATATACAAAACTTGACTCATCCAATATAACTTGGAATTTAGAGAAAATTTGCAGTAAAATCAAATTTTAATGCAGATACACTCCATGGGAAACTGAGCACATGGATGCGTCTCATGTGTAAAAAATGTATCACCAAATTTTGACAACTTGTTATTTAAGTAAAAAAACATGTAATTAAGTTGATCTGTAATGACAAATTTTTATGCAAGGTTTCCGAATTTTGCACTTTTTTGGACTTTGATAATTTTTGGGCCTTGGATGCAAAATTGAAACCTCGCACAAAAAATCGTCACTACAAATCAACTTTATTACATGTTTTGTGACTTAAATAACAAGTTGTCAAAATTTGGTGATACATTTTTTGGTCAAATTTGTTCATAATTTTTCTTCCATGACTGCCATCTTGGATTTGTACAAAGAAATAAAGAACAAAAAGGCTATTTCACAAGACCAGATCTCCGAATGCATTTATGAAAACCCGTATTTATAAATGATTTCTTCTTGTAAGTATTTGTATGAATCATGTAATCCATTTTCAAGGGTTACCGAAAAGGCGTTTTTTGAAAATAATGAATTTGAAACTGGAAATTATTCAATTTTGTGCCATTTTTACTTGGTGTCCATAATCTGTCCAAACTGCCTATTCAAAACACGCAAAAAAATTGGTCATAACTTCAGAACCATTCATCCTATTGAGGTCATTTAAAGACTGAAATGCTCCACTTAATGAGCTCTTTAATATAAGGTATGATTCTACAATACAGGAGAAACTTCTAATTTTCATGGTCATCCCTACTAATAAATCCAAGGCTATAGCAATAGTTATTTGAACTGACTGAAGAAGAGGCAGATATCAGGTTTATATTTTCAGGGTCAAATTTTAGACAGGCACTTCTGGTGAAAATGACAGGCACTTGTCAAATCCTAGCTAAAACCCTGATGCCGGATTACTACAAACCATCCAGGGCTGTACTCGGGGGGAAGGGGGACTTTCCAGAATATACTAATACACATGTAGACGGGTGAGAGACTACGTGGCTAAAATGTCCCCAAAATGTATTTTGCTATAAACCTGTGGAGCTTACGTTTCAGTTTGTTGTAATCAAATTACCCTGAAGATGACTTTAATTGTGTGTGTAATGCCCTTGAAGCAAGTAGCACTGGGCAGGCTTCGAAATTATTTTTTCAAGGGTACTCATTTTTAATGCTAGTGGGCAAAGGGTATGAAGGCTACTATATACCAAAGAATGCTTTGAAATTCAGATGCACCATGGCCAAGTCTAAGGTCACAGAGGCCACTGCCTTGGTGGCCTGCCTCAAATTCAAGGTCTGGTGCTAGGACATGAAGACCACAATATACCAAAGAATGTTTTGAAATTCAGATGCACCATGCCCAAGGTCACAGAGGCCACTGCCATGCCTATGGGTACCAGGGCTATGGTGGCCGAAATTCCAGGCCCGGTGATGGGTCAATCGATTTGTGACTTTTCCTCCAGGAATAACTGGGGTAATAATTACCTTCTTCTAGTGAAGTAGAGCTTGCACTATTGGAGCTTACAGGTGTTGAATGATTAGACACTGTGGGCCTCTTCTCACCTGTAAGAATTGTACATAAAAACAGTATTAATTTGTAAATAAATAGTATAGAATGTAATGTTTTTTATTAAAGATACACATTTTTTTTAATCTGTCTGCTCATGTTGTATCTAAAAGAAAAAATCTATACTACACCTGTGGAAGATTGTGAAATATCTTCCACAGAGGATGTATGCATTTTAATGGAATTAACACATTAGGCAGCTCCATTTTAAACTCGGCACTCTTGAATCCCATGTTCACATATATATATCATTCTCATTAGTGTTTCCTATTGGGCCAAAAAAAATAAACAAGTTTGTTTCCTGTAGCGTGCTCATTTCGTTTCGGACGGCTTAATGTGCGCATTTGAATTTTTTTTTCACTTACAAAGAAAAAAAAGAAGAAAAAAACGGAAAAATCACAAAAAAATTATATAAAACACTACTGGAGTAAACATTTACACATTTCACAACAAACGAGCAGAGTGAAAAACTTCTGCAGGTTGAAAGGGGGTCATAAATATTCTTGAATATGAAGGAATATGATTTTTTTGTGTCCGAGAAACCCACTGTAAATTCCCATTCCAATTTGCAGCGAAAAGGGTATTTTTTTTCCATTTCAAGACATGGATTAAAAAAAAAAGAAATAAAAACAAACTGCATTTTGCATTTGACATTTTGGACCTACTACAGGAAACAAAGTAACATGTTTTGTTTTTGCCTTATCTAACTGAACGTTTATTGGGCTATTCGAGTTGAAATCCATACACCCCCTATGATAGAAATCCATACCAGGGAAGACATCACCTTAACATCCATTCAGGTAACCCAATTAAAAATTGACACTCCCTGTGTGGAACATTAAGGTGATGTCTTCCATATGGGGGTTTATGGATTTCAACTGGAATCCCAATTTTCAGGACATCATAAGAAACCTTGGAACTCACCCAATGTACCAAAACTGGCTGATCTTGTATGTGTGTTGAAATTAGGCCTCAAATTATCACTGAAACCAGACATGCTACTGCTATCCTTATTGTAGCTTACAGATGATGATGATATCCTCACGTTACCCCCAGTGCCTCGTGCTGATTGGATGCCTGATGATGATGTCATCAATGCTGGATGTGATTGGCTGCCTGCCTTTGGATGGGATGAGCCTTTGCTAGACATTTCTATGAAACAATAAACAAACGATCAATATGAACTTTTATTTCTTGCACGAAAAGGCGAGACCAGTTGGACTACATCTGCTATAGTGTGTCTCATCTCAAATAGCGTGCCCTAACCTAATCCATACACACCTGATAATGAAACCTACTATGTAGGTGCCTTTTCCCCATGCACCCAGGGACTAATGTGTACACACTTACCATTGATAACATTACCCTTCCAGTCCGTGGTAATTATCATCAGTATCATCCTCCTCAAGACCTAGAGCTGTTAATCTATCATCAAACCTACCTGATAATAAAACCTAGGTGCCTTTTCCCCGTGCACTCATCAGGGTCTAATGTGTACACACTTACCATTGACAACATTATACTTCCAGTCTGTGGTAATTGTATCAGCAGTTTCATCTTCCTCTCACCCAAGACCTAGAGCTGTTAATCTATCATCAAACCTACATGATAATAAAACCTAGGTGCCTTTTCCCCGTGCATCCAGGGTCCAATGTGTACACACTTACCATTGACAACATTACCCTTCCAGTCTGTGGTAATTGTATCATCAGTTTCATCTTCCTCTCGCCCAAGACCTAGAGCTGTTAATCTATCATCAAACCTACATGATAATGAAACCTAGGTGCCTTTTCCCCATGCATCCAGGGTCCAATGTGTACACACTTACCATTGACAACATTACCCTTCCAGTCAGTGGTAATTGTATCAGCAGTTTCATCTTCCTCTCACCCAAGACCTAGAGCTGTTAATCTATCATCAAACCTACATGATAATGAAACCTAGGTGCCTTTTCCCCATGCATCCAGGGTCCAATGTGTACACACTTACCATTGACAACATTACCCTTCCAGTCAGTGGTAATTGTATCAGCAGTTTCATCTTCCTCTCACCCAAGACCTAGAGCTGTTAATCTATCATCAAACCTACATGATAATGAAACCTAGGTGCCTTTTCCCCATGCACCCAGGGTCCAATGTGTACACACTTACCATTGACAACATTACCCTTCCAGTCTGTGGTAATTGTATCATCAGTTTCATCTTCCTCTCGTCCAAGACCTAGAGCTGTTAAATGATCATCAAACGACTGGGCTTCTTTCTTGATTGCCCCAAACATACCACGCGAGTCCACCTACAAAATGAACAAAATGGCAAAATTTTTTCAGGATTCTCACAGGAAAAAGTGGCCTTAAAATCTGCCCAGATAGCTTGCCATCCCAAAAGGTGTACCATCCTACCGTCTTCACTACAGGGAGCAGATAATGGTTGCGATGGCTAAATCTCGATGTAAGCTGATTAGGGTATTGCACCTATAATACAGCTGCATTTGTGTTAGATGAAAAATGGTTTATTTTTATGGTGTTTTAGGTCATACATACTGCCCCATGATGGCAGAAGAGTATATAACAGACATTGTTTTCAGAAATCGAGTTATCAGTACGCTTCAGTACAAGAAAACAGATAATATTCTCACCTGCAATAAACAAAATACCCCAATTAGCATGGGTTTTCAAACCACTGTGACACAGTGATCAGTGATTTTCTGTTAATGTGCGCCAATGCCTTTAGTGTGATATTATGTACCGTACCTAATTATTCAAGAAACCCTCAAATGGAGGGGGAAAATGTCTGGACTCCCTACAGTGAGTTGACACAACACCATCTCCGAGGACACAGGTCTTAATTTAGAATCTATGCACACTTATAATAGGAGACCTTGTATGCTGGGTACTAAAAACATATTCCCGACCACATGAGGTCAATGTTGAAATTTCAATAATGCATATTACTTAGGAACTATGGCTTAGGATCTGAGATTGTTTTCGCCAACTGATGAAACCTATCAAGTGACCATATTGTTGCCATAATGAGCTATTCTAGTTGAAATCCATAAAACCCCTATGGAAGATATGACCTTACTCTTCCACATACATTGTAGGGAATGTGAATTTAAAGTGAGATTTCCTGAATGGGTATATCCATTTGAAATTTACCTGACCTCACCCACCCGTGTTGGAGATTAAGGTCATGTCTTCCACAGGGGGTGTGTGGATTATAACTGGAACAGACCAACACATATATAATGGCACATAACACACACATGAGGACAAGTATACATAGCCAAAGGAAAAAATTACTATTATGGTATGTCTTCCTGAACGAAAATTAGTAGGCAGGATACCATACAGTATGCACTATAATGGCTGAATCCTAACAAATGAGCAGTGTTACCATATGGCTAATAAAACACACAATTGGGCTGATTTTACAAACATGTGTGCACACCTGCCCCCTTTCCCTTAATTAGTAGTATGGCATCTGCTTTATCCCTGCAAGCACTTGCATACTATTTTATCTTAGCAACATTCTAAAAAGGAAAATTCAAAAACATTTTAAAATATATAAACTACCTCCCAGATAAAACCACAGTACCTGTTATAAATGGTTTTTAGCAAAATCAATAAACTCCTAAATTATCAAATGATCAATAATTACTCCACTGAATGGTCGATGAACTCTAATTTAATACACTTGCTTTTGGAAATGTTGCCAAGCACTCAAAAACTACTACATGTACATCCCTAAGGGGAACTTAAACAAATGCAGGCTTTTTGTCCTGAACCATAGCCCATCATCAGGAACCAAAATGGGGTTTCTCTGCAAATGTGAGGTCAGAATTTGACCATAATTGTTGAATATTGAACTGTGCCTTTGGATATTAAACCATTTGGTGTTAAATTTGTTCTGAATGTTATTAAAACAAAAGTGAGTCCTGTTTTGTAAAAGTGAGTCCCAGTCACAACTAAATTCAGGTGAACCAGGACTCACTTATTTCCCAGTCCCACATAAAAATAGGGGTAGGTTAAACTGCCTTTAGGGTGATGTTTGAAATTTCTTAGGAAACCAGCTTATTTGATGCGGTATGATCTCCTGAGCATTTTGACACCTTTGTCATCCAAATCGGCCAAAAAATGAGTAGGTGCCGGCCTAAACAAGTGTTTGGACAGGGGGGTCTTTTGGGGGTCTGAAAATCAATATTTTCATCAACAATCATTATTTTATGCCTGATTCTGTTAAAGCTGGTGTTGGTTTGCATGTAATTGATGTCTAGAGTTCCATTTTTGAAAGTTGGATTTGTCATTTTCTTAAAATGGCCATTTTATGTCCAAAAAAGGATGTGAGGGCGCTTTGCACAAACCATGCACACGCTCCTTTCACAGGAAATTTTAATGATGTCACAGATAATCACAGGTGGCACATCCTCAAAAAATTGGGGCATTATATTTCTTTTTGTTTGACTGTGGCACCATTTTTCATATTAACAGGAAGCCTTCCATTCAGAGGAGGCTTTAAAAGGCATTCCTACAATGCACTATGATTGGGAAATTTGATCAATATAACCTAATTTTAAAGGCAAAGTCCCCATTGCCATACACACAAAATGGTAATTTTAAAACTGCAGCCAACGAGTTAATAGTTGAGACTTATGACTGATACTTGATTTTCTTACAGGAAACATTCATATTGTCCCACTGCATTAATTTAATTCCTAAGTCTTGATGTTTTGAATGTTAAATAATAGGATGAAAACACCAGATATTTGCACACAATCCCAATGCAAGGCATGATCAACTGTACCACATGTATACAAAAGCCAGACATACAAGGTCAGAAACCCCATTGGGTTGTGGGAATGTCTTTAAACATCCTCTGCCTTCCATTGTAACATACATATTTTAAAGTGCATTGACCCCTGTACAGTTGAATGGCAGCGTTCTATGAAATATTCAAATGGCTGCCAAAATCAAACCGTACTATGTAAATCGCTCAAATTTCTTGAGCAGGTACTACCTATGATAATCATACATCCTTCTCACATCCTTATTTGGACGTAAAATGACCATTTTAAGAAAACGACAACTCCAATTTTTATGCAACTTTCAAAAATGGAAATCTAGACATCAATTACTAAAAAGAATCAGGCATAAAATAATGATTGTTGATGAAAATATTGATTTTCAGACCCCCCAACAGACCCTCCTGTCCAAATACTTGTTTTGGCCGGCACCTACTCATTTTTTTATCCATTTGGATGAAAAAGGTGTCAAAATGCTCAAGAGATCATACTGCATCAAATAAGCTGGTTCCGTAAGAAATATGAAGCATCATCATTCTTTAACCCCCCACTAATAAAAACACTTTTTTCTACATTTCCAGAATATGTGCTTTTTATGACCAATTTCAGGAATTCCAGAAATTTGCGTAAGACTGGCATCTGTGTACATTTTAACATTACCTTGACATCATCGTCAAACAGATTAGCTTTGGGTCGACTCCGCCCAGACCAGTACTCATCATCTTCATCCTCGTCAAAATTCTGTACAAATCAAACACAAAAGTACAGCCATGTTAAAAAGTTTGTGTTGAACTAAAGCTAAACTGGGACGAATAGGTATATTCGTCTCAGAGCTAAAGTATAGGCAATTTTTTGGTTACTGCATGTGATTATGTCCTGCTGTTGCGACTTTGTTCCAACAGGAGAGCCCCCCCACCCCACACCTCAACACAAAAATGGGTAACCATGCAATTTACTCAATTTTGCAATGATTTTCATCAAATTTACCCCCCCCCTCCTCCCTTTAATAAGCAAATCAAGGACTGGGTAAAAAATACCCTTTTTGTGGTTTTCAATGACTAGAATTTCAAACACACCTTTTCAGTGACACTTATGGGAAGCTGCAATCATAGAATTAGAGGTAGTCAAATCGGCTATTTGATTACTCTCAAACTCAAAGCTCAAGTATGCTCTCAATCCTTTAGTCGCTCATCAACATTATGCACGGGAGGCAACATGAAATATTGTGTGTAAAAAGGCACCACAATACAAGGCCTTGAAAGATTCCAGCTTAAGAATCATGTCGGGGCACAATTTTTTTGTAACACATGTGGTAAAATCTGTTGATTTTTCATCAAAAAGTCTTTTATAAATTTTGCTTTAGTCCGTGTTAAATTATGAAAAACGGAATAAATCAAAATTTACAAAAATGATGTACAAAAAAAAACCCAAAAAAAACCTGTCAACGCTGCATGCATGCTGAGCTTAAAGCTAACATCTTTCAATATGATTTTCATCCACTCCTAGCTGATGAAATTTTTTTTGAAATACAATGTACATCAGATTTCTTCCCAGGATTTCTTATGCAACATATTACCAGATTTTCCGAAAGTACCCATCAAAATAAGGACCCCTTTTTTCGTGATACATATATAACAGAAACATGCTTGCTACCAACTTTTGTGTTGAATGGGGGGGGGGGGTTGTCAATGAGTAACACCCCAAAATTTAAGTGGGTCATTCCATGTGAAATCATCCAATGGCTCCAGCTCAACCCTCTTGGATTTTGTGTACCGGTAATAGTTTAAAATCAAAATTAATGTTGTCCTTCTTGGTCAGACTAAAAAATCCGAAGCAGCATGTATACCAGTAATTACCTTGTTAACTGGTTAAGGTGGTACTACACCCCTTGATAAATTTGTGGCTATTTTTGGATTTTTCTCAAAAACTAATAAAACACTGGTAACAAAAATTATGAATATTATAGGGGCAAGGAATCCAGTTACTACACTGGAATTTCAGTGACTCAAGACAAGTAGTTATTGATTTATTGATCAAATATTGGTTTTCCTCATTTTTGACTGTAACTCCACAACTGTTGTCTGTGCTGAAATAAAATTTTCAGTGCAGTAGTTGTAGTCCTTGCCCCTATAATATACTTATCTTACTTATAACCAATGCGCTATAATTTTTGAGAAAAATGCAAAAATAGGCACAAAATTGGCCAGGGGTGTAGTACCCCCTTAAAAGGGTACATGATGTATTGTTTAGTCGAAGCATCCAAAAAATAGATTTTCATATCTTTTCAATATATATTCTACAAATCATATACTTAGAAAACTTGCTTGATTTATTGTTGTTAGTTATGTACGTTTTACAAAAGTGCTGCTGTTTCAGCCGTCTTTACAACATAACTCAAGAACCACAGGACCTACAAAAACATATTTGCTCGAGAAGTCTAGCCAAAAATTTGCTCACCTATATAGCTTCAAATTCTAGGCTAAAGATCATTGCATTCCAAATCTAGTCGGATTCGCTGAAGTTCAGAAGTAAACATAGCCGATCACAACAGGCGATACTGCGCTTCAAAAATGTTGCTAAAAATTACACTTCAGCTAAATTTTAGACTGTCCAAAATAGGCAAATCTTTCTCAAAGATACAGTTGACTCATCAAAATAACTTTCATCCAAATTTCAACATTAACAGAATAATTTAATAACCTCTGTTGCAAAAAACTGAGCCATCCGAAAAACGATAGCAAAGCATTTTAGCATCGAATGCGTAACTACATGTATCGTATGAAAATTCGAAGCTAGAGTTCTCGAGTAATACTGTGATATTTGAATTCTTCTACACACTCGCTATGAAATGATCAATGCAATTTTTGCCAAAGCTCACTACCATTCACAAGATGCTGACTGTGAACTACCAAATTACAACAGATAGTTGCTAACCTTGAGTGTTACATGAGCTATTGACTGTCAATTGAGACTACAGCAGTTAGGTATGCCAGGCAAACCTTACTTAACACATTTGCTAGTCAGCCAAATTCGCCGACAATGTCAATGCATATTTACATAGAAATTTAAAACAACTGGCGAAGAAGGAAACCTACATAAATATGTTTTCTATACTTCACTTGACCCAAATATATGATTTTTTATGGTGATAAGCCAATCGCACATGGAATTTTAGAGGGATTTTGATAGTCCCCTCAGTTCCATTAAAAAAAAGCTGCTATCATAATGAGACTAGATCTAGAAACACCCCCGAAATGCCGTTTTGGGGAATTTTGCTAGCTGAACCTTTTTGATGAAAGTCAATCTTGACAAGATGTAACTTTGCTACGGAAAGTGCTATGAAAAAAAGGTTTTCAGTTTTGGCTTTGCTTACTCAAGGGCTTAATTTGATATATAAAATAATGCAGTTTGATCAATGGCAAATTTGAATTCACCTACATGTAGCATACCTACAGCATTATTACAAAGACCCTTTGTGCTTCGCACCAGTTTGCCCGACTTGGCTCCGTTTGTACAGCATAAACACAGCCTCACAGGAACGAGGAAGTGGATTTCCAAGAATGGCAAACTCAAACTGAATCATATCCATGTAACGGCACCCCAAACAACTTGAAACAAGCTGCTTATCTTCATAAAAACACAGGTGTAACTTAGGTCATTTTACACGATAAGTTTTCAAAAAAAACTGTACATACTCATGTACTGAAGTAACTGTACTTCATGACTTAACAAGTTGAGACCATACATTAAGTTGACGAAATGTGGCATATAAATAAAGCCGCCCTGTCGACGTACTTAAGAAGAAGAAGAAGAAGAGACCATGCGATGAAAATTGCATGGGCATGAAGAAAAAAAAAAATCAAGAATGGTTGATGGTAAACAGGTAAGCTTAAGTTAAAAAACTATTAAAAAAATTCAACTTCGGTGTCGTGCATTCTTCAGATAATGTTTAACCGTGCAAAATTCTACATGACCTATCCCCTCAAACATGCGTCCATGCTCATAAATACATCAGAACTATGATCTGGTTGTTTTCAGACACGCCTTTACATCAAAAATCATACTCACCACAGCCATCTTGAATGTTTATATGCAGGTATTATATCCACCAGTGTGATGAACAAATCGTGAATATCAATAAGACATACGTCATGAAAAACCATTGCAACTAAGGCAGTAGATTTTATTACGTCACGTAATTGATATTCAATATTAGCATCTGCCGTATGGACGTGTCGAGTTTTCAAGTAGTATAGACCTTTTTCTGATGACGTCACCTAATCGATATTGGGGTCTGAGATGTAAACAAACAACACGTGCGTTTCTCACATGTCACGGTGTAAAAACACCAAATACTGCGCATTTTCTCCTCTGTTTTGTCATATTTCACTTTAGCTTCCATAAATTAATGTTTAAACGGGAACTGTATACAAGTTACCTTTGTTCTAGTTTGTTTTGATGCCATAAAATACAAAAGATACGGAAAAACCGCGATGCTATTTAAAATTCAATCTTTGTTTTGTTTCACAATTTTGTTTACTTTTTACACCGTGGCGAACTAAACGCGTACTGCGAGCTGGCAATTCCGCGCAGGACGCCTAGCGTGGCGCAAAGTTGATCGCGCGCGCCGGCGCGGTATTTGCGTTTGGGTGCTGATGACTCGAATGCTGGACCCCAATATCGATTGATTGGTGACGTCTGAGAAAAAGGTCTATAGCTGGCCATAACTTCCATAAGGAAAATAATAATTTTTTTAAAATCGGAATTGAATGGTAAACGCTTGGAACTGGAAGTCTCTTAATTTTTATAGTCAGGAATCATGTAGAAAGAAATCTTGCGAATGAAAGTAAAAAGAGGAAAACAGATAGAGAAATCTAATAGCTTTGTTTCAAAATTTGTTTCAGCGTCATACGATATTCCGTTCTTGAGATATTTGAATTTTAACATTCGCCATGCAAGTCAATGCATGAGCTTAATAGACACCGGGTACAAAAATCGAGCAAATTACGGCATGTCTTGCAACATTTTTTTCCTTTAAAAAAATCACGGTTAAATTCGTGTTTTTACTATCTTCTGTAGCTTAAATTAAATTGATAATTATGTTGTAAATTTGGTCTCCGATTGCTTGAGATCAAGTAAACATTCAAGCAGTTATAGCTTGCAGAGTGTTTTGACATTATTTTGAAAATGATGTAGGCCTAGTCCGTACGTCATACAAATCGTAAAACGGATGCGCGCATAACGCGTGGCACCAAAGCCGCGCGTTTTTTACGCAATCGCTCGCGCCATTCGATCAATCTGCTGTAAATAGCAAAACCAGCATGAGAAACAAAACAGCAGCATTGACTAAATAAAATGACAATACTGAAAAACTTTTGTTCACAATCCTAAGCCAGAATATTATTAAATTAAAAATTGTGTACGACATCATTTTGTTTATTTCAATCAATATATTTCTGCTTCATGCGCTAAAGATAGCTCAAATTTAATGCATTTTGTTATTTCATATAACGAAATAAATCGATGTTTTTACTGTTGTAATAGTGGTGCTATACACAAAATATAGAAAAACAGGCAGATGCGAATTAAAAAAATAGGCATTCGGCCTATATGCCAAGTTATAAGAAAAAAAAGGAGGAAAAAGAGGTAAAAATAGAGAAACAGTCAGATGCGAAAAGTGATGAGTCTGTAATATCGCTTTAACTTTCAGATCGGAACTACTGTAGGCCTATTAGAAAGAAACAATTCGCCGCTACATGATGAAGTAAAAATTTAGAGAAAATAATGAGATTCTAAATACTATCTTCAGTAGATATAACGAAAAAAAGATCCTAAAACGCGCACGGTTACTCTGCGCCAATTAAATTATTATTTTTTATGTTATTTGCTTGCTATCTTCTGAAGATAGCAATTTTTGTCAGCTTCGTCATTTTAGCATTTCTTTATAGCTTTGCATTCCGCCCAATGCCGATTTTTCTCTAAGCGCGGAGCCCCGGTCAATGCAGTTTTGCCATTTCGTGGCGTACTGAATCATCATCTACAACGCGTGTTAGGCAATGTTTTTCTTGTTTTTTTTCTTTTTTGAATATTATTATTTTTCATGTTTTTTGCTTGCTATCTTCTGAAGATAGCAATTTTGGTCAGCTTCGTCATTTTAACATTTCTTTATAGCTTTGCATTCGGCCTAATGCCGATTTTTCTCTAAGCGAGCAGCCCCGGTCAATGCAGTTTTGCCGTTTCGCGCCGTACTGAATCATCATAGCGCAGCTCCGGTCAATTAGAGAATAAACGATAGGAATTTTTGTTTTTACTTTCCTCTATTGTCAAACTTTCTTACCGTTTTGTATTTTATTAAAAAAAAAAAAAAATCTTGAGTAGATAGCGGAAAAAAACCCCAAACAAACAAAACACATTAAAAACGAACTTCCTAACATATGTTTTCTAAATTTGTGAAATATTTTCTGATGTTTTATTAGGCCCGCAATGCTATCTTCAGAAGATAGCTGTTTGCGGGCGCGTTCCGAGAAAATGATGCAGATCGTAAATGATGCATGCCGTAAGTGGGTTCGCGCGTGTTCACAGAAGATGATGCATGTCGCAACGGGTGATTTGCAAATCGCACCGTAAATGGTATCTTGGGTAGATAAAAAACAAAAAAACAAACAAACAAACAAACAGACAAACAAACATGAAATATAAAAAAAATATACCAAATGATCTTTCTGACTCGTCTCATGCTAAGTCTTACGATTTCCTTCTTTTTTGTATTATAACGAAATAAATCAACATTTTTACTGCTGTAATAGCGGTGTTATCTGCTAAAGATCGAATTCAAATTTCTTTAGCGTTATGATATTTTCTCTCGATAGGCCTATAATTTTGTTACATCCACGTGTTTTTGCTATCTACTGAAGTGATGCCTAATTCAGATTAAATGAATGTTGTCATTTTGTCTCTTCAACGAGTGGTGCTCTACTGAAGACAAAGAAATTTCCAATTTTTATGACGGTCAAAAATAAACGTTTTTAAAGCAAGCATGAAGGTAGCATTTTGAATCTCATCCCGATTCATTGCATATTTCTACTCTGAAAGTAATGTTTTACATTATTTCTCTACATTTTTACTTCATCATATCGATAGCGGCGATTTTTTTCTTTCTAATACATTAGTCCCTATCAGAAAGTTTCCGTGCGCGTTTTAGGATTTTTTCGCTCTATCTACTGAAGATAGCATTTTGAATCCGATTCATTGCATATTTCTACTCTAAAAGTAATGTTTTACATTATTTTCTCTAAATTTTTACTTCATCATGTAGCGGCGAATTTTTTCTTTCTAATAGGGTAGGTGCAGGTAATATGGGACAGCAGGTAATATGGGACACCTGTTTTCATTTTAACAAAAAGTAGCTTAGAGAAGGTACACACTTTAAGTTGATTTGTTAAGTGTTTAGAGACATCAGTTGTGCTTCTAGAAATGCAGTTTTGGAGTCTGTGTATCAAACTCTTGGAAATCAATGCCAAAAAGCGTGAAATTGCCCAAAAATTTACGTCGTTTTTTTGGCCTGATATAAAATCAATGACGCCACATTTTATGATTGTGTATCCAAATACTCTGGTACTGAGGTGCATTTGTCACTTTTTATGATCTTTAGGTGATGGGTTAAGCTTATCAGCAGGTAAAATTCCACTGAAAAGTGGCACTTTCCTTTTATAAATGATTACTTTCTCTGATTTTCAACTGAATGAGTGCAGGTAATATGGGACACATAGGAAATTGTGTGCATTGTCAATGCGAAAAGCAAAACTATTTAGAAAATTGAATTTTCTTGTTGAAATTTGCATTTAACATTCAAAATCATGTAACAAAAATGTTTTTAGAACAAAAGAGTGATTTTCTGAACATTTTGATTTTCACCATAGAGATAACACAGTGTCCCATATTACCTGCACATGCAGGTAATATGGGACACTTGGACGATGACGTCATTTTGACGTCATAGCGTCCAAACAAACATAAAAACAAGATAACATTGCCTGTTTTATTAATCTTAAAGGACAGGTTGTTCATCATAACAATCTCTTTTGGGCATATCTTCTATAGTTTTTATGCACATAAGCTAAACGTCCTTAATGGTCCCATATTACCTGCAGGTACCCTACATTAGTCCCAGCTAGTCCCGATCAGAAAGTTTAGTTTATTACAGACTCATCACTTTCCGCATGTGCCTGTTTCTGTATTTTTACCTCTGTCCCACCCCCCCTTTTTTTTTTTTTTTTTAATTTTAAAGGCTTAATGTACGATTTCCTTCAAATTTTAAATTTGTCATTATGTACTCAAAATACTGAAATAATACTAGTAATAATGATCGGGAATGGTTTCTGTCCATTTTGAGCTGAAATATCGAGGTAACGTGAAAGAAACACTGCTTGTTATTTTGGCCGTTTCACACGCAGTTCTATGGGCGGACATAAAGTCATAATTTCTTGAATTATGACTTTATGTCGAACTTTGCTCTGTTTACCTACAAACACAACAAATTTGGCTGATTCCATTTAGATGCAAGTTGTGACATGTGTAAACATTACAAATATGCAAAAAAATCAGGTTTGAAAAAAATTAACCAAATTCATATTATAAGATCGTACATTAGGCCTATGACTTTAAATAGCGCGGTACTTAGGCCGAATGCCAATTTTTCAATTCGTGGAGAGCACCCGTGCGTGTTTTGGATTTTTTTCGCTCTATCTACTGAAGATAGCATTTTGAATCTCATCCCGATTCATTGCATCTTTCTACTCTAGAAGTAATGTTTTACATTATTTTCTCTAAATTTTTACTTCATCATGTAGCGTCGAATTTTTTCTTTCTAATACATTAGTCCCTATCAGAAAGTTTAAAGCGATTACAGACTCATCACTTTCCGCATGTGCCTGTTTCTCTATTTTTGCCTCTTTTTTCCTGTTTGTTTAAAAATAGCGCGGCATTAGGCCGACATTAAAAAAAAAAGATGATGCTAGGATCATAAAATAGGTCTACTCTCCTAAGTAATAAATAAAATTATCCTTTTAGATTCAAACCCACTTGATCGAATTTTGTTATTTTAATTTGGGTATTATAGGCCTAAGTCCAAATTTATTATTTGATTTTCAAACCAGTCGTCTAACTCAGATTAAGTTAGCTTCTATTGGACTGTATGACTCTGCAGACTGGGAGATTTATAACTTTCACAAGTACAAATTTATGTCCAAAAAGAAGATAGGCCTAAGTTCCCCCACATGCTACACAATTGTGACGTTTGGGGAGTCTTAGGCCTATATGTTTATTTCTTTTTCAGTGTTGCTATCTAGGAGCTTCTAGGCCTATACTGAAAATAGCAATATTCTTTCTATTTTTTTTCTTTCCTTTTAAAAATAGGCCTTTTTGATTTCACTGTTGCTTTTAATTTTGCGTATGTTGAGGGTTCATACCACTAAATCCGCGTGTGAAGCGGTTTCCGGTAAAAGTTTATCACGACTATAGTCCCAACTTTGCATACAAAATGTGCAAAATCGGTACAATATTAACAATTTTAGTGTTGCAAATCGTGTTTTGCTAGAACTTGTGAATGTGATCTCTACTAATTTGAACAGAAAACGCGAAAATTTGAGTGATGTTTACGATGATGAGCGCATGAACACACGAGGTCAAAACGCGGTTAGCAGTCAGACGTAAACACGGGAAAATCGGGTCTTTTTATATAGCGCTATTTTTCTCAAAAAGTAGACCTAAAATATGGTGTCATTTTCAGATATGTTATGCAGAATTTTGTTCTGATTAAAATGATATCAAATATATATTTCAAAGTAAGACGTAACTCGACTTATAGCCTAAAAACGTGACCCCTGTTTTGCACGTAAAGTCTATGCAAAGCTATTTGGTGGCATGTACCCTTTAAGGAGCAATTCCATGCGTTTTCCGCGCGTCTTTATCTATTTAAAATGCACGCGAAGAAAAGAGGAGGGACATCAACAAGTGCGTTCATGGACGCCACCAGGTTTTTCGCTGTATGTGCGTTTGCCGCGAATAGGCCTGCTTCCAATTTAATAAAAGTTCCGATTTTGGTAGAAGTTTGAAACCTTTTGATATGAATAAAGAAGAGTTTCAAAATATTGAAAACATTGTTTATTGGTGTTTAAATTACAAAGAAGTTTGTCAATTTCATTGTTATTTTTTAACCAATTTTTTTTGTCATTTAAACTCAAATTTTGGCCTTCAATTTTAATAAAATTACATAAAAAATTAGATTTAAGATATTTAAGTTTCTAGTTTGCTTTATTTATACCACTGTCCAGTATTTTAAATTGTTATAACATTCAAAGTTTAATTTATATTAATATTTAATTTCAAATAGCCATTCATTACATTTGCTTTTTGGACAAAACGGATTAAAAGTGACGATGGAGGGGGGGGGGGGGGTAGGCCTACTTGATTGACATTTCTTGTCTTTTAAAATATTCTGCAGGTACTGAGAATGTTTTAACTTTGAAGTTATGCACTTGCAAAAGATGTTCAAAGAACATTTACTATTAACATCAATTAATATCTTCATGAAAATAGCAAATCAGCAACCATTGTGCATTCATGTGCATCAAAATGACGAAAAATGGCAATTGTCGGCTATCATGCTTGTGCTTGAAATCGGCATCCTGTCTAAAGTATGAAAGAAAATAACCCAAAATTTCTTACAATTAATTCAAAATGTAGTGAAAAAGATAACAAAATCATTTTCAAGGCCTAAAAACGATGTTTTAGCCTCTTCAAGGGTTCATACCACTAAATCCGCGTGTGAAGCGGTTTCCGGTAAAAGTTTATCACGACTATAGTCCCAACTTTGCATAAAAAATGTGCAAAATCGGTACAATATTAACAATTTTAGTGTTGCAAATCGTGTTTTGCTAGAACTTGTGAATGTGATCTCTACTAATTTGAACAGAAAACGCGAAAATTTGAGTGATGTTTACGATGATGAGCGCATGAACACACGAGGTCAAAACGCGGTTAGCAGTCAGACGTAAACACGGGAAAATCGGGTCTTTTTATATAACGCTATTTTTCTCAAAAAGTAGACCTAAAATATGGTGTCATTTTCAGATATGTTATGCAGAATTTTGTTCTGATTAAAATGATATCAAATATATATTTCAAAGTAAGACGTAACTCGACTTATAGCCTAAAACGTGACCCCTGTTTTGCACGTAAAGTCTATGCAAAGCTATTTGGTGGCATGTACCCTTGAATTCGTGCCAAGTGTTTTTGCTATCAACTGCCGATAGCTCAAATTTAAATGCGTAGTTGGCTGTCGTCTTTATCTGCTGAACGAGATAAGGAGGCACACCACTGACGTTAAAAGATTTCGCAATCAAAAAGTGCAACCTGTAAAATAGTCCCCGTAATACGTCGAAATTGAGCTTATTTGTTTCATTTTTTCAGCCAATGTGTGTCTGAGATACGGTTCTTTGATGCTATATTAAACCTTGATATGGTTTTTATGAAATTATGTGCAGAACAAAAAATCCAGGCTGTTCTGGCGGACTAATCGCGCAAATCATGTATCGATGTAAAATCTCAAATTAAGTTTTCAACAGCTTAGAAATCACGGGATGCGATAAAATGATGTTTTCATTTTTGTCTGCTGAGCACAGAATTCCATAGAACTGTGTGCTCCTGATCGAGATATATTGATATTATACAATAGAATGAGGCCTACCGGTGCTATATCTACTGAAGTTCAAATTGAAATTTCAAGCAGTGAAGATTTCTTTTAAACCTGTTTATTTCCTGCTTGCTTAAAAAAACGTTTATTTTTGACCGTCATAAAAATTGGAAATTTCTTTGTCTTCAGTAGAGCACCACTAATTGAAGAGACAAAATGATAACATCCATTTAATCTGAATTAGGCATCACTTCAAAAGATAGCAAAAACACGTGGATGTAACAAAATTATAGGCCTATCGAGAGAAAATATCATAACGCTAAAGAAATTTGAATTCGATCTTTAGCAGATAACACCACTATTACAGCAGTAAAAACATTGATTTATTTCGTTATAGGAAATAACAAAATGCATTAAATTTGAGCTATCTTTAGTAGATAGCAACCCAGCAAACACAAAAACGTTTTTAAAACGTTTTAAATAAGTTATATTTTGGGTTTGGGTTTAGGTAAAAACGTTTTAATAACATTAAAATGTCGGGTTATATGAAGGTCATGAAATCGTTTTAAAACGTTATGTATGAAAACACACTACAACAATATTTTTAAAATGTTTTCGAAATGTCATTGTAAACTATTTTTGCAAACATTTTTGGCCAAATATTTTGTCAACACTTAAATAACATTATGTTAAAATATTTACACCCAGCAAACACAGAAATGTTCTTAAAATGTTTTTTTACAAAACGTTTTAATAACATTTAAATGTCGGGTTATATAAAGGTCTTGAAAACATTTCAAAAACGTTATTGTAAATATTTTGGGCAAACATTTTTTGCAAAATATTTTTTCAACCCCAAAAGAACATTCTGTTTAGAATGATTTGTACCAAGTTTTCAAAAATGTTTTGGGAATGTTATTGAAACGTTTTTATACCCTTTATATAACCCGACATTTAAATGTTTTCTGCAAAACATTTGTGTTTGCTGTGCAGTCAATACCAACAAATGTTATTTAATGTTATGAAAACGTTTTATACCATTAATGTACCCTTTATATAACCCGACATTTAAACGTTTTCTGACAACCTTTTATAACCTTTTGCGAATGATGTCGAAAACGTTTTGTGTTTGCTGGGAAAAGAGCAAAATATTGTTTGAAATAAACGAAATGCTGTCGTACACAATTTATAATTTAATAATATTCTGACTTAGGATTGTGAATAAAAGTTTTTCAGTATTGTCATTTTAGAAATTGAGAAAGGTTGAATATATTTTGCTAGGCCTATCTACTGATGATAGCATTTTTAAACCTAATGAAATAATACAAAAAAGAAGGAAATCGTAAGACTTAGCATGAGACGAGTCAGAAAGATCATTTGGTATATTTTTTTTTATTTCATGTTTGTTTGTCTGTCTGTCTGTCTGTCTGGTTCTTTGTTTGTTTGTTTGTATTTTATCTACCCAAGATACCATTTACGGTGCGATTTGCAAATCACCCGTTGCGACATGCATCATCTTCTGTAAATACGCGCGAGCCTACTTACGGCATGCATCATTTACGATCTGCATCATTTTCTCGGATTGCGCCGCGCCCGCAAACGGCTATCTTCTGAAGATAGCATTGCGGGCTTAATAAAACACCAGAAAATATTTCACAAATTTAGAACACATCTGTTAGGAAAGTTCGTTTTTGATGTGTTTTGTTTGTTTGCTTGTTTGTTTTTTCCGCTATCTACTCAAGGTTTTTTTAATAAAATACAAAACGGTAAGAAAGTTTGACAATAAAGGAAAGTAAAAACAAAAATTCCTATCGTTTATTCTCTAATTGACCGGAGCTGCGCTATGATGATTCAGTACGGCGCGAAACGGCAAAACTGCATTGACCGGGGCTGCTCGCTTAGAGAAAAATCGGCATTAGGCCGAATGCAAAGCTATAAAGAAATGCTAAAATGACGAAGCTGAAAAAAATTGCTATCTTCAGAAGATAGCAAGCAAATAACATAAAAAATAATGATTTAATTCGCGCAGAGTAACCGTGCGCGTTTTAGGATATTTTTTTCGCTATATCTACTGAAGATAGTATTTACATGTTTAGAATCTCATCCCGATTCATTGCATCTTTCTACTCTAGAAGTAATGTTTTACATTATTTTCTCTAAATTTTTACTTCATCATGTAGCGGCGAATTTTTTTCTTTCTAATACATTAGTTCCGATCTGAAAGTTTAAAGCGATATTACAGACTCATCACTTTCCGCATCTGTTTCTCTATTTTTACCTCTTTTTCCCAATTTTTTTCTTATAGCTTGGCATATAGGCCGAATACCGATTTTTTTAATTTCGCATCTGCCTGTTTCTCTATATTTAGTGGATAGCACCACTATTACATCAGTAAAAACATCAATTTATTTCGTTAGGCCTACATGAAATATCAAAATGCATTAAATTTGAGCTATCTTTAGCGCATGAAGCAGAAATATATTGATTGAAATATACAAAATGATGTCGTACACACTTTTTAATTTAATAATATTCTGACTTAGGATTGTGAACAAAAGTTTTTCAGTATTGTCATTTTATTTAGTCAATGCTGCTATTTTGTTTCGCATACTGGATTTGCTATTTACTGCAGATTGATCGAATGGCGCGAGCGATTGCGTAGAGAAAAAAACGCGCGACTTTGGTGCCACGCGTTATTCGCGCATCCGTTTTACGCTTTGTATGACGTACGGACTAGGCCTACACCATTTTCAAAATAATGTCAAAACCATGGTCAAAACACTCTGCAAACCTAACTGCTTGAATGTTTACTTGATCTCCAGCAGATAGCACAATCGGAGACAAAAATTACACCATATCAATTTAATTTAAGCTATACAGAAGATAGTAAAAGCACGAATTTAACCGTGATTTTTATGTCGCAAGACATGCCGTAATTTGCTCGATTTTGGTACCCCGTGTCTATTAACGCGGCTGTGTACTCTAGCCATTGTTTCTTTCTCAAAATTGAGTTTTTATGATATGTTTGTACCTTATTATGTTTTTTATAAATACAAGGAATGAAAATCAAGATTTGTAAACTCCAACTGCAATATTTTAAGGATTTTATTTCACTATTCCACTCGTGTTTGAAATTGAAAAGGAAAGAAAATCTTTGTTGTACCAGCAAGGTACACGCGCGCAACAACTCATCGCGTTGCGTATCGCGCAATTTGTTAACGCACAAATACGCGACGCATACGCGACGCTTATCTGAATGCGCGGCGCATCTTATGGAAACACCACGGAAGCACTGATTTCACAAAAACCTAGTGGTCAAATGGCTCCGTTTTAGCTGATAAAATGTGGGTTTTTCAAGTTCTTTCCCCGATTTAAATATCAAGTTATGAATGGATTTCGCTCAAACTTCTCAAGGGGCTGTGGATTTACCCGATGTTCACGTAATATAAGTTACAAAACGAAAACTGTCGCATTCTCCTGTGAGATTCGATGAAAGTGCAAAATGTGACCACTTTAAACTTCAACGGCCATTATTTCAATGTTCATTTTCTCGGTAAAATGACGATTTAGGTACACGATAACTCAATAAATACAGCATCTATAGGTAAGCAAATATGATCATCGTAAAAAGCATGATCGACTCAAGAAACGGTTTTCTCATTTTTTATATTTTGGTCTATTTCCGATTTTGGGCATCATTTTGTGCAAATAGGCGTTTTTGAATTTTAAAAGTTCATTTTGATGCCTTATATGGTCAATATCTCAAAAAATAAGGCCAATATCAAAAAAATAAAAAACCGTTTTGGAATGGAGCCTCAAGATTGAGCTAAAAACAAAATAAAATATTTTGGAAAGAGTGTTTTTTTGTTATGATGTACCTAACAAATATTGCCAAAAACTCACTTTTTGTGATTTTCTTCAAAATTGTTGTTTTACCCCAAATCTGTATTTATATTAAGATTTATTGATGTCTTGCCTTCATAAAATGTATACTTTTATATGTTTTGCGCGAATAATTACAAAGTTATTGCACTTTTACTACATGCATGTCTGAGAGTACACAGCCACCTTAAGCTCATGCATTGACTTGCACGGTGAATGTTAAAATTGAAATATCTCAAGAACGGAATATCGTATGACGCTGAAACAAAGCTATTAGATTTCTCTATCTGTTGTTTTTAATTTTGCGTATGTTGAATTCGTGTGTTTTTGCTATCAACTGCCGATAGCTCACATTTAAATGCGTAGTTGGCTGTCGTCTTTATCTGCTGAACGAGATAAGGAGGCACACCACTGACGTTATAAGGTTTTGCAATCAAAAGTGCAACCCGTAAAATAGTCCCCGTAATACGTCGAAATTGAGCTTATTTGTTTAATTTTTTCAGTCAATGTGTGTCTGAGATACGTTTCTTGATGCTATATTAAACCTGAGATGGTTTTTATGAAATTATGTGAAGAAAAAAATCCAGGCTGTTCTGGCGGACGGACTAATCGCGCAAATCATGTATCGATGTAAAATCTCAAATTAAGTTTTCAACAGCTTAGAAATCACGGGATGCGGTAAAAATGTCAAATTGAAGATTGCATCAAATAAAATGAATTCCATAGAACTGTGTGCTCCTGATCGAGATATATTGATATTATACAATATAATTAGGCCTACCGGTGCTATATCTACTGAAGTTCAAACTGAAATTTCAAGCAGTGAAGATTTCTTTTAAATCTGTTTATTTCCAGCTTGCTTAAAAATCCCGTTTATTTTGACCGTCATAATTATTGGAAATTTCTTTGTCTTCACCACTAACACGGCTTTAAAATAATAAGATACCTCGTTGAAAAGACAAAATGACAACATCCATTTAATCTGAATTAGGCATCACTTCAATAGATAGCAAAAACACGTGGATGTAACAAAATTATAGGCCTATCGAGAGAAAATATCATAACGCTAAAGAAATTTTAATTCTATCTTTAGCAGATAGCACCGCTATTACAACAGTAAAACATCGATTAATTTCGTTATAGGAAATAACAAAATGCATTAAATTTGAGCTATCTTTAGTAGATAGCAAAAGAGCAAAATATTGTTTGAAATAAACGAAATGCTGTCGTGCACAATTTATAATTTAATAATATTCTGACTTAGGATTGTGAATAAAAGTTTTTCAGTATTGTCATTTTAGAAATTGAGAAAGGTTGAATATATTTTGCTAGGCCTATCTACTGATGATAGCATTTTTAAACCTAATGAAATAATACAAAAAAAGGAAATCGTAAGACTTAGCATGAGACGAGTCAGAAAGATCATTTGGTATATTTTTTTATATTTCATGTTTGTTTGTCTGTCTGTCTGTCTGGTTGGTTGTTTGTTTGTTTGTATTTTATCTACCCAAGATACCATTTACGGTGCGATTTGCAAATCACCCGTTGCGACATGCATCATCTTCTGTGAATACGCGCGAGCCCACTTACGACATGCATCATTTACGATCTGCATCATTTTCTCGGAACGCGCCGCGCCCGCAAACGACTATCTTCTGAAGATAGCATTGCGGGCCTAATAAAACACCAGAAAATATTTCACAAATTTAGAACACATCTGTTAGGAAAGTTCGTTTTTGATGTGTTTTGTTTGTTTGCTTGTTTGTTTTTTCCGCTATCTACTCAAGGTTTTTTTAATAAAATACAAAACGGTAAGAAAATTTGACAATAAAGGAAAGTAAAAACAAAAATTCCTATCGTTTATTCTCTAATTGACCGGGGCTGCGCTATGATGATTCAGTACGGCACGAAATGGCAAAACTGCATTGACTGGGGCTGCTAGTTTAGAGAAAAATCGGCATTAGGCCGAATGCAAAGCTATAAAGAAATGTTAAAATGACGAAGCTGACCAAAATTGCTATCTTCAGAAGATAGCAAGCAAAAAACATCAAAAATAATAATATTCAAAAAAGAAAAAAAAGAAAAACATTGCCTACATAGCCGCTTTCGCCAAACGTTTGACAAACATTTAGCGATCAAAACGTTTGCCAAACGTTTGTGGGCGTTTACGAAAATGTTTGACAAACGTTTGTGCTCGACAATTGTTTGACAAACGTTTGGCGAAAACGGCTGTGTATAACACGCGTTGTAGATGATGATTCAGTACGCCACGAAATGGCAAAACTGCATTGACCGGGGCTCCGCGCTTAGAGAAAAATCGGCATTAGGCCGAATGCAAAGCTATAAAGAAATGCTAAAATGACGAAGCTGACAAAATTGCTATCTTCAGAAGATAGCAAGCAAATAACATAAAAAATAATGATTTAATTTGCGCAGAGTAACCGTGCGCGTTTTAGGATTTTTTTTTCGCTATATCTACTGAAGATAGTATTTACATGTTTAGAATCTCATCCCGATTCATTGCATCTTTCTACTCTAGAAGTAATGTTTTACATTATTTTCTCTAAATTTTTACTTCATCGTGTAGCGGCGAAATTTTTTCTTTCTAATACATTAGTTCCGATCTGAAAGTTTAAAGCGATATTACAGACTCATCACTTTCCGCATCTGACTGTTTCTCTATTTTAACCTCTTTTTCCCAATTTTTTTCTTATAGCTTGGCATATAGGCCGAATGCCGATTTTTTTTTAATTCGCATCTGCCTGTTTCTCTATATTTAGTGGATAGCACCACTATTACATCAGTAAAAACATCAATTTATTTCGTTAGGCCTACATGAAATAACAAAATGCATTAAATTTGAGCTATCTTTAGCGCATGAAGCAGAAATATATTGATTGAAATAAACAAAATGATGTCGTATACACTTTTTAATTTAATAATATTCTGACTTAGGATTGTGAACAAAAGTTTTTCAGTATTGTCATTTTATTTAGTCAATGCTGCTATTTTGTTTCGCATGCTGGACTTGCTATTTACTGCAGATTGATCGAATGGCGCGAGCGATTGCATAGAAAAAAACGCGCGACTTTGGTGCCACGCGTTATTCGCGCATCCGTTTTACGCTTTGTGACGTACGGACTAGGCCTACATCATTTTCAAAATAATGTCAAAACACTCTGCAAACCTAACTGCTTGAATGTTTACTTGATCTCCAGCAGATAGCACAATCGGAGACAAAAATTACACCATATCAATTTAATTTAAGCTATACAGAAGATAGTAAAAGCACGAATTTAACCGTGATTTTTAAAGAAAGAAAATGTCGCAAGACAGTGCCGTAATTTGCTCGATTTTGGTACCCCGTGTCTATTAAGCTCATGCATTGACTTGCACGGTGAATGTTAAAATTGAAATATCTCAAGAACGGAATATCGTATGACGCTGAAACAAAGCTATTAGATTTCTCTATCTGTTGTTTTTAATTTTGCGTATGTTGAATTCGTGTGTTTTTGCTATCAACTGCCGATAGCTCACATTTAAATGCGTAGTTGGCTGTCGTCTTTATCTGCTGAACGAGATAAGGAGGCACACCACTGACGTTAAAAGATTTCTCAATCAAAAAGTGCAACCCGTAAAATAGGCCCCGTAATACGTCGAAATTGAGCTTATTTGTTTAATTTTTTCAGTCAATGTGTGTCTGAGATACGTTTCTTGATGCTATATTAAACCTGAGATGGTTTTTATGAAATTATGTGAAGAAAAAAAAATCCAGGCTGTTCTGGCGGACTAATCGCGCAAATCATGTATCGATGTAAAATCTCAAATTAAGTTTTCAACAGCTTAGAAATCACGGGATGCGGTAAAAATGTCAAATTGAAGATTGCATCAAATAAAATGAATTTCATAGAACTGTGTGCTCCTGATCGAGATATATTGATATTATACAATATAATTAGGCCTACCGGTGCTATATCTACTGAAGTACAAATTGAAATTTCAAGCAGTGAAGATTTCTTTTAAACCTGTTTATTTCCAGCTTGCTTAAAAATCCCGTTTATTTTGACCGTCATAATTATTGGAAATTTCTTTGTCTTCACCACTAACACGGCTTTAAAATAATAAGATACCTCGTTGAAAAGACAAAATGACAACATCCATTTAATCTGAATTAGGCATCACTTCAATAGATAGCAAAAACACGTGGATGTAACAAAATTATAAGCCTATCGAGAGAAAATATCATAACGCTAAAGAAATTTTAATTCGATCTTTAGCAGATAGCACCGCTATTACAACAGTAAAAACATCGATTAATTTCGTTATAGGAAATAACAAAATGCATTAAATTTGAGCTATCTTTAGTAGATAGCAAAAGAGCAAAATATTGTTTGAAATAAACGAAATGCTGTCGTGCACTTAGGATTGTGAATAAAAGTTTTTCAGTATTGTCATTTTAGAAATTGAGAAAGGTTGAATATATTTTGCTAGGCCTATCTACTGATGATAGCATTTTTAAACCTAATGAAATAATACAAAAAAGAAGGAAATCGTAAGATTTAGCATGAGACGAGTCAGAAAGATCATTTGGTATATTTTTTTATATTTCATGTTTGTTTGTCTGTCTGTCTGTCTGGTTGTTTGTTTGTTTGTTTGTATTTTATCTACCCAAGATACCATTTACGGTGCGATTTGCAAATCACCCGTTGCGACATGCATCATCTTCTGTGAATACGCGCGAGCCTACTTACGGCATGCATCATTTACGATCTGCATCATTTTCTCGGAACGCGCCGCGCCCGCAAACGGCTATCTTCTGAAGATAGCATTGCGGGCCTAATAAAACACCAGAAAATATTTCACAAAAATTAGAACACATCTGTTAGGAAAGTTCGTTTTTTATGTGTTTTGTTTGTTTGCTTGTTTGTTTTTCCGCTATCTACTCAAGTTTTTTTTTTTTATAAAATACAAAACGGTAAGAAAGTTTGACAATAAAGGAAAGTAAAAACAAAAATTCCTATCGTTTATTCTCTAATTGACCGGGGCTGCGCTATGATGATTCAGTACGGCACGAAATGGCAAAACTGCATTGACTGGGGCTGCTAGTTTAGAGAAAAATCGGCATTAGGCCGAATGCAAAGCTATAAAGAAATGTTAAAATGACGAAGCTGACCAAAATTGCTATCTTCAGAAGATAGCAAGCAAAAACATCAAAAATAATAATATTCAAAAAGAAAAAAAAAGAAAACATTGCCTATAACACGCGTTGTAGATGATGATTCAGTAAGGAACGAAAAGGCAAAACTGCATTGACCGGGGCTCCGCGCTTAGAGAAAAATCGGCATTAGGCCGAATGCAAAGCTATAAAGAAATGCTAAAATGACGAAGCTGACAAAATTGCTATCTTCAGAAGATAGCAAGCAAATAACATAAAAATAATGATTTAATTTGCGCAGAGTAACCGTGCGCGTTTTAGGATTTTTTTCGCTATATCTACTGAAGATAGTATTTACATGTTTAGAATCTCATCCCGATTCATTGCATCTTTCTACTCTAGAAGTAATGTTTTACATTATTTTCTCTAAATTTTACTTCATCATGTAGCGGCGAAATTTTTCTTTCTAATACATTAGTTCCGATCTGAAAGTTTAAAGCGATATTACAGACTCATCACTTTCCGCATCTGACTGTTTCTCTATTTTAACCTCTTTTTCCCAATTTTTTTTTTATATCTTGGCATATAGGCCGAATGCCGATTTTTTTTAATTCGCATCTGCCTGTTTCTCTATATTTAGTGGATAGCACCACTATTACATCAGTAAAAACATCAATTTATTTCGTTAGGCCTACATGAAATAACAAAATGCATTAAATTTGAGCTATCTTTAGCGCATGAAGCAGAAATATATTGATTGAAATAAACAAAATGATGTCGTATACACTTTTTAATTTAATAATATTCTGACTAGGATTGTGAACAAAAGTTTTTCAGTATTGTCATTTTATTTAGTCAATGCTGCTATTTTGTTTCGCATGCTGGACTTGCTATTTACTGCAGATTGATCGAATGGCGCGAGCGATTGCATAGAAAAAAACGCGCGACTTTGGTGCCACGCGTTATTCGCGCATCCGTTTTACGCTTTGTATGACGTACGGACTAGGCCTACATCATTTTCAAAATAATGTCAAAACACTCTGCAAACCTAACTGCTTGAATGTTTACTTGATCTCCAGCAGATAGCACAATCGGAGACAAAAATTACACCATATCAATTTAATTTAAGCTATACAGAAGATAGTAAAAGCACGAATTTAACCGTGATTTTTAAAGAAAGAAAATGTCGCAAGACAGTGCTAGCCTGAATCCTTCCAGGCCCAGAATTGCGGCGTCTTTATATTACCCACAATCCTTCACGTTGCCTTATTCAGGGCCTGAATTCGTAACATGAAAAATTTTGGTGCACTTTTTTCGTCTGGAGCCAGAATTCTGGCTCCATGAGCATGCGCAGTAGGAAACTTTTTCTCATAGTCTCCAACACCGCCAGTTTTGTTCCGCTCAAACCATTGCAGCTGAGGCCCGGGTTGAGGAGACTATGTCATGAATAAGTAATGAGTTTGCGTCATAGCTTGCATATTGTCGAAATCTGGACAATCATAACTGCAGCCAGCGGTGTATAGACAGCATTAATTGATTTTTGCGGGGATTTTTGGAAAAGCAACAGTTTAAGTTTTTAAGTTTAATATTTTTGTTTTCAATTTACTTTCATTGCCGCAAATCATTATCATTCTTATTCTTTAATATTCTTCTTATTACCATTATTAGTAGTGGACTTTCTTCCTAAAATTTGGACCCCAGATTTGGACCTTCTTATTTAGACCAAAAGTTAAAAACTTGAATTTTGGCTTGTTACGCTCACAAATTGTGATATTTGGGGACTTTCTTTTTATACTTTTGCAAAATAAATTTTTTACTTTTTGGTTTAAAAGAAAACCAATCACAAAATGCCGTTCTCTCGACTTTCACTTTAACTGATTCCCCCAAAACCCAGAAAAAAAATCACGCTGTAGTCCTACTACTTTCAACCAGGGTCCAGGGATGTTGTTTCATATCAGTCTCTAAATATTTCAACAAAACTGATTGCAGAATTTTGCCCTATGCCTTCATTAAGATTTCTCAAAAGCAACCGCAAAAAAATCGGGTTTATATAAAGGGCATTCAACGTTTTAATAAATAAATTCAACTTTGAACTTTAAAAAAAAAAAAAAATATTTTGACATTTAAAATGTTTTTCTTTTTGGCAGAGTTTTTCATGTAAACACGTCTTCATGACCTTATGTTCTTAGGGAGTGTTCATGACTTCTTTGGTGGGGTGTAAAATGTGGGGATCAAAAATATTGGGTTCTAAAAGGGGAATAAAACCAGTCCTTAATAGCGGAGGCGGGTAACAAAATTGAGGGTAAAAGTCCGGGGTAAGACGTACCAGAAGGCATGCACATTTTAATTCTTTTAATGAAAAATTGTGTTTCATTTTATAAATTCTAACATTTACAAGTTTGTGTTTTTTTACTGGAAAACGTATCACCGAATACATCAAATATTGATTAGTTCTGAAAACACACAGATACCGGCACATGTTATATTTCTTTTCATTTTATTTTTCTAACACATGACTGAAAAAAAAAGGATAACAACTTGATATGGTCAATAATGTTTAAACAAACATCAATTTATTTTAATTGAAAAATACACTAAGAAAAGTTGCATTAATAAAAAATCAATAAAAAAATTGGAGGAAATAAAACTGCTTTTAACATGAAGTACCTGATATCCAGATTACTCAGTTTACTTATTTTTGAAAGTTGCCACGTCCCCAACTTTTGTCCAATCTGCAACCCTAATAAACTATGACCAAAGAGGCCTAGCCAATTCTGAACACCTTTTCATGAAATTGTACATCACTCATCACTGTCAGGGCCTAGATTTCAACGAGCATCACAGAATCGATTCTCGTAATGATTCTTGTAAGATTCAAAAGCGAGAATCAAAATCTCTCTTTGTATCATACAGTAAGTGCAGTGACTAGGATGGATTTTGATCCTTGCAAACCAAGGCGAAATCTAGGTTTCGACTGTGCTGATTTATACAGAGCCCTCAAGTGACATGGAAGAAAAAAAACGGGTCTGAGATAGCCTTGAGATAGTAACTTTCGGGGTCCAAGATAGTAATTCGAGGCCCGACTTAGTAACTCGGGGTCTAAGATAGTAACTTGGGGCCCAACTTAGTAACTTCGTGCCAAGATAGTAACTCGTGCTCCGAAATAGTAACTCGGGTCCCCAAAACTACTAGTCAGGGCCCCAATTTACTATCTCGGACCCGAAGTTACTCTTGGACCCGAGTTACTATCTTGGACCCAAGTTACTAAGCCGGACCTCGATTTTTTCTTCCATGTCACTGGGGCTCCGTAGTCAGTGCAGTTGAAATTGCTGCTTTTGGAAGTAAGGCATTTTGTGATTGTGATCCACAGCATCATACCCCCCCCACTTTTCTCAAAAAAGATTTTTATACCACTGGAAACCTCTGGCAACATCATGTTTATGTACAAAGAATTTCTTGCAGATTAATTTGTTCAGCAGAAATATCATGAAATTTGAATTATGTTCTGGTACACCAGAACAAAATTACAACACATTGTCTATGGAGCAGTGTAATACATACAATCACGCAGGCTCAAACGCAAAATTGGAATCAACTGCAATTTTGGGAATAACCTTTTTTGGGGGATATCTACCTAAAATGATATAAAAAGAGGATGCTAGGATCACTAAAATTGAAAATTAACATTATCTAATTATTGTCCACTGTTTAATACATACAGGTACATGTATAACCTACACCACATCCCTCTCTTCTAGGTTATTTATTATTTATTTATTACTATAATTCATAGTCTGTAAAATGGGTACATACATGTACAAAAGTCATACGTAGCTTAACAGGGTAAATTAAGGGGACAGTTATTGGCAAGTTAAAAATGGGCGAGTAAGAGCGAGAGAAAATGGCAAGTCAGATAAGTTTAATATCCCCTGGTCCCTGCAGAGGTTAAAGATTGATCCCTGCTGAGAATACGGGAAGTCTCGCCATTGAGTTAAGATTTTTGGCAGACGAGTTACGACAAGTCCCATCGATGAGTTAAAATTCACGGCAAGTCCCATCAGCAAGTTATGGCAAGTCTTATCAGCAAGTTAAGATTACAATTTGATTTAGGGTAAAATGGATTTTTTCTCATCATCATGAACCTCAACTATAGAAAAATATTAAATTTGTGTACATTGTGGAACATTCAACTACGCTTGTTACTCCGCAACTAATCATGCTAACTACACGCCGCATACAATGCTACTCTCACGCGTCCATATTAGCGAGGCTATCTGCGTACAACTGCTTACTACGCACAGCCACGCAAAGAGTATGTTCCACGATGTACACAAATTTGATAATTTTTCTATAGTGAAAGCCATTTTCCATTCATCATTACGGCATTCCTGTAACTCTCTTACAGGACTTGATAGCGTTGCTGTAGCTCGCCGATTTGATCGTGTTGTCATAAATCGCCATTTGGACTTGATGGCTTTGCCGTAACTCGCTGGTGGGACTTTGATGGCTTTGTCGTAACTCATCTTTAGCTTACTTTGTGGGGGTAATTGAAAAAAACCACACCCTAATCTCGGGGGGGGGTAACTTGCCTTTTCTTTAACTCGCCTTTTTTTTAACTCGCCTTTTTTTAACTCGCCTAGTTACCACTGTGTCCAGTATTTGTTGACTTAATTGTAGTCCACATTATCATAATTATATATTATGAGTTCCACTGTGTGGTAAAACATGTTCCAAATTAACTGTGATGGCTAGTGGCTACCAGCCAGCTAGTCCACTAAACCTAATTGATAGGTAGGCGTGGCCGTAACAGCCATATGTTGACAATGTCTTTTTTCTGTCGATAGTTTTCCCCTCGAAGTTAAATTCGCTTGATTTTTAGTTGAAGTGCCGTTGAAGCTATGGAGCATTTACCTGTCTCTTGCTTAAGCTTGTTGCTGCAGGTGGTTCCTTCCAATAAGTTCATATTTCATCTGTAAAGAAAAATAACCAAAATATCAATTAAAATATTTAGATTTTAATATTGAACAACCTACAGATCCCCAAAAGTGACATAGAAAGAAAAAATATCTTTGGGCCTGAATTAGTAGCACGGGCCTGACCAGGGTTGTCACCAGGACCCAAATAGTACTGGTTAGCATAGCGAGCGAAGCTCTAGCGCCTCGCACTATCTTTTTAGTTGAACGCTAGGGATCGGGGAATAGGCTTTGAGGGTACCACCCCCCTAAAAAAAAATTTCTTCCTCTTTTTATGATGAAATATCATCATCCACTTCCGGAAATATAAAAAAAAAAAAAATTGAAAAAAAAAAACTTAAAAAAAACACCCCAAGTTAGTGAGTGCCAGACGGCCCAGTCCAGCGTGGTGACAACCCTGGGCCTGACTATTAATAAGGGGCCCATGCTACTAAGTCAGATACTATCTTGGGGCTTGAAGTTACTATCTTGGGGCCTGAGTTACTAAGCCAGGCCTTATGGCCTAATCCTTTCATCAACCAATATAGCAGTTACTCATGGACTGTCTTTTGGAACTTGAAGGAGAGCAATAAATAGCTCTTCATGAGCCTTCAAGGAGAGCCGTTTCACATGTCAAACATCACTCTCCTATATCAGATTTAAGGGGTTACACCCCTGGCCAATTTGGTGCCTAATTTTGCATTTTTCTCAAAAATTATAGCACATTTGATACAAGTAAGATATGTATATTATACGGGCAAGGAGTACAACTACGGTACTGCACTGAAAATTCAGCAACTCAAGGCAAGTAGTTATTGATTTATTGATCAAATACTGGTTTTCCTCATTTTTGACTGTAACTCCACAACTGTTGTTTGTGCTGAAATAAAATTTCCAGTGCAGTAGTTGTAGTCCTTGCCCCTATAATATACATATCTTACTTGTCACAAATGCACTATAATTTTTGAGAAAAATGCAAAAATATGCACAGAATTGGGCAGGGTGTAGTACTACAAGGAGAGCAGTAGAGAGCAATGCTCTCACTCTCCTCAAAAGGCAGTCCCTGGTTAATCATAGTACATGTACATACCAGCTTTTTGTTGTACCAGTACTGTTGAGTTCATCACTATACATTCTGATTAAAAGCCACCACCTCCTGAAAACAGTTGCTGCAACGTAACTGTACAGTTCACATCAAGTTGACATCACTGGTATCACCTAGTTGGGAAAATTCAAGAAACAAAATATTAAAATGGAGAAACGCGTTTTACAAGAACAAGCATGTTTCACTGTGCCTCCAGGTTTCTGAAATTGGGCTGCTCCATGCTGAAAGACCCAGAGTTACATATATGGGAGGCCTAAATGCGGTACCAATTCAAAATATATTTATGGAAATTGTTTTACCATTTATTTGCACACAAAAGTAAACTGCGGATTTACTGCGCACCTTTTAGATAAAAATTTGATCATTGCATCTGTGTGTGACTTGTATGGCATGCGAGTTGTGTTGGAGATCAATGGTGGTGCATCTGTAGTGTACGTAGCACACGTATTGCAATTTGGCATTTTGCCCATTCATGCCTAAAGGCTAAACTATGATCAGCTCATCATCATGTGTGAGATGGGAGTCAGGACTAACTATAAAAAAAAGCCCAAAATTTTCCGCTTTACAAATGTCAAATTCGCTTTTTTTCCGCCTTTGTAAATTTTATGATAAAAAATTTTCACAAAAAAAGCCTTACGCCTTAACATTGGAGATTGTCAATTTCGCACAAATAGCATTTGATTTAAGCATTGCTTGCGACCACCTGCATGGCAGTGCGTGCATGCCATTCTACATACACATATATCAATACCATGTTGTTTCTTGTTACAAGTCTTATTTGTTCCACCTTATAAAAACCGAACAAACTTAAGGTGCCCTCAAAGATCATGTTGTCCGCCTGGGGTTGTCTGCATCCCAATTTAAATGCATGAATGTCACTCTCCTCAAAAGGCAGTCCCTGGTTACTCATTGTACATACCAGCTTTTTGTTGCACCAGTAGTACTGTTGAGTTCATCACTATACATTCTCATTAAAAGCCACCATCTCCTGAAAGCAGTTGCTGCAACTGTACAGTTCACATCAAGTTGACATCAGTATCACCTAGTTGGGGAAATTAAAGAAATAATATCTTAAAATGGAGAAAAAGTTTTACAAGAGGGCCTCTAGACTTCTCGCGTAAATTCACATAATCATCGCCAGTCCTGCATTACACAACGCACAACTAGCGTAAAGCATTCATACACTCCTATCAAAGCAGCCAATCAGAAAAGTATGAAACATGCATTGATTGTGTATATTGTGCATTCTCGTAGTCTACGGCAGTGTTTCATGCGTGTTAAGTGTCACATAGGATTGATTCATTTTTCGGGCGGGTTTATATTTGGTTCTAATTTCCAACATTTTGAGTGATAATTTGTTACATAAAAAAAGTTAAAATTATGTGTTTTTTTCTTGTCGTGTATGACATGCGCTTATTTTGGGGGGCTTTGGGGCACCAGCCCCCAGGGTAAAATCAGGGGCAGCGAAATTGAAGGGCTGCAAAAACAGGGGGCAAAAAAAAAAACAAAGGGGTGGCAAAAAGAATTAATAAATAAAAAGGCAGAAAAATTTGATAAAGCATACAAATTTTTGAAAAAATGTTGCTATACATCAAAATGTGTTGCTTTTAGGGTGCTAGCACCTGAAATCTTTTTTTTTTTTTTTTTTTGCTCTTCACTTTTTCAAACAATCGAATAAAATGGGTCAACCTTTTCGGGCTGTTGAGGAAGGGGCAGCAAAATTTAATTTTCTTCAGCCCCCCCGGGGTTGGGGCGGCCATGGTAGGCCCTACGCCACTGTATGAAATAGATTAATAGGGCTATTTCATTATAAATGACACGTTCACAAAAATGGCTTTTATCATATCTGGTTGATATAATTAGGGTGATAATGCAGTGTTATTAACTTAATTCTAAGTATGCCACAAACTACAAGCTACATGAGCATTTTTACAGAATTCTGTCTATTTTTTGTATAAAAAATTGCCAAAAGGTACATTTTAACCCAATTTTGGAGTCCCATTTCATTTTGCCCATGTATTCTGAATTAATTCTTTGAAAAATTAGGTACATTCTATGGCAATGTGCTTGTTGCAATGAAAATATGATATGTGTGGAACATCATGCAAGTTGAATGGTGAAAATTGGTGCAAAAATGTTAAAATTCAGAGATTCTTGCAAAATTGGCATTTTATGTTAAATAAAAAATGAGTGTCCTCTCCAATTCATGCCTCCATTTTTGTTAACATTAAAGAGGAAATATAAACCCTTACCCTACCTGTATAATCTGTGTTATATTACCAATTGATGGGACAGGGCACTGATTGAGGAATTCATTTATTTTACATACAGTAGACCACTTGTTCTTGATACCACAGTTCCAGCGTTAAAATTTGTCCTCTCCAGAACTGAAGTTAATTACTAATTGTTGAAATAAGAAGGGTTATATCATAGAATGTGAAATTTGTAGAGGAAGAGTGGTCTTCCTTCTACCAAGGTGGCACATGATTTGGTATTTGTTGCATTTTTGCAAGCCTGTATCCACGATTCTGTTTGCAATTTAACAAATGTCCTCTCCAGCACAATTATGTCATTTCCATGAATTGGTAAACAAACTAAAAATAAAAAAATTTCAAAGAGCCAAACCTACAGGAAATTTTTGCATTTTATTGCAAATTATGCTTACAAACCACTTTAGTGTTCAAATTATTGTCCAGTTGTTGAGAACACATATGATATTATTCTGCATTGAACTTCGGTTAGCTAAAAATTGCAATATTCCTAACTAGCGGGATACCCGCGCTTCGCGCGGGTCCCCGCTAGATGAGTAAATGGGAGCGATCACTAAAACAGGAGGAATTATTGAAAAGGTAGAATCATTGAAAAGGTAAATTTTATTTTTCTAAACCTGTTCCTTCTTGCATTTCCATTTAGCTTCTTTCTTTCTTTCTTTTCAGTTTCTTCTACATGGGTCTAGTTTGTTCCCATTAAAAAATTGCTATTTAGCTTGGGATTTTCCGCTTCCATGTTATTTATTTATTTTAGGCCTAACCGCATTACCATTATTTTCTAAATCTGTCCTCTCTTACGTTTCCCTTTTCGCTTCTTTTTTATGCTGCTTAGCTTGTGATTTCCGTTTCCATTTTATTTATTTAATTCTGTTTTCATTATTTTGGCTTCATTTTTCTTATATTTCCTGATTAGTTTTTAATTTTAGCTTTTTTTCTTACGTTTCCTTATTAGTTTCTTTCTTTCCTTCTTTATTTTGCTCCCGTTTCATTTAGTAACCCGTATAATACCCGTATCTTCAGTTTTGTCTTCCCTTTCTTTTCTTTTTTTATTCATTTTATTCTTTCTTTCTTTTCAGTTTCTTCTACATAAATCTATTTTGTTCCAATAGATATATGCTGCTTAGCTTGTGATTTTCCGTTTCCATGTTATTTATTTATTTATTGAACCCCGTTCCCATGCATTATTTTATAACCCTTACTTACATTTGTCCTTTTAGCTTTAGGTTTTTTTTTTTTCTATAATTTTGTTCCCATTTTCATATTTCCTGCTTATTAAGTTAGAGCTTGTGATTTCCCGTTTGTATTTAATTCTGTTCTCATTATTTTATCCTGATTCACGCGTCGTAGCCTTAATTTCTTGGCTGCCAACCTTGATGCAGTGGCGGAAAATGGGGCGCATAGCTCTGCGTAGGGACGAAAAGCTTGTAAGGTCATTATTAAATTATGCGCTGTTGTGCATCTAGCCTGAATCATTTCTTGGCTACCTCGCAGTTGGCAGAAAACAAAACGGGGCAATGTTGCTCTGCGTATGGTTTTTTAATGGAAATATTATTACGCGGTTCACACTGTCCTTATTACCCACAATGCCACTGCGATCGATTTTGCATAGCAACACGACAGTTTTTTATGTTATTCTCTTAGTTACCACCAATTTTTGCAAAAACGAATGTCCGATGGAAAAATGGCAACATGTACCCGATCAATACATCACTAAATCAAAGCCGAAAGTCTAGGCAATTCGGAGAACACTCGCGCACAAGATGGGCAACCTTCCTTTTATTTATATAGATTTAACCAGAATATTAACCCTGTTTGTAGTGGATTTTAAATGCTGGGGATCTTTTATGCAATAATATTGATAGTTTCTTGTTAATGCAGCTATTTCTAAAGTTAAAGTATGCTTTATTATGTGTTAAAAATGTGTCCTATCCAGAACAAATGACACAGGAGGGTCTTTTATTTTAGGTTTTCCATGACTAGTACAACAGATTGACGCAGAATACTAACTTATGCATCAGTGTAGCTATTGGGCAGGACAAAATGACTATTTCATGAATTTTTCATGTGAAGATAAAGTTTATCCTTAAAAATATGTAGTAATTTTGCACCATTTATCTGGATTAGTATCAATTTACTAATTGTTTTATATTGAAACTGGCATATTTAAGACACTGAAGTGTAAAGGAACATACAACAATTATTACAGACTAAATATGAATAAGTATGAACCCAATGTTGGTTACATATACTCTTTCAAAGTTGTGTATTAAATTGTTTAAAAAATGTCCCTCCAGACGGCAGCTATGTTTTACACAGCAAAAATTAAATTTAATTTTTTAATGGTTCCTGAGGGTTTGACGCTCTAATATTTTGAGAATTATTGACACACCATCTGAAATTTGAAATGATAATGAATTTGCATGAAATAAATGAGTTTGAATTTTGACCCCTTTTGGGACTCAATGTTGTCATTTATAATGAAATAGCCCAATAAACACATATTACTTAGGCCCTATTGCTCGAGAAATTAGGCAAAATAATGCACTTGCGCTGATGTCGATTCGTCTAATTTTGTCTTCCCCCTTTGGGGCTCATGCATTAGACGCACCAGCATCAGCGCATATGCATTATTTTTCGAGCAGTAAGTAATACGCATTCATAATTACCTATAATTATTGAACCCCAGGCCTTGCAGTTTGACTTTTTTTGGTGTGCGATCGTTCGCCACCGCTCGCCAGCCCAAAAAAATTTCTAGTGAGCGATTTTCCACTCGCCATGGACACTAAATATCACTCGCTGCGAATCTCACAAAATCAGCCAGCGAATTAAGTGTTAAAACGATTTAGAAAGGTACAAATATTAGTGCCTTTCAAGTGCATTTGAACGTGAATTTTAAAACCGAAACTCTTATTTGAATATACCCCAATAAGTGTATTGTGAAAATTCGGCTATCTTTTAGAATACCCTACCATTTTTACATTCACAGTGTATGTGTATGGGTCGTCATAAAAGACCCCATTGAAAATCTACAGTGGTAGGGTATTCTAAAAGAAATCCGAAAATTCAACCATTCGCGTACCATCATTCGCGTACCATCAACCACTCGGCTTTAAAATCTAGACAGCAATGCCTGGCGCTCAACTGCGTGCATGCCATATCAAATCAATTGTCATTGATACAGGTTGTTTATGACTGATGTTTTTTCGTGGCCTGATCCAGGACCTGGCCTAGACTACAATATAAGAGTGAATCAGTCATGAGTCACGACACTGCTCTTGTTTACGGTGTAAAAGATGGCCTTATAAACCATGCACACTACACGTGAAAATAATTGAAATAACTTCAGCTTTTATACTTACATTGTTAGCTATTGTTTACCACCAGTGCCACTGCACCGCACCGTGAACGCCGAGGCTGTGCATAGTCAGTGCATCCATGTCACTGTGGTCTGAGCGGGGCCGTGGCGACGAACTTTCCTTCTCAAAATCAAGTTAAATATTGCGATCTGACGGTGTGCAATGGACTCAATATGTTACAAAACCACATAAGTTTCACCATGATGACTAAAAATCGTGCAAAGTTGATTATTTTGGTTTAAAAATGGGAAAATTGTAAAAACTACTAATGGCGGACGCAACAGAAATTTTTTTAAACATCAGCTACCAAATTTGCTGGCAAAGAGGTTTATTCCCTGCATCGGTACTCAGCTGTTTGTTTTCAAGCTCGCTTTATGTGTAGCGAACAAAAGCTACCCAAATCAGCCAAATGTCGGGCTTTAATCAGGGCTCCGTTTGTCTTTATATTCCCATGGTAGCATCATGAACGAAGAATGGGGCACAATAGTAGCTGAAAGCAATGACGTAATCAAAATCTACTAAATATTCATATTTTAGCATTTTTCACTGCACCAATATTGGATTGCTGAACGATTCAGTCCTCACCATCAGCACAACCCGATGACCGTGCGTAGATGTTGATAGGACTGGAGGATTCAGTCTAAGACAGTGCCGTAATTTGCTCGATTTTGGTACCCCGTGTCTATTAAGCTCATGCATTGACTTGCACGGTGAATGTTAAAATTGAAATATCTCAAGAACGGAATATCGTATGACGCTGAAACAAAGCTATTAGATTTCTCTATCTGTTGTTTTTAATTTTGCGTATGTTGAATTCGTGTGTTTTTGCTATCAACTGCCGATAGCTCACATTTAAATGCGTAGTTGGCTGTCGTCTTTATCTGCTGAACGAGATAAGGAGGCACACCACTGACGTTAAAAGATTTCTCAATCAAAAAGTGCAACCCGTAAAATAGTCCCCGTAATACGTCGAAATTGAGCTTATTTGTTTAATTTTTTCAGTCAATGTGTGTCTGAGATACGTTTCTTGATGCTATATTAAACCTGAGATGGTTTTTATGAAATTATGTGCAGAAAAAAAATCCAGGCTGTTCTGGCGGACTAATCGCGCAAATCATGTATCGATGTAAAATCTCCAATTAAGTTTTCAACAGCTTAGAAATCACGGGATGCGGTAAAAATGTCAAATTGAAGATTGCATCAAATAAAATGAATTCCATAGAACTGTGTGCTCCTGATCGAGATATATTGATATTATACAATATAATTAGGCCTACCGGTGCTATATCTACTGAAGTTCAAACTGAAATTTCAAGCAGTGAAGATTTCTTTTAAACCTGTTTATTTCTGACCCGTCATAATTATTGGAAATTTCTTTGTCTTCACCACTAACACGGCTTTAAAATAATAAGATACCTCGTTGAAAAGACAAAATGACAACATCCATTTAATCTGAATTAGGCATCACTTCAATAGATAGCAAAAACACGTGGATGTAACAAAATTATAAGCCTATCGAGAGAAAATATCATAACGCTAAAGAAATTTTAATTCGATCTTTAGCAGATAGCACCGCTATTACAACAGTAAAAACATCGATTAATTTCGTTATAGGAAATAACAAAATGCATTAAATTTGAGCTATCTTTAGTAGATAGCAAAAGAGCAAAATATTGTTTGAAATAAACGAAATGCTGTCGTGCACAATTTATAATTTAATAATATTCTGACTTAGGATTGTGAATAAAAGTTTTTCAGTATTGTCATTTTAGAAATTGAGAAAGGTTGAATATATTTTGCTAGGCCTATCTACTGATGATAGCATTTTTAAACCTAATGAAATAATACAAAAAAGAAGGAAATCGTAAGATTTAGCATGAGACGAGTCAGAAAGATCATTTGGTATATTTGTTTATATTTCATGTTTGTTTGTCTGTCTGTCTGTCTGGTTGTTTGTTTGTTTGTTTGTATTTTATCTACCCAAGATACCATTTACGGTGCGATTTGCAAATCACCCGTTGCGACATGCATCATCTTCTGTGAATACGCGCGAGCCGACTTACGGCTATGGCAAGCTAAGCGGCTCAGAACGTGGGACTAGCTACGCGCAGCTTCTTTCCCGTTACGTGCAGCTTATTAACCAATCAGATTCGCGGTTTTAAACACGTGGAGCTGATGTAAACATCCTCTCTCACAAATATTACGTTGTTAATTTTTGTAAATGAAAATATCTGTAGTATATCAGCAAAAAATGGTATAGGTGCTATTAAAGTAATATCTGAACAGAATGATGATTGTTCTATATTTAGGGGCTATCATTTTCTTCGGAAGGGGATCCCAAATATAGGGGGTCATACTTTTTGGAAAGAAACATAAGGGGAGGGGGGTCATAAATTGATAATGACAAAATGTAGGGAGTCACAAGATGACTACAGATAGTGTGTTTATTGTATTCAAAAAGACCGATTTCAATACAATTTTAGCCCCCCTTCCGAAAAAATTGATGACCCATTTTACTCTCTCCATATTTACACAGTGGCATGTGATATCGCTTTCCTGCAATATCTTTACACAGCGCTTTACATCAGTAGTTGTTGTTGTTTGACCTTCATATCCCCTGCACCGCTAATACAGCCCGAGTATAAAGTTACTTGCTATTAAACACGGTGTGAACTTGGAAACACTAAATAAATATGCTTTGTGTCATTTTAGCCAGGCATGTTAGCAACATGTTCTCTTGACACGTGCTGTGATTTGGCCTCCTTTACCCGTTCGTTATCTATGATAATTCCGTAAATTAATTACAAGATAATAATTGTGAAAGAGGATACCTATAACTATACTACGCGCAGCTAACGACCCAACCACGTGATTAAATTTGACTATTTTGATTGGTCAAACAGCTGCTCGTAACGAGAAAGAAGCTACGCGTAGCTGTTCCACGCTTTTGGCCCCCTTGGCTTGCCATATACGGCATGCATCATTTACGATCTGCATCATTTTCTCGGAACGCGCCGCGCCCGCAAACGGCTATCTTCTGAAGATAGCATTGCGGGCCTAATAAAACACCAGAAAATATTTCACAAATTTAGAACACATCTGTTAGGAAAGTTCGTTTTTGATGTGTTTTGTTTATTTGCTTGTTTGTTTTTTCCGCTATCTACTCAAGTTTTTTTTTTTTTTTTACAAAACGGTAAGAAAGTTTGACAATAAAGGAAAGTAAAAACAAAAATTCCTATCGTTTATTCTCTAATTGACCGGGGCTGCGCTATGATGATTCAGTACGGCACGAAATGGCAAAACTGCATTGACTGGGGCTGCTAGTTTAGAGAAAAATCGGCATTAGGCCGAATGCAAAGCTATAAAGAAATGTTAAAATGACGAAGCTGACCAAAATTGCTATCTTCAGAAGATAGCAAGCAAAAAACATCAAAAATAATAATATTCAAAAAGAAAAAAAAAAAAACATTGCCTATAACACGCGTTGTAGATGATGATTCAGTACGCCACGAAATGGCAAAACTGCATTGACCGGGGCTGCGCGCTTAGAGAAAAATCGGCATTAGGCCGAATGCAAAGCTATAAAGAAATGCTAAAATGACGAAGCTGACCAAAATTGCTATCTTCAGAAGATAGCAAGCAAATAACATAAAAAAAATAATGATTTAATTTGCGCAGAGTAACCGTGCGCGTTTTAGGATTTTTTTTCGCTATATCTACTGAAGATAGTATTTACATGTTTAGAATCTCATCCCGATTCATTGCATCTTTCTACTCTAGAAGTAATGTTTTACATTATTTTCTCTAAATTTTTATTTCATCATGTAGCGGCGAAATTTTTCTTTCTAATACATTAGTTCCGATCTGAAAGTTTAAAGCGATATTACAGACTCATCACTTTCCGCATCTGACTGTTTCTCTATTTTAACCTCTTTTTCCCACCCTTTTTTTCTTATAGCTTGGCATATAGGCCGAATGCCGATTTTTTTTTAATTCGCATCTGCCTGTTTCTCTATATTTAGTGGATAGCACCACTATTACATCAGTAAAAACATCAATTTATTTCGTTAGGCCTACATGAAATAACAAAATGCATTAAATTTGAGCTATCTTTAGCGCATGAAGCAGAAATATATTGATTGAAATAAACAAAATGATGTCGTATACACTTTTTAATTTAATAATATTCTGACTTAGGATTGTGAACAAAAGTTTTTCAGTATTGTCATTTTATTTAGTCAATGCTGCTATTTTGTTTCGCATGCTGGACTTGCTATTTACTGCAGATTGATCGAATGGCGCGAGCGATTGCATAGAAAAAAACGCGCGACTTTGGTGCCACGCGTTATTCGCGCATCCGTTTTACGCTTTGTATGACGTACGGACTAGGCCTACATCATTTTCAAAATAATGTCAAAACACTCTGCAAACCTAACTGCTTGAATGTTTACTTGATCTCCAGCAGATAGCACAATCGGAGACAAAAATTACACCATATCAATTTAATTTAAGCTATACAGAAGATAGTAAAAGCACGAATTTAACCGTGATTTTTAAAGAAAGAAAATGTCGCAAGACAGTGCCGTAATTTGCTCGAATTTGGTACCCCGTGTCTATTAAGCTCATGCATTGACTTGCACGGTGAATGTTAAAATTGAAATATCTCAAGAACGGAATATCGTATGACGCTGAAACAAAGCTATTAGATTTCTCTATCTGTTGTTTTTAATTTTGCGTATGTTGAATTCGTGTGTTTTTGCTATCAACTGCCGATAGCTCACATTTAAATGCGTAGTTGGCTGTCGTCTTTATCTGCTGAACGAGATAAGGAGGCACACCACTGACGTTAAAAGATTTCTCAATCAAAAAGTGCAACCCGTAAAATAGTCCCCGTAATACGTCGAAATTGAGCTTATTTGTTTAATTTTTCAGTCAATGTGTGTCTGAGATACGTTTCTTGATGCTATATTAAACCTGAGATGGTTTTTATGAAATTATGTGAAGAAAAAAATCCAGGCTGTTCTGGCGGACTAATCGCGCAAATCATGTATCGATGTAAAATCTCCAATTAAGTTTTCAACAGCTTAGAAATCACGGGATGCGGTAAAAATGTCAAATTGAAGATTGCATCAAATAAAATGAATTCCATAGAACTGTGTGCTCCTGATCGAGATATATTGATATTATACAATATAATTAGGCCTACCGGTGCTATATCTACTGAAGTTCAAACTGAAATTTCAAGCAGTGAAGATTTCTTTTAAACCTGTTTATTTCCAGCTTGCTTAAAAAATCCCGTTTATTTTTGACCGTCATAATTATTGGAAATTTCTTTGTCTTCACCACTAACACGGCTTTAAAATAATAAGATACCTCGTTGAAAAGACAAAATGACAACATCCATTTAATCTGAATTAGGCATCACTTCAATAGATAGCAAAAACACGTGGATGTAACAAAATTATAAGCCTATCGAGAGAAAATATCATAACGCTAAAGAAATTTTAATTCGATCTTTAGCAGATAGCACCGCTATTACAACAGTAAAACATCGATTAATTTCGTTATAGGAAATAACAAAATGCATTAAATTTGAGCTATCTTTAGTAGATAGCAAAAGAGCAAAATATTGTTTGAAATAAACGAAATGCTGTCGTGCACAATTTATAATTTAATAATATTCTGACTTAGGATGGTGAATAAAAGTTTTTCAGTATTGTCATTTTAGAAATTGAGAAAGGTTGAATATATTTTGCTAGGCCTATCTACTGATGATAGCATTTTTAAACCTAATGAAATAATACAAAAAGAAGGAAATCGTAAGATTTAGCATGAGACGAGTCAGAAAGATCATTTGGTATATTTTTTTATATTTCATGTTTGTCTGTGTCTGTCTGTCTGTCTGTCTGGTTGTTTGTTTGTTTGTTTGTATTTTATCTACCCAAGATACCATTTACGATGCGATTTGCAAATCACCCGTTGCGACATGCATCATCTTCTGTGAATACGCGCGAGCCTACTTACGGCATGCATCATTTACGATCTGCATCATTTTCTCGGAACGCGCCGCGCCCGCAAACGGCTATCTTCTGAAGATAGCATTGCGGGCCTAATAAAACACCAGAAAATATTTCACAAATTTAGAACACATCTGTTAGGAAAGTTCGTTTTTGATGTGTTTTGTTTGTTTGCTTGTTTGTTTTTTCCGCTATCTACTCAAGTTTTTTTTTTATAAAATACAAAACGGTAAGAAAGTTTGACAATAAAGGAAAGTAAAACAAAAAATTCCTATCGTTTATTCTCTAATTGACCGGGGCTGCGCTATGATGATTCAGTACGGCACGAAATGGCAAAACTGCATTGACTGGGGCTGCTAGTTTAGAGAAAAATCGGCATTAGGACGCATGCAAAGCTATAAAGAAATGTTAAAATGACGAAGCTGACCAAAATTGCTATCTTCAGAAGATAGCAAGCAAAAAACATAAAAATAATAATATTCAAAAAAGAAAAAAAAGAAAAACATTGTCTATAACACGCGTTGTAGATGATGATTCAGTACGCCACGAAATGGCAAAACTGCATTGACCGGGGCTCCGCGCTTAGAGAAAAATCGGCATTAGGCCGAATGCAAAGCTATAAAGAAATGCTAAAATGACGAAGCTGATAAAAATTGCTATCTTCAGAAGATAGCAAGCAAATAACATAAAAATAATGATTTAATTTGCGCAGAGTAACCGTGCGCGTTTTAGGATTTTTTTTTTTTATATATACTGAAGATAGTATTTACATGTTTAGAATCTCATCCCGATTCATTGCATCTTTCTACTCTAGAAGTAATGTTTTACATTATTTTCTCTAAATTTTACTTCATCATGTAGCGGCGAAATTTTTTCTTTCTAATAGGGTAGGTGCAGGTAATATGGGACAGCAGGTAATATGGGACACCTGTTTTCATTTTAAACAAAAAGTAGCTTAGAGAAGGTAAACACTTTAAGTTGATTTGTTAAGTGTTTAGAGACATCAATTGTGCTTCTAGAAATGCAGTTTTGGAGTCTGTGTATCAAACTCTTGGAAATCAATGCCAAAAGAGTGAAATTGCCCAAAAATTATGTCGTTTTTTTGGCCTGATATAAAATCAATGACGTCACATTTTATGATTGTGTATCCAAAAACTCTGGTACTGAGGGGGCATTTGTCATTTTTATGATCTTTAGGTGATGGGTTAAGCTTATCAGCAGGTAAAATTCCACTGACAAGTGGCACTTTCCTTTTATAAATGATTATTTTCTCTGATTTTCAACTGAATGGGTGCAGGTAATATGGGACAGATAGGAAATTGTGTGCATTGTCAATGCGAAAAGCAAAACTATTTAGAAAATTGAATTTTCTTGTAGAAATTTGCATTTAACATTCAAAATCATGTAACAAAAATGTTTTTAGAACAAAAGAGTGATTTTCTGAACTTTTTGATTTTCACCATAGAGATAACACAGTGTCCCATATTACCTGCACATGCAGGTAATATGGGACACTTGACGATGACGTCATTTTGACGTCATAGCGTCCAAACAAACATAAAAACAAGGTAACATTGCCTGTTTTATTAATCTTAAAGGACAGGTTGTTCATCATAACACTCTCTTGTGGGCATATCTTCTTTAGTTTTTATGCAAATAAGCTAAACGTCCTTAATGGTCCCATATTACCTGCACCTACCCTACATTAGTTCCGATCTGAAAGTTTAAAGCGATATTACAGACTCATCACTTTCCGCATCTGACTGTTTCTCTATTTTAACCTCTTTTTCCCAATTTTTTTCTTATAGCTTGGCATATAGGCCGAATGCCGATTTTTTTAAATTCGCATCTGCCTGTTTCTCTATATTTAGTGGATAGCACCACTATTACATCAGTAAAAACATCAATTTATTTCGTTAGGCCTACATGAAATAACAAAATGCATTAAATTTGAGCTATCTTTAGCGCATGAAGCAGAAATATATTGATTGAAATAAACAAAATGATGTCGTATACACTTTTTAATTTAATAATATTCTGACTTAGGATTGTGAACAAAAGTTTTCAGTATTGTCATTTTATTTAGTCAATGCTGCTATTTTGTTTCGCATGCTGGACTTGCTATTTACTGCAGATTGATCGAATGGCGCGAGCGATTGCATAGAAAAAAACGCGCGACTTTGGTGCCACGCGTTATTCGCGCATCCGTTTTACGCTTTGTATGACGTACGGACTAGGCCTACATCATTTTCAAAATAATGTCAAAACACTCTGCAAACCTAACTGCTTGAATGTTTACTTGATCTCCAGCAGATAGCACAATCGGAGACAAAAATTACACCATATCAATTTAATTTAAGCTATACAGAAGATAGTAAAAGCACGAATTTAACCGTGATTTTTAAAGAAAGAAAATGTCGCAAGACAGTGCCGTAATTTGCTCGATTTTGGTACCCCGTGTCTATTAAGCTCATGCATTGACTTGCACGGTGAATGTTAAAATTGAAATATCTCAAGAACGGAATATCGTATGACGCTGAAACAAAGCTATTAGATTTCTCTATCTGTTGTTTTTAATTTTGCGTATGTTGAATTCGTGTGTTTTTGCTATCAACTGCCGATAGCTCACATTTAAATGCGTAGTTGGCTGTCGTCTTTATCTGCTGAACGAGATAAGGAGGCACACCACTGACGTTAAAAGATTTCTCAATCAAAAAGTGCAACCCGTAAAATAGTCCCCGTAATACGTCGAAATTGAGCTTATTTGTTTAATTTTTTCAGTCAATGTGTGTCTGAGATACGTTTCTTGATGCTATATTAAACCTGAGATGGTTTTTATGAAATTATGTGAAGAAAAAAATCCAGGCTGTTCTGGCGGACTAATCGCGCAAATCATGTATCGATGTAAAATCTCCAATTAAGTTTTCAACAGCTTAGAAATCACGGGATGCGGTAAAAATGTCAAATTGAAGATTGCATCAAATAAAATGAATTCCATAGAACTGTGTGCTCCTGATCGAGATATATTGATATTATACAATATAATTAGGCCTACCGGTGCTATATCTACTGAAGTTCAAACTGAAATTTCAAGCAGTGAAGATTTCTTTTAAACCTGTTTATTTCCAGCTTGCTTAAAAAATCCCGTTTATTTTTGACCGTCATAATTATTGGAAATTTCTTTGTCTTCACCACTAACACGGCTTTAAAATAATAAGATACCTCGTTGAAAAGACAAAATGACAACATCCATTTAATCTGAATTAGGCATCACTTCAATAGATAGCAAAAACACGTGGATGTAACAAAATTATAAGCCTATCGAGAGAAAATATCATAACGCTAAAGAAATTTTAATTCGATCTTTAGCAGATAGCACCGCTATTACAACAGCAAAAACATCGATTAATTTCGTTATAGGAAATAACAAAATGCATTAAATTTGAGCTATCTTTAGTAGATAGCAAAAGAGCAAAATATTGTTTGAAATAAACGAAATGCTGTCGTGCACAATTTATAATTTAATAATATTCTGACTTAGGATTGTGAATAAAAGTTTTCAGTATTGTCATTTTAGAAATTGAGAAAGGTTGAATATATTTTGCTAGGCCTATCTACTGATGATAGCATTTTTAAACCTAATGAAATAATACAAAAAGAAGGAAATCGTAAGATTTAGCATGAGACGAGTCAGAAAGATCATTTGGTATATTTTTTTATATTTCATGTTTGTTTGTCTGTCTGTCTGTCTGGTTGTTTGTTTGTTTGTTTGTATTTTATCTACCCAAGATACCATTTACGATGCGATTTGCAAATCACCCGTTGCGACATGCATCATCTTCTGTGAATACGCGCGAGCCTACTTACGGCATGCATCATTTACGATCTGCATCATTTTCTCGGAACTCGCCGCGCCCGCAAACGGCTATCTTCTGAAGATAGCATTGCGGGCCTAATAAAACACCAGAAAATATTTCACAAATTTAAAACACATCTGTTAGGAAAGTTCGTTTTTGATGTGTTTTGTTTGTTTGCTTGTTTGTTTTTTCCGCTATCTACTCAAGTTTTTTTTTTTTTATAAAATACAAAACGGTAAGAAAGTTTGACAATAAAGGAAAGTAAAAACAAAAATTCCTATCGTTTATTCTCTAATTGACCGGGGCTGCGCTATGATGATTCAGTACGGCACGAAATGGCAAAACTGCATTGACTGGGGCTGCTAGTTTAGAGAAAAATCGGCATTAGGCCGAATGCAAAGCTATAAAGAAATGTTAAAATGACGAAGTTGACCAAAATTGCTATCTTCAGAAGATAGCAAGCAAAAACATCAAAAAATAATAATATTCAAAAAGAAAAAAAAGAAAAACATTGCCTATAACACGCGTTGTAGATGATGATTCCGTACGCCACGAAATGGCAAAACTGCATTGACCGGGGCTCCGCGCTTAGAGAAAAATCGGCATTAGGCCGAATGCAAAGCTATAAAGAAATGCTAAAATGACGAAGCTGACAAAAATTGCTATCTTCAGAAGATAGCAAGCAAATAACATAAAAAATAATGATTTAATTTGCGCAGAGTAACCGTGCTCGTTTTAGGATTTTTTTTCGCTATATCTACTGAAGATAGTATTTACATGTTTAGAATCTCATCCCGATTCATTGCATCTTTCTACTCTAGAAGTAATGTTTTACATTATTTTCTCTAAATTTTTACTTCATCATGTAGCGGCGAAATTTTTTCTTTCTAATACATTAGTTCCGATCTGAAAGTTTAAAGCGATATTACAGACTCATCACTTTCCGCATCTGACTGTTTCTCTATTTTAACCTCTTTTTCCCAATTTTTTTCTTATAGCTTGGCATATAGGCCGAATGCCGATTTTTTTTAATTCGCATCTGCCTGTTTCTCTATATTTAGTGGATAGCACCACTATTACATCAGTAAAAACATCAATTTATTTCGTTAGGCCTACATGAAATAACAAAATGCATTAAATTTGAACTATCTTTAGCGCATGAAGCAGAAATATATTGATTGAAATAAACAAAATGATGTCGTATACACTTTTTAATTTAATAATATTCTGACTTAGGATTGTGAACAAAAGTTTTTCAGTATTGTCATTTTATTTAGTCAATGCTGCTATTTTGTTTCGCATGCTGGACTTGCTATTTACTGCAGATTGATCGAATGGCGCGAGCGATTGCATAGAAAAAAACGCGCGACTTTGGTGCCACGCGTTATTCGCGCATCCGTTTTACGCTTTGTATGACGTACGGACTAGGCCTACATCATTTTCAAAATAATGTCAAAACACTCTGCAAGCCTAACTGCTTGAATGTTTACTTGATCTCCAGCAGATAGCACAATCGGAGACAAAAATTACACCATATCAATTTAATTTAAGCTATACAGAAGATAGTAAAAGCACGAATTTAACCGTGATTTTTAAAGAAAGAAAATGTCGCAAGACAGTGCCGTAATTTGCTCGATTTTGGTACACCGTGTCTATTAAGCTCATGCATTGACTTGCACGGTGAATGTTAAAATTGAAATATCTCAAGAACGGAATATCGTATGACGCTGAAACAAAGCTATTAGGTTTCTCTATCTGTTGTTTTTAATTTTGCGTATGTTGAATTCGTGTGTTTTTGCTATCAACTGCCGATAGCTCACATTTAAATGCGTAGTTGGCTGTCGTCTTTATCTGCTGAACGAGATAAGGAGGCACACCACTGACGTTAAAAGATTTCTCAATCAAAAGTGCAACCCGTAAAATAGTCCCCGTAATACGTCGAAATTGAGCTTATTTGTTTAATTTTTTCAGTCAATGTGTGTCTGAGATACGTTTCTTGATGCTATATTAAACCTGAGATGGTTTTTATGAAATTATGTGAAGAAAAAAATCCAGGCTGTTCTGGCGGACGGACTAATCGCGCAAATCATGTATCGATGTAAAATCTCCAATTAAGTTTTCAACAGCTTAGAAATCACGGGATGCGGTAAAAATGTCAAATTGAAGATTGCATCAAATAAAATGAATTCCATAGAACTGTGTGCTCCTGATCGAGATATATTGATATTATACAATATAATTAGGCCTACCGGTGCTATATCTACTGAAGTTCAAACTGAAATTTCAAGCAGTGAAGATTTCTTTTAAACCTGTTTATTTCCAGCTTGCTTAAAAATCCCGTTTATTTTTGACCGTCATAATTATTGGAAATTTCTTTGTCTTCACCACTAACACGGCTTTAAAATAATAAGATACCTCGTTGAAAAGACAAAATGACAACATCCATTTAATCTGAATTAGGCATCACTTCAATAGATAGCAAAAACACGTGGATGTAACAAAATTATAGGCCTATCGAGAGAAAATATCATAACGCTAAAGAAATTTTAATTCGATCTTTAGCAGATAGCACCGCTATTACAACAGTAAAAACATCGATTAATTTCGTTATAGGAAATAACAAAATGCATTAAATTTGAGCTATCTTTAGTAGATAGCAAAAGAGCAAAATATTGTTTGAAATAAACGAAATGCTGTCGTGCACAATTTATAATTTAATAATATTGTGACTTAGGATTGTGAATAAAAGTTTTTCAGTATTGTCATTTTAGAAATTGAGAAAGGTTGAATATATTTTGCTAGGCCTATCTACTGAAGATAGCATTTTTAAACCTAATGAAATAATACAAAAAGAAGGAAATCGTAAGATTTAGCATGAGACGAACCAGAAAGATCATTTGGTATATTTTTTATATGTCATGTTTGTTTGTCTGTCTGTCTGTCTGGTTGTTTGTTTGTTTGTTTGTATTTTATCTACCCAAGATACCATTTACGGTGCGATTTGCAAATCACCCGTTGCGACATGCATCATCTTCTGTGAATACGCGCGAGCCCACTTACGGCATGCATCATTTACGATCTGCATCATTTTCTCGGAACGCGCCGCGCCCGCAAACGGCTATCTTCTGAAGATAGCATTGCGGGCCTAATAAAACACCAGAAAATATTTCACAAATTTAGAACACATCTGTTAGGAAAGTTCGTTTTTGATGTGTTTTGTTTGTTTGCTTGTTTGTTTTTTCCGCTATCTACTCAAGTTTTTTTTTTTATAAAATACAAAACGGTAAGAAAGTTTGACAATAAAGGAAAGTAAAAACAAAAATTCCTATCGTTTATTCTCTAATTGACCGGGGCTGCGCTATGATGATTCAGTACGGCACGAAATGGCAAAACTGCATTGACTGGGGCTGCTAGTTTAGAGAAAAATCGGCATTAGGCCGAATGCAAAGCTATAAAGAAATGTTAAAATGACGAAGCTGACCAAAATTGCTATCTTCAGAAGATAGCAAGCAAAAAACATCAAAAATAATAATATTCAAAAAAGAAAAAAAAGAAAAACATTGCCTATAACACGCGTTGTAGATGATGATTCAGTACGCCACGAAATGGCAAAACTGCATTGACCGGGGCTCCGCGCTTAGAGAAAAATCGGCATTAGGCCGAATGCAAAGCTATAAAGAAATGCTAAAATGACGAAGCTGACAAAAATTGCTATCTTCAGAAGATAGCAAGCAAATAACATAAAAAATAATGATTTAATTTGCGCAGAGTAACCGTGCGCGTTTTAGGATTTTTTTCGCTATATCTACTGAAGATAGTATTTACATGTTTAGAATCTCATCCCGATTCATTGCATCTTTCTACTCTAGAAGTAATGTTTTACATTATTTTCTCTAAATTTTACTTCATCATGTAGCGGCGAAATTTTTCTTTCTAATACATTAGTTCCGATCTGAAAGTTTAAAGCGATATTACAGACTCATCACTTTCCGCATCTGACTGTTTCTCTATTTTAACCTCTTTTTCCCAATTTTTTCTTATAGCTTGGCATATAGGCCGAATGCCGATTTTTTTTAAATTCGCATCTGCCTGTTTCTCTATATTTAGTGGATAGCACCACTATTAGGCCTACATCAGTAAAAACATCAATTTATTTCGTTAGGCCTACATGAAATAACAAAATGCATTAAATTTGAGCTATCTTTAGCGCATGAAGCAGAAATATATTGATTGAAATAAACAAAATGATGTCGTATACACTTTTTAATTTAATAATATTCTGACTTAGGATTGTGAACAAAAGTTTTTCAGTATTGTCATTTTATTTAGTCAATGCTGCTATTTTGTTTCGCATGCTGGACTTGCTATTTACTGCAGATTGATCGAATGGCGCGAGCGATTGCATAGAAAAAAACGCGCGACTTTGGTGCCACGCGTTATTCGCGCATCCGTTTTACGCTTTGTATGACGTACAGACTAGGCCTACATCATTTTCAAAATAATGTCAAAACACTCTGCAAACCTAACTGCTTGAATGTTTACTTGATCTCCAGCAGATAGCACAATCGGAGACAAAAATTACACCATATCAATTTAATTTAAGCTATACAGAAGATAGTAAAAGCACGAATTTAACCGTGATTTTTAAAGAAAGAAAATGTCGCAAGACAGTGCCATAATTTGCTCGATTTTGGTACCCCGTGTCTATTAAGCTCATGCATTGACTTGCACGGTGAATGTTAAAATTGAAATATCTCAAGAACGGAATATCGTATGACGCTGAAACAAACTTTGAAACAAAGCTATTAGATTTCTCTATCTGTTGCTTTTAATTTTGCGTATGTTGAATTCGTGTGTTTTTGCTATCAACTGCCGATAGCTCAAATTTAAATGCGTAGTTGGTTGTCGTCTTTATCTGCTGAACGAGATAAGGAGGCACACCACTGACGTTAAAAGATTTCTCAATCAAAAAGTGCAACCCGTAAAATAGTCCCCGTAATACGTCGAAATTGAGCTTATTTGTTTCATTTTTTCAGTCAATGTGTGTCTGAGATACGTTTCTTGATGCTATATTAAACCTGAGATGGTTTTTATGAAATTATGTGAAGAAAAAAATCCAGGCTGTTCTGGCGGACTAATCGCGCAAATCATGTATCGATGTAAAATCTCAAATTAAGTTTTCAACAGCTTAGAAATCACGGGATGCGGTAAAAATGTCAAATTGAATATTGCATCAAATAAAATGAGTAAGTCAAATTGAAGATTGCATCAAATAAAATGAGTAAGTCAAATTTGAGTAAGTCAAATTTTTTCTTAAGTTGTGTGACCAGTTTAAACTTACCTCAACAAATAAAATGATGTTTTCATTTTTGTCTGCTGAGCACAGAATTCCATTGAACTGTGTGCTCCTGATCGAGATATATTGATATTATACAATAGAATTAGACCTACCGGTGCTATATCGACAGAAGTTCAAATTGAAATTTCAAGCAGTGAAGATTTATTTTAAACCTGTTTATTTCCTGCTTGCTTAAAAAAACGTTTATTTTTGACCGTCATAATTATTGGAAATTTCTTTGTCTTCAGTAGAGCACCACTAACACGGCTTTAAAATAATAAGATACCTCGTTGAAAAGACAAAATGACAACATCCATTTAATGTAATCTGAATTAGGCATCACTTCAATAGATAGCAAAAACACGTGGATGTAACAAAATTATAGGCCTATCGAGAGAAAATATCATAACGCTAAAGAAATTTTAATTCGATCTTTAGCAGATAGCACCGCTATTACAACAGTAAAAACATCGATTTATTTCGTTATAGGAAATAACAAAATGCATTAAATTTGAGCTATCTTTAGTAGATAGCAAAAGAGCAAAATATTGATTGAAATAAACGAAATGCTGTCGTACACAATTTATAATTGAATACTATTCTGATTTAGGATTGTGAACGAGCCCACTTACTTACGGCATGCATCATTTACGATCTGCATCATTTTCTCAGAACGCGCCCGCAAACGGCTATCTTCTGAAGATAGCATTGCGGGCCTAATAAAACACCAGAAAATATTTCACAAATTTAGAACACATCTGTTAGGAAAGTTCGTTTTTGATGTGTTTTGTTTGTTTGCTTGTTTGTTTTTTCCGCTATCTACTCAAGTTTTTTTTTTAATAAAATACACAACGGTAAGAAAGTTTGACAATAAAGGAAAGTAAAAACAAACATTCCTATCGTTTATTCTCTAATTGACCGGGGCTGCGCTACGATGATTAAGTACGGCACGAAATGGCAAAACTGCATTGACTGGGGCTGCTAGCTTAGAGAAAAATCGGCATTAGGCCGAATGCAAAGCTATAAAGAAATGTTAAAATGACGAAGCTGACAAAAATTGCTATCTTCAGAAGATAGCAAGCAAATAACATAAAAAATAATGATATTCAAAAAAGAAAAGAAAACATTGCCTAACACGCGTTGTAGATGATGATTCAGTACGGCACGAAATGGCAAAACTGCATTGACCGGGGCTGCGCGCTTATAGAGAAAAAATCGGCATTAGGCCGAATGCAAAGCTATAAAGAAATGTTAAAATGACGAAGCTGATAAAAATTGCTATCTTCAGAAGATAGCAAACAAATAACATAAAAAAATAATTCGCGCGGAGTAACCGTGCTCGTTTTAGGATTTTTTTCGCTATATCTACTGAAGATAGTATTTGGAATCTCATCCCGATTCATTGCATCTTTCTACTCAAGTAATGTTTTACATTATTTTCTCTAAATTTTTACTTCATCATGTAGCGGCGAATTTTTTCTTTCTTATACATCAGTCCCGATTAGAAAGTTTAAAGCGATATTACAGACTCATCTCTTTCCGCATCTGCCTGTTTCTCTATTTTACCCCCCTTTTTTTTTTTTTTTTTTAGAAATAGCGCGATTTTTTTTAATTCGCCCAGAGTAACCGTGCGCGTTTTAGGATTTTTCGCTATATCTATAGTACCGTAAATATGGTGGACTAGACCTACTCAAATACATTCAACAAAAGCATGATTGCAATCTACCGCGACAGTTCGTCTCACACACATAACAAAATGCACCGCAATCATTAATGAAGAGCTTTGTTTCAAAACCCCTTACATCCACTTTTGGCTGAAATTGAGTTATTGACTTGACATTATAGTGTGGGTAAAAATACACATTTTGGTGGTTGTTTGACCTTCATACCGCTTTCCCTTCCGGAGATATGGTATATTTCCCGTTTGGGAAATCTTAGGGAATTTCCGGAAATCAGAACATAAAATGAATATAGAATTGTTTTGTTGCATACTTGTAGCATGGAATGTTCTTTACCTATTAAAACCAAAGGGAACAGTTTTTGGGTCTCTATTTTTGAAAAAATGATTTTAATTAACAAAAGGTGTAGCTTCGAAAATACTCACAAAATGCCATTTTCCCGAATTTAATTAAAAATTCATAATTAAAAAAGTAAATGAGATATTTCAATTTTTCTTTTTGATTTTGAAAGCATTAGTCAAGTTACATAAAGTAATGCAAACAAATGGGCTCAAATATGATTGCAAATGTGGTTTCTAGAAAAGGGGTAAATTTGTTTTGTTGCAAAAGCCCTTACATCCACAAAAGGCGTGATATAAAAGATATAATAAAATAAATAGGAAGGCTTCAAAATTGTACCAAACCTATTCTTTTAGTTTCTATTCATCAACACTTTATCCAAACCCAAATTGAATCAAATCGAACCAGTAATACTTGCACAATTAAAAAAAGCTGTTTTTCTCAAAAAGTCAAAAGTGGATGTAAGAGGTTTTGCAACAAAGCTATTTTGATGACAACATTTGACTGAATGGACTGCACTGCGCCATGATTACGGTGAAGGACACAGGTTCAAATCCTTTGTTTTGAGCCAATCGATAAAAGCATACAGGGTCTATATAATACTTGTGCCAAGTCTCTAAATTTTGACTGAAATTTTAAGAAAACATGCATATTTCCAAAAATATTATTACCAAATTTGAAGTTTATTGGTAAAACAGGATTTTTCAATCCCCAATTTGAGAGCTTACTTTTTCTGGAATCAGAAGTAATACATTTACACTATGGTCAGGGCCGGATTTACCTTTTTGGGGGCTGGGCCAGGCCAAAATTTGGAGGCCCCAAACGCACCGTGAGGAAGGTATATATGTGCACTCAAGTGGCCAAGTTTTGGTTTAGGAATAAGGTCGACGGTGTCGGCGGGAGCATTACAATTTGAGGGTGACAAGCATGGATTATACTAGGACATTTGGTGCGCGGATAAAAATCACTATTAGATTATTTTGACCCAGATTTTTATTTTTTATTTTGACCCAAACAGGCCAGTGGGCACGAAGCGTGCCAAAATTTGCAACTTTGTCCCCTATTTTTGCCCAAAACATGGTGTTTTCAGCTAAAATGGAAGATGCACAGGGCAATTTTGGGGGCCCTGGGCCCATCTGGCCCAATGGTAAATCCGGACTTGACTATGGTAGGGCAACCCAACATACGAAATGCCCTAGAACAGCAGGGCAGATAGCGATAGGTTGAGTCAGGAGAGCATTATCACACACACACACACACACCCCTAACATTAATTCAAATTAATTTGTGTGTAAACAATTCAATTTAATACAAAATTCATATAAAAATATTACAACAATACATGATTCAGGGATTTATCAAACTTACATACTTGTGTTGACCTGCAGTGGCATGCTCTGTAACCTCCAGCTGGGGGGTAAATGTACACAATAATTGCCAAAAATAGACATATTTTATGTACATGTATAAATCTGGGATTGGGACAAAGTTTCCTCATTCCCACAGCATGGACCCAATCTGTTTTTTTGTTTTTTTTTCAATTTTCACTATCATGCAACAACTTCTCCAATTCTAAACTAAAATACACAAGCTATCAAACACTAGTTGGACATTTTATTTAGCTTCGACCTGTTAAAAACCTTTCCCCAGAATGATTAGGACCCCATTTACATGACAGATTCAATGGACAAGAGCATTTGTAATGCTAAGATATCAATCTTTGTTGTTAACATTATATTCAACTGTATTGAAATTCAAGTTTGTATGGATATTGGCTAGTGACATGCTTTTAAAAGATTGTGGTAAGAAAAGTGGTTTGATGAGGCTTAGGCAACAAACAAATTAAAAAACCCAACCTGTTCTGCAACTATGTTGATTTTGAATGAATTTTTTGAAAAGATATGCAGAAAATTTTCAAAATATGTTAGCAAAAATTGTTCAAATTGTTCAAATTTATTTTGTAATTTTTTACGGTCATTAAGCCTCTTCCAGAAAAAATAAATTAAAAAATAGGAACAGTGGTTGCAACAGGATTTGAACTCTTCATATGCGACCAAAAAGCCTTACAAAATTGATGACAGCCACACACACTGACCAACTGATTGACACGACTCACGGTGTCATAAGGTCTTTTCCTTAGGACGACCTAAAACAGGGGTGTGAGAAGCCTCAAACAGAGCTTAAAAAGAGCGTAAAATCAGGGTAAAAATGCCAAATATGGGCTAAAAAAAAGAAAACACATAAATTTTGGCAATAAAAAAAGCTGAAATCAATTTAAAGCTGAACTCTCACACCCCTGTAAAAATCTGACCAACCAACGTTACTTTGAATCAAAAGTCAGTCCACTTGTAGAACTGGGTTGTTTTTTTGTCGCCTTATATGCTGGAATTCTAATTACTTTGGGACACCCTGTATATTGCACTATTTAATTATACTGGGTTTCGTCTCAAGTTGAGAGTAAAGAAATGTTGGATTTTGTAGTGGTAGACTTGAATCAGTGCGTTTACCCGGTTACAGACAAATCGCCCTTCTACGCGTGTGTATACACCCCGGGATAAGGTCAAATTGGGTTCAGTTGAATCTAATGAAATCTAACATGGCGTTACTCTCAACTTGAGTTGAGACACAGTATAGACCACATTCAATTTAATTTTGATACCAATGCAAATTCTGTTTTCAATAGTATAAAATAGCTGTCTGGTCTTCAACACAGTAATAAATTTCTTTACAAATAGTGTCAAGTTTAATAGCACCAAGTTTGGAACCAATCAACATTTTTCACCAAGAGGAATGTACATAGATGGCGGAAGCAGGAGCAGTTTAAGGCCAGAGTAATGGAAGACACATTCGTTCACGCCCGAATTTGAGATTTCTGGATATTTATCAACACTAAGATGTATTCTTTCACTTGAAACTGATAAAATACAACTTGCTAATATTAACTCATATTTTTTGCTTGATTTGTTTCACTCTTTTCAACTCTAAAAAGTCACATGACTCAAGACAGCTTAGTAAATTGGCGGGAAATAATGAGTCAGAAATGCGCGAATGCGAAATATTTTGATTACGCGCGTGATTCGCTTAGCGTGACGCGGCACGACTCTGCGCGTATGTCCAACACAGTCTAGGCGCATTCGGTTTGTTGTTCACGCCAGCAAATGTGGTGTAAACAAAACAAAAATTTGCAGTCAAAATGCCACTTAGATTTTTTAATTATTTTGGATTTTGGCGCACTGAAAGCAGACATTATAGATTTATTGGTGCAAAAAGAATGCTTATTTAGACCATGCACCAGATACAGCTTTTATATGCGTGAAAGTCTTACCGCTTTTAAAATATAACGACGCTTTTGTGCATAATTTTGACTCGAAAAATATGCAAGCAAAAGGTAAACGTTTTGCACTATCGTTTGGAGTACATCAAAGCCTAGGGAAGGTTTTCTCGTTTTTTCAAAATATTTGTTTTAAACAAAAATATACACCATTCTGTGCAATTTTTAGCTTAATAGAGTGACAAAATTGCTTTTTTCACATGTTTTTTCAATATTTCAAAAAGAGACGAATTTCAAAAAATAAAAAAACCTTCCCTAAGTGCATGTCTCTTCTTTATGAAAAGCTAACTGAATTTTTTTTACTCCGAACAGATTTTTTTCTAAGTTGTCACAAAAAAATTGGGGTAAAAAAGTGAATTTTTGTGATTTTTTCAAAAACTCGAGATTTTTGAACAAATCTGACGTCACCATGGGATTCCTGGACTCATTTCCTTTCCAAAAATGTATAGTTTTAAATACTTTTGACATACAATTCAGAAATAATGATGCTCGAAAAGGTCCATGTTCTCTCCCATTACACTGGCCTTAAGTCCGCCTGTATTATTAAGGAGCATCCAAAATAATAGCCGGTAAACTTGAAAGTTAGGGCTTATTTCTAACACCAACTTTAAAATACATTTACTGACATCATAATTTAATAAATACATGTACATGATACATATTTACAACAATAATATTTTACCTTGCGCAGCAAAGAATACCATAATAGTGCTTGAATATATCTGTAGCGACCATTTTATTTATTTATCAAAATTCTTCAGGCTTAACTGGCAGGTATCTTTGCTGTACATGTTTGCAGCCCACAATGTTGAAGGTTCGCCACATGTCGAAAATATGGTTAGCTGTCGTATGAAATACGTACAGTTCGCTTTGTCAAATCTAAACCTATCCCCAGCCCTAAACCTAACCCTAGCACACCCTATTTCATATTCAACATACATGTAGTATGTACAGGGTGTGAGTGACCACAGATAAAAAAGTCTGAAATTTGGAAAGCTCCTATTCTTTTGTACAGAGGAAGTGCAGAAAAAGAGATAAAAATCAAGACCAAAAAATCTTAATTCAGATTTTAATCTGAACTCTCACACCACTGTATGTACCGTATTTCATAATTCAACATGATGAACAGTTGACATAGTGGACATTCGCATTGACCCGTTGCGCACTCATCTCGAAACGAGGTTCTACCTATGCCTATCAAACGCATGCTTTAATTACGGTGTACGCTTTGCAAAAACCTCCTGGCATGTTGCTAGAAAAGGGTGAGAGATAAAATTGCACTTTTTGCATACGTATGTGTTTGCAGGGAGAACCTCGTTTTGGTAGCAAGACAGCGGATCCGTGCAAAGGGCGAACAGCGGCCCTGATATGGCAAAGCAATGTAACTCAAGATTTGCCATTTTGAGAAAAACACCCAAGTTAAAGTTTGACTCTTTGATGTTTTTTAAATATTTAGTTGTCTAAAATTGCATAATTAGGCTAAGATACATCAAATCTATAAAACTGTATGAATTGTTAACCAAGAATGTCAGAAATGGAAAGAGCGCCCCGGATTTACCCAGAAAGGCATTTAACTCAAGAAGTCCATATTTTGAGTTACTGTTTTGCCATTATCAGGGCGGTTAGCAGACACACCCTATTTAATATTGCACTTTAAAACCCAGTCTATTTAATACTGGTTTTGGTTCTCTTTGTCCACATAATACTGTAAACTCCTCTGTTTGTAAATTGCCGCTTTACGTAGCTCCTTATAGAATGTGATGACATCTGGATGCGCCCTCACACATTTGGGGTCAAAGTCGATGACCCGGAGACCTTCTAGGCTTGTGGCCCGAGACAAGGCTACATATGCTTGACCGCACTCAAAGACGCGGGATAACGAGATCTCCACACAGTCGAGTGACATGCCCTGCAACAGAAATACAAAAGTTTTTTTTTTCAATCACTGTGGGCCTGCTGATACGGTATGCTCACATGAGCTATAAAATACATGTATTACTACCACCTGACTTCAACATCAATCCTAACTGCTACTTAACATGTAAACTGATTTATGAATCTAAAGTCTTAATCCATCCTAAAAAGTGTCGCATATATGTGGACCAGTTTAACAGTAAAATCTTGGGGTTAGGATTATCATGGTTATATTTGTGTGCAGGGTAAACCAAAATTATTCCAAATCTTGAAACTGACAAACATGTATTAATGTCAATTTTACAATTATTGAATTCACTCAATTAAAACTGTACCCCGTAAATCTCAAAATTTAAGGGCCTGAATGGATGGCCCTTGAAAATGTTAGCTTCAGGGCTCAAATTTCAGGGAGGCCACCGAGGCCATTGCCTGCCCTTTTTGGTGCTCCAGTTCTTTGTAAACTGATCAATGCATTCTTCATCACTTGTTGGCCTTGGTGGCCTTCTTTATCTTTAAACAGTGGAACAGTTTAAACATCTTGAATAATGGGTGCCCCAACAAATTAAAGTTTGTGGCCTGGTTGGCTTATTTCGAACACTATTTAAGTGTGCTGATACCTGATGGCTGTCAACTCTCACACATTCAGTGTGATCCCCATGTATATGAGCACTTTCTCAAGCCAAGGTAGTAAAATCTCACACATCGTAAAAAATATGGTTTAATAAAGTTTTTTTGTCCCAAACCTCGCCTTCACACTTAGATTCTTGCGATGTTATGATTAAATTGGCCCGTACATACATAATTTGGTGGCGCTAAAGACAAAATATTCAGCTGCAACAAATATACAATTGCGTTATTCATGGCGCAAATCACATTTGCACTAGAAACCTACTAAGACGAGAAAGTACCCATTTTTGACAAGAAATGGCAATTCCAGATAAAATGTCTGTGAAAGGTCTGCATGTGCTGCATGTACCTCGCCTTTCCTCACCATTTCTTGCACGTTTCTGTGCTCATTATCTTCCTTTGTTTTCCGCCACGCAAAAGGTCTTCACACTTGACAAAGGTCTATGACCGAAAATTCGTGTTTTATATTTGCTACGCAAATAAATTAATATTATGTGGTTTGACACCAACTATTTCTCTTGGACTTTATTATTCAGGATCTGAGCAAGACTTAATTTAGTTTTCTCAACCTCGATATTCCTCGCCTTTTTTAATAGGCTACCTCACCTTTCCTTGCGCCCATTTCTAGCCAAAAATGGGTACTTTCTTGACTTTGGGGGTTTCTAGTGTTGGTAGCGCAATACAATTAGATTAGCAGCTGTTTTTTTTGGGAGGCGCTTCTATACTTTACTCACCTGACTTTTATGTCAGTTTCAGAGGCAACTGCCTTCTTGTCAGGGTAATTCCTGCACAGGAGCAGTACCCTAATCAGCCTACATTCTTAGTCAGTGGGAGTGGTCTATTACACGTAGACACATAATCTGATTGGACAATCGCATGATTTTGGGTGTCGTCTATCAGGCTGTAGACGACCCCACATCATCATGAGTGTTGATAACGCGTAACACGCTCATAGAGGTGCGCGTATGTATCGCATTGTATGCGTAGACACAGTGCGGAATACTCGCACACGCTAGCAGTATGCGCAACAAAAGATTTGAAGTTGTAAACAAGTTTCGTTCATTTTAGAAAAAGGGGAGTTTTATAACGGTAACTTAATTTTTGCTTTAAAAAATAGTTATTAAAATAATATTATCTGACTAAGAATGAGAATAAACGATAGGAATTTTTATTTTGACTATCCTCTACCTATGATAAACGACAGGCAGGTCCAATATTTTTATTGTAGTGGATACCGGCTGCGCGGCATCCACTACTCAAAATATTGGACCTGCTTGTCGTCTATCACACGGTAGAGGATAGTCAAAATAAAAATTCCTATCGTTTATTCTCTAATTACATTAATCATTAAAGCCATGATCAGCACTCCCAGATTATTATACAGGCATTCTAATTACAATTAGATTCAGTTTTTTTTTCAGGGGCGGCACTTACCTGACTTTTATGAATGGATATAGCCCACGCCAATTTCAGAGGCAACTGCCTTCTTGTTAGGGTAATTCCTGCACCTGCCTTGACAGACCATCTCTCCGTTCTGATCACTACCTCCTCACCACAAATGAACTTTACACAGGGGTACCCTACAAGAAGAAAATGTAAGATAAAGTGTCACTTGGTTCAGCATGTGCTGTGTTGGCTTATCATTGTTTCGTGCATGTACATATATGTGCCACTTTAATCAAACGGGTAAAAGTATGTACACGCAACAAGTAAATCTAAGCTAATAAGCAGAACACGCTGAACTTCAAAGCTATAATTTTTACTGTAATTTCTTGGCCAAACTGGAACATGCGCGTTGCGTCCATGTAGCGTACTAAGCGTGTACGCAATGTAAGGCGCGTGTATGCTTTCTTCTGTACCGCGTTATATTCGCGCGTGTTTAACGCGGAGCCACTAGCGTTTATAGTGTTCCAGTTTGGCCATGAAATTACTGTAAATATTATAGTGCCGCTGACTGGAGGTAGATAAATAGACGTAGGAATCAAAAATCAAACAATGAACTCTCTCACATCCCTGTTTGCAAGATGATGTGCAAAAACAGTTCCACAAACTTTTTCAATAGCTTTGTCTAGATCAGGATCTTGTCAAAGGCATTAATTTTGTCCATCCATGGAGCTACAGTCCCTGTCCAAATTGAGCATCCACAGATAGCTGGATACAACCTAGATGAACGTGCATGTCTTTACAATCTACGATCTGACTCACCTTTATTTCCGTGTTCGAAACCTTTGACAACTCCTCTGGCTCCATTCACCAATCCACGCTGGATATCCAGATTCTTAGCTAACATAACCTGAAAAAAGAATCAAAAAATTATTGTGGAGTCTATAATTGGGAAGAAATATGTGACGTGTCATGTCAAAAGGAGACACTTTTGGGCAGGTTATCAATTTTGAGCTTTTTACATATCTTAAATATAGAAATATTTTGCTCCACAAGGCCGTTTTCCCCCAATGAAATTTGACATTCCTAAGCGAAGATATTGAGTTTGTAAGTTATGGTATTATAAAATTGGAAATTGAGATATCGGTGTTTAAAAATATTATTGACAATGTTGAGAGTAGGAATTACCTGAAAAATGTCTCAAAAAATACAAGATGCCAGTTATATTCCGGTCTGAAACTATCAGACAATATTTTTAACATTGATAACATCACAAATTGGCAACAAACCCAAATTGTGAAAAAATCACCCCGAGCAGATTTTTGGCTATTTCTCCATTTACCATCCTGCCCAAAAGTGTCTCCTTTTGACATGACACGTCACATATGTAACTAAATAAAAGAATAATGGTTGAAATAATAAGAAAACAATGCTTTGTGGCGTAACGGGATTAAGCTAAAGGAATGACAATGATAGGGAATGTGCTATTCCAGTTGAAATCCATACGCCCCCTTTGGATGACATGACCTTAATCTCCCACATAGGGGTTGTAGATTATAGACCGGAATCACCCATTCAGGAAACCCCATTTGAAGTTCATACTACGTGTGTGGAATATTAAGGTCATGTCTTCCACAGGGGGTGCATGGATTTCAACTGGAATACCCCAATGCTACTACAATGTTTTGCCTAGTTCTTTCTACAAATTCAGCGTACTCATAATGCTCTTGTCACGTTAGTATGCACTAGAACAATGTGTGGACTGTGTCGTTCATTGGCTCAACAACAGCACATCGTGTGAATTCCGTGTCACAAGCTAGGCTATACACGAATCCGACGGGAGCTGTTTCTACTCCTCAACCGTGGGTGGCGCTGTTGCGTCCGCCATTGCCGGGGGCCATTTCGCGCTTGATTCAAGTTCATGTGCACGCTGTATGTTCACTTTTCATCTGTTTTAAGCTATTTTAATCAGGTTAATACTACAATTTTTTTCATGATTAGGTCTACCTTATTTTGAGGAGCTGTGGTCGGAACGTTTTTTTGAGCAATTATATTGATGCTCAACTTTAGGCCTGTCATGCTATGCCTTGGGCTTGACTAGTCATTTATTTTTGGTTGGTAGGCCTACTCGGCATTGACACGGGTAGCCACGACCCTAGCATAACTTCGCCGCTCTCACAACCGATATTGGCATGTTGGTAGTGTTATTTTAGACAAGGTTTAACTTCAAGTGTGGGATCTAGAGGTAGGATTCATTCATGATTTATCAAATAAACGATCGAAGCATATACGAGGGGATATCCAAAAGTTTTTGACATCACCCAGAAGCGAAGGAGCTATATTGATGAAATTTTGTCAGTGTAATTACTAGTCCTTATGTACATTATGGTCCAAAAATGGTCTCATAAGAATGTTTACTTTTTTACAGGTGGTGCCAGATGGGCAGTAGGCGCATAACCTGTAAAATGGTGAAAATTGAGGCACGCAGCGTGATTAAGTTCCTGCATTTGAAGGGTTAGGCCTACATTGCTCAGAAAATCTATGATGAAATGAAAGCTATCTACGGTGATGATTGCCCATCATATGGCACTGTTGATTTTTGAAAAAGGAATTTCAAAACTGGCCACATGTCCCTCACAGATGAGCCAAGAAGTGGACGTCCATCACTTTCGGATGATGCGGCCACAGTGAAAAAATTCAAGAAAGTGGAGGATCTTATCATGAAAAGATTATGCGCCTACTACTGCCCATCTAGCGCCACCTGTAAAAAAAAAGTAAACATACTTATGAGACCATTTTTGGACCATAATGTACATAAGGACCAATGATTACACTGACAAAATTTCATCGATATAGCTCCTTTGCTTCTGGATGATGTCAAAAACTTTTGGATACCCCCTCGTACTCGGGCCCATGGGCCTACAATAAAAAAAACGTAACACGCTTTTGTGAGAGCAAAAGCAGGGTTCAGACGGGTCATGGAATTTTGCTTTTTTTTTTTTTTTTCCTGCAAAGTCATGGAATTCAGAAAATCTCTTGAAAGTCATGGAATTTCACAATTTGCTCCACCAAAAAGTTTCTCTGATTAATACTATCATTTTAAACCAAAATGGTAATTAAATTAGCTTTTTCATTACCCTTTTCCGTGTTTTTAAAATCCGTTCCGATTGTTAGGCCTACTTTCTAAATCGGAAAGTGAAATCACGCGTTTACCGCCAGCACCTGCTGCTGATAGGGTAAATTATGCACAGAAATTATGCCGCCACTTGCCCACTATTCCGTCGTCTGAAGGTATTTAGTTAACTATTTAGCTATTTTGGTGCAAAATAATAGGCCTACAAGATGATTTCCGACATCGTTTTTGTGATCCGACTTTCGGATCATGCATGAATGCACATTAATTTTTCTATTTAATATACCTAAAAGATGATTTCCGAATAATACCATATCCCGGTCAACCTCTCATGTCTAATAATTTTGTTACTAATGTCGCTTTTACCATACCCCTGTCAACCTCTCATGTCTAATAATTTTGTTAGTAATGTCGTTTTACCATACCCCTGTCAACCTCTCATGTCTAATAATTTTGTTAGTAATGTTGTTTTACCATATCCCGGTCAACCTCATGTCTAATAATTTTGTTAGTAATGTCGTTTTACCATATCCCGGTCAACCTCTCATGTCTAATAATTTTGTTAGTAATGTCGTTTTACCATATCCCGGTCAACCTCTCATGTCTAATAATTTTGTTAGTAATGTCGTTTTACCATATCCCTGTCATCCTCTCATGTCTAATAATTTTGTTAGTAATGTCGTTTTACCATATCCCGGTCAACCTCTCATGTCTAATAATTTTGTTAGTAATGTCGTTTTACCATATCCCGGTCAACCTCTCATGTCTAATAATTTTGTTAGTAATGTCGCTTTTACCATATCCCGTCAACCTCTCATGTCTAATAATTTTGTTAGTAATGTCGTTTTACCATATCCCGGTCAACCTCTCATGTCTAATAATTTTGTTAGTAATGTCGTTTAACCATATCCCGTCAACCTCTCATGTCTAATAATTTTGTTAGTAATGTCGTTTTACCATATCCCGGTCAACCTCTCATGTCTAATAATTTTGTTAGTAATGTCGTTTTACCATATCCCGGTCAACCTCTCATGTCTAATAATTTTGTTAGTAATGTCGTTTTACCATATCCCGGTCAACCTCTCATGTCTTATGATGTCGTTTTTGTTGCAAATTGGTATACGACATCAGTATTGATCAAATGAATGTTGACGCAATGATACTTTAGTTGTTGTTTAGATAAGAGTAGGGCCTACTAATTTCCTGCGGCGCTATAAATTTAGTTTCTCTCAAATCTTCTGATCGTTAAATGTAGATTAGCCTACGAGGGTATGGTCCTAAGATTCCTTCTCATGTGCTTTTGAAATTAATTATAATGTATTCGGTACTAGCTTTTTACTAAGGGTTCTACTGCCTTTAAAAACGGATGCGACAACAACGACACTTGAAATATATGGTAATTAAATTAGCTTTTTCAGATGACTTTCAGATGGTTCATGCACATTAATATTTTTTATTAACTAGACCTATCTAGGGCCTAACTGCTATACACATGCTATGTCGTCTGAAGGTATTTAGTTAACTAAATTTATTTAGCTCTATTGGTGCGAAATAATAGGCCTACAAGATGATTTCCGACATCGTTTCGTTTCGACTTTCAGATCATGCACACACTTTTTTTTTTTTTTCGTTTAATATAGGCCTAGACCTACAAGATGATTTCCGAAATAATTTGTGACATGATCAAGGGGAATGAGTCGGATGTCGCTAATATTGTTTTTGAAATATTGGCAAAAACAGTGTTCAAATTCTTTTGTTTTGTATTGTTTTCAGTCATTGATAAATTGCTCATAACTCGGTAACCATACGTCCGATTTTGATGGAGTTTGCATCAAAATGTAGCATTAATTTGTAAACAGCTAGAAAATGATGCAAAAAACTTCTAATTGAAAATTGCCGATAAGTGACTCATCCCCCTTGACCATGTCACATTTACTTCAGACTTTCAGATGGTTCATACACATACTTTTTATTAATTATCTAACCCGGGCTATCTAACTGCTACACATGCTTTGTCGTCTGAAGGTAGGATTTAGTTAGAAGTAATACAAGATAATTTCCGACATTAATATTAACCATGCATAGACAACTGGTATACATATCCAGTAGGCCTACAGAGTTTTCTAATCAACATTAGCACTATTTTGTTGTTGTTGTTGTTGTTGTTGTTGTTGAAAACATGCCCTAACAAAACCCGATGTTAGGCCTATAGCTTCTGGTGGGTGGTCCACCTGAATCAATGAATTGTTAGTTTATGCATGAGTCATGTAACTTAAAGCCAGTGCAAAAGTTTTAAAAATGCTTCGTGCATAGTTGAATATGGGAACGTGGACATTTTTTAAAAAGTGTTAGGCCTATAACTTGAAAATGGAGCCTCTTTGAAAATTGTTTTGAAAAAATAAATGCCAGTTTTCAACGTGAAGGTGGTTGAACTAATGCATATTTTGAAAGTAGAGTGCCCCTTAGCATGGTTAGGGTTTTGAAGTAAACAAATAGTACAATTGTATGAAAATGGTTGGTGCATTATATAGGCCTACTAGAGAAAGTCATGGAATTCTTTAATTAAAGTCATGGGAAGTCGTGGATTTTTTTGCTCATGAAGTGTAACCCTGCAAAGATTTGCCGTCCGGACTTTTTTCAAAAATCAGTGAGGCAGTCCCTTATTATTTGTTATTTATAGGCCTATATTGTTTTTTTACCATTCATTTCTGTGTAAAATTGCAATTGCAAAGGCTTTGGCAACACATAAACGGGAAGGCCCCTAATACTCTTTGTTTCCCCAAAGCCCCAGGCCTACCCCTAGCTTGAAGAGCGTGTTATAGGCCTACATGTTTATAAATGGTAAGCAAGAACTTCTAAACATGTCTTTTCATTGCAACAATTTTAGAAACAAAGAAAGAGACCAAAGAAGAAAAAATAACAAAAATATTTGAAAATCTTCAAAAATCGGGCGGGGACGTTATTTATTTTCCAATTGGCCTTATCGGGAAGTAGGCCTACCACATCGGACTTTCAATTCCTCGCCTAAGAAAATAGTCAGTCAAAGATCGATAATTTTCTTGTTTGTTTGTAGCTTCTTAATTAAAAGCATTCATCATTTGCATTTTTTTAAGTTTAAAACTCTCCTTCTGATGAAAATGTTGCGATATTTTATAGGCCTACTACTTAAAAGTTAAAACTATTTTCAATAAACCTGTATCCGGTTCTTTAAGCCAGAGCTGAGCGACCGATGTTTTTTAACACTTTTCATACGGACGAAATAAGCTTTTGTTTACAATATTTAGGCCTCACGCTTCACGGCGAAAAAAAAGATGCATAAATTCACTTTTTTGACAAGTAAATTACCTTGAAATTCTAGTTTTGGCCAGTCTTGAACATCATCTGCCTAAGCAGGCATGGCAATTTGATGATGGTGACAGTGAAGTGAACTTAGTGAAGCATATCCAATGTATTGTTGTTGTTTGCTTATGCTATGCTGCACAAATGGCCCCCGTAATGGCCCCCCGTAATGGCGGCGATGTAAGAGGGCGCCCTTTCGAGAGTGCTCGCTCGGATTCGTCTATACCGTAGAAACAATTTGAAGTGAGGGTTGGAGCAGGTTCAGATTTAAGCTGTGGCACAGTGCTAGTAGATTTTGTTATGTGTAACTTTTTTTGTAGGAGATTTTGTGCTCTTTGCCTGTACAAACAATGAGGTCACCTTCATCAGCAGGTCACTTCATTGGTTTTACAGGCAAGTGTCACAACCCTATTATACAGTGTGTTAGCCAGTGCGAGAATCAATATTGATTCTTGCAGAATAAATTTACGGGAATCATTTGATTCTTGCAAATCAACTTCTATGTAAACTACAAAAGTTTGCGAGAATCAACTTTGATTCACGCAAATCTGTTTACAAGAATCTTTGCGAGAATCGATTCTCGCTTGAAATTCTGACCCTGCACCTGTCATTTTGCTCCTGGGACAGACAAAGTTAATACCTGTGACATATGCTAAATTCTAAAAATAATGTTTGAATGAGTTCTGTGAACCCAAAACAAGACCAGACAAACAAATAAAGGCTATAGCAATATCTATTTCAACTAACTGAACCCCCAAAAGATGCAGAGGTTGGGTTTATGTTTTCAGGGTCAAACTTTGGACAGGCAGTTTTGTTGAAAATTACGGGTACAACCCGTAGAATCATGGCATGTTGCCTATGAGGACTGACGCTAAATCAGGTACCATGTGAGCAAACTCGAAAATAGCGCGAGCGTACACAAAAGAAACTTCACACGTAAGATGAGCGATGTCCCCAGGTCTGAATGCTGTACCGGCGCCAGTTGAATTCGAGTACACTTAGAGGGCACATGCATGGAAAATTCCTATCTTGTTTGTTTATTAATCTAAGGATGGGCATTTGTCAAATCCTAAAGTTTGTTTGGCATACATAAGGTGGAAAAAATAAGACTCACAACACTGTGTATTGATATAGAATGGCATGCACGCAGTTGGGTGCAATGCTTACGCTAGTTGTGAGTGTCTTATATGAATTTACACAAGCGTGAGTTGGGACTTTATTGACATACGCAGTAACAAAAGCCGAATAATTTCCGCCTTACATTAAGTCAAACAAACTTAAGCTCAGACCCTACCAGAGTACTGTATGACTTACTTGTGCTCCAATCTTGAGTTCAATCCTAGACCCAACTGGACACTGGTTGTTCATATGTTTTGCTAATTCAGGATCACTGTCATAAGCCTCAAAGAGCACAGAGTCTCCTACAAAGAAAAACAAGTCGATCAGTAAATTATGCGGTGCGTAAAAATTGTGTGCATGCCAGAGGGGTAGTTCTCTATACTGAGCACAAAATGCATCCGTACACTTAAGCATCCGTACACTTAAAACAAAAGCAATATCTTAAAGACACTAAACCTGAATTAGCAAATAAAGTAATCATAGATGCATATTTTGATACCTCATTTGGCATGATGCAACTTAATTATCTTAAGTTATACCAATATGAATGGAAAAGGAGAATTTCAAAAGTGACAAATTTAGGATATTTCTTCCTTCAGGGCAATTCCAATCTGCAATTGTAAAAATAAGGGCTCATTACAGTGTGACAGAACAGCACTCATTTTGCTGTGCTTATAATTAGATACTTTTTCATAGGTGAGGTAACGATCCGCTCCTTTTAAAAACATGCGAGCCTAAGGCGAGCACCTTGCCAATTTTCTGGAATTCCGGGGAATAGGCTGCATGGTATCACCCCCTCAAAAAAAAAAGGTGTTTTTGCTCTTTTGTGACAAATTATCATCATAATTCGAAATGTAAAAAAATAAATAAATTTTTTTTTTTTCATTTCCGGAATTTTTTTTTTTGGGCCACATTTCCGGAATTACAGGAAGACTTACATCTCTGCTTTTTGTATGCAGAATATGTATGGAGATGGAATTCTACGGTATACCAGATGGCAGAAAGTATGGCATCCTGTATGGGGTCATTTGTACTGCCCCTTGGGTAAATGTGTCTCTTGAAAAGATTTGCATGAATAAAAGTGGAAATTGATCAGAATCATACATGATTGATTGGTGTACATAGATCTGCTTGTCCTGCAATTACTACGGTCCTCATATTCATTAGTGCTAATGGTCACTGCATGATAAGTTTGCTAGAACCCGAACCCTAAACCCCAGCCATAAACCTAACCCTAATCTAGAATCGGGAATAATGCTGACATACCGTCAAGTTTCTGTAGTTGGATCTTGTTGAGTTGCTCCACGTCTTCTTTATGCGTACATAGCCTTGTTGCTAGGATACCGTCCTTGTCAATACTGTGAGAAGCTGTCGATGTCATCTTCTCGCAAACTTCTCTGGGACATCTAAAGAACACAAACAAATTAGGGAAAAGGTATAGGATAATTGACCCAAAGTTACAGCAATATACACCCCTCTTGTATAAACCCCAAGTATACACAAACAAATTAGGGAAAAGGTATAGGATAATTGACCCAAAGTTACAGCAATATACACCCTCTTGTATAAACCCCAAGTATGGTATTTTCAACCATGGAGTTTCATCCTGCAGTCTATTTGTGTGTGTTTACTAACCACAAGACCCACACACATAAAAATAATGTTCTCCTTGTTTTAGCTTTCAATAATCTGTTAAAAAAATACTACATTTTTTGTAATATACTTTAAGTGAGTTTTACATCTTGTTCATCATCTTCATTAAAATTATATAGTTACCAGTATAAGAACATTCACATGGCCAGTTCATTAAACTGGCTAGCTAGCACATCGTATTGTGAATCGTACAAATTTATGATGGGTTTGCGATCTACGATACCTTTGGGATTTGAGATGTGTTTAGGACATGTCATAAGTGTTAGTAAAATATGATACCCCTGTTGATTTTGTGACCCATGTAACCTACCTTCCTATCCTGATGTTCTGTAGTATCCCGATGAACAAGTTGTCGTTCTGTCGTCTCACCTGTCGCAGCTCAAAGTTTTGGTTGATGCACTTACTCCAAGCAGGCGACTGAAATGCACAACAATTATACTTATGAATAAAGGGTAATGCCAAATCCTTTACACCCAAATAATTGTGTATACAAATATTGGGCAAGGTGCAGCCGAATCCATTATTAAATATTTAAACGCTTTTACTGCCGAGGACACATTATTTGGGTGTAAATTCTTGTAACAAAATATAATGTGATTTAAAGAGAAAATATTACTTTTCCCCCAAATATATTTAAAGTTGTATCCACAACGCAAGTGACAGCGCAAATCGTGGAAATATTGTTCAAGTGTAACCAAGCGTAATGTTATGCGTAGAATGTGTTACGGCGCTTGACCCATTACTGCAGAATAAAAGGCTCTCACATGATGTATTTCAATAAATCAGAGAGCATGATTCTGATTAATGGGCAGTTCATAGCAGATCTTTCTGAAGTGTGTGGACCATTAATAGAAGTGCTTAGTTTTGATGACAAGAGGGACAAACTTTATTGAAAATATTAAAGAAAAGATTTTGACACACCATATTATATAAAACAATTATTTGTTTTGTCAGTCATATCAAAAACATTTGATCAAATCCAGCGCTATTTCAAGAAACTGCAGACCATAACCTTATGACATAATATAACCAGACATGCTTCATAATCGTGAGAAAACATAAATTCCAAGTAGACCTCCCAGGTAGCCCTGGGCCGGTTTATTCCTGGGGCCTAGCTAGGCCAATCATCATCCTATAATTATCTGTGAAATTGTTCCCATGGCTCCACAATGAATTATATTGAGTGCGGGAACACTACACCAGGTTTTTGCAACCCGTCAGACGGGAGACCTGCCATGTGCAATGTGCTGAGATGAGCTCTCACTCAGTCAAACTTTAAAGGTCGGCATGGCAAAAACCGATTTACGATATGGAAAACTTAGTGGTCTCTTGATAATTGATAAGTGTTTATGGGTTGACCAGGCACTTTTTTCTGCCAAGTAGACCCACAATGCCCAACTTACTTGGAAGCAGAATTTCCTTCTCTGCCCTGGTTTGGTAACTGGTGGCAGCTGAAGGAAGTCTCCACACAGAATGAGTTGTATACCACCAAATGGCTGGGTGCTATTACGTACCGCTCTTGCTACAGCCTGCAAATATACATTACATGTACGCAATTTTGGTTTAATCCTGTGAGCACTACCTGCCGATCTAACATTGCCTCTGATTGGTCAATTGCATGATATCTTCACTTTAATCACCAATCAGAATGGAGCTTTGCAAATAATTCATCCCAATTTTTTTTTTGCATGGTGAAATTATTCTAACAATGTTGCTGATTGGTCCAATTGATAATGAAAACTTCTTTTTGACCAATAGGCAGGTAGTTCTCATAGGGTTAATGATCAAATACAGACCGCAAAACAATGAAGATACCAGTTATGTGTTACCCCTGTATATCCAAAACAAAGGCAGATATGTTATAATTAGAACATTTCAGCTTGGATTCAGGACCTAATTTGTTGAAATTGTTCTAGAAATAAAGACACAAATGATCCAAAAACCCAAGGAAGATGCAAATTCAAAAGTTGTAGTTTGCTCCATTGCATGCCCAATTGATTTGTACACGAGTGCATATACGTAAGAAAACTGAATTGATAGAAAATGCTCAGATCTTCAGAATATTGGCGAAGCTTACAAACTTCAAAATGAGAATCATTGTTTCCCAGGAAAATAGCAGAGAGCAGGCTAGACAGTAACATGAGTAAGTTTATTTCACCTTGAAGGCATGGACACTTAGTCTTGCAAATGTAGGTTAACTTTCCCCTAGGCCAGGCCTTCTCAACTGGCGGCACGTGCCCCACTTGTGGCACTTGGAGTTAGCTGAAATGGCGCATGGTAAATTTACTAATTATTTCACATAAATTTTTAACAAAAAAAGGGGTGAAAACACCTCATCTGAACCTTTAGAAAGCTCTAAAATCTCAGAGCTTCCGGGGCACTGCCCCCTGGACCCCCGCGGCCGGGGCTTTCACACTGGACCCCTCCAGGGGCCATTTAGGCGGGCTCCTGGACCCCACCCGCCATGCGTTTGGTCGCGCACATGCTCACTCGCAAAATCCTCCCTTAACATGTTGGCACTTCATGATCACTAAAATTTCCCAGTTGGCACTTCAAATAAACTAGTTGAGAAGGCCTACCATAGGCCATCCAATATGCCATACGTAATAGTAGGACTACAACTGGTATCTACTGGTCAGTTGATACTCTCATATTTTTTCCAAGTGTGGCTTTAAAAATAAATGAGTCTTACCTCAAGCTTGGAAAAGAAATCACCATCCACCATAGAGATCTCATCAACTATGAGATGTTTACACGCCTTCCACTGTCTTATTCTTGTCTGTCTACATGCCAGTTCTATACACTTTGCCAATGGAGCTGTCCCGTCTCCCATACCTGCAAATTATAAAAGATAGGATAAATTCTGGAAACCCTCACCCATGGCATACACCGCCTATGGAAGACATGACTACACAAGGGGTGTGAATTTCAAATAGAGTCACAGGTAACCCATAATACCCATTTGATATTCACACTCCCTGTTTTATATTGGTTAAACAATGTCCTGAAGCTTGTTTACTTGTAGTATTTAGCTTATATGCTGGTTTCATACTTTCCTGCCGCTTGCTGCTTTGCCGCTCTGGAGATGATTTTACTTCACTGGGCAGTTGCACTAGAAACGCTAGCGGTGACCAGTGGCAAGCCGGTATATCGATCACTCCACCGCTTTGCTGCGGCGGCAGCAACGCCGCTCTGACGTATGAGAACAAAATATGATTTTGGAGCGGTGCTGAGCAGCAAGAGTGTCTTTCAGAGTCATGCCGTTGCTGCTCATCTCTATGCCGCTCTGCTTGCAGACAAGTGTAAGCGGCATTATGAAGCACCACGCCGCACAGCGGCAGAAAGTATGAAACCAGCATTAGGCCTAGAAATTTGGTGAGAATCTCTTGCAAAAGAATATCTTACTGATTTTTGCGTGTATCTAACTTATAGAGGTTCTCATACATTTGTAGAGTTTACACACTAAAATTGGGAGTATCAATACTTGTAAAATGCAGCTGCAGGAATGGATTCTCGCAAGCTAAGTGAAATGTAATTCTACCACATGGCTTACCTGCAAATTGATGCAAGGTAGTACCGCCAATATGACATGCAGCCACGCCTGTACTTGCAGTAGCAAAGGTGCTGTTTGGAGGCAACGCACCAACAATCTTTTTCAGTAGAAACGATTTGCCCGTACCAGCACTGCCCGTGAAGAAGATGTTCTGGCCTGCTTGTACGGCGTTTAAGACCTCTTTCTGCTCGCTGGAGAGATTGCATTGTTTCAATGTGACATGTAACTTTTTCCTTGGTGCTTGTTCAGACTGTTAAATAAAAGCATACATTATATCCATGGATGAAAATATTGCTTGTGATACATACTCTACAGGCCTACATGTATGGCAGTAACAGAACAGAAAATGTTACAAGTTTTAAGACAAACAAACTTAAATGGTGAGAGCGCAAACTAATCAGAGTCAGAGAATGCGCTCACTGCAAACCCAAAATGTCTATAATTCAGCAAATCGTCTAGTATTGGAGATTAGATATGAATACTAGGGTATTAGCCTTTGTTAAACTGATACTGGACAAAATTATGGACCCAATTATAGACACATTCTTGGACTGCTAGCTCCCAATTTACCAGCCCAAATGTTTTGTTGTAGACTTTTTCTGAAGATCACTAACTATTATTCAATGTTGATTGTTGTACAACTATATAAAAATTACTGTTCAAATAATACTATTTAAACATACCCCATTGAAATCCATGCTTAATGTTTGTTAGCAATTCGCTGAACTGGAAAATTGCTTCTTTTCACTGATTTATAAGAACGCATGTTTGCTTCTTATTCCAGAATCACCCATGTGTAAAATGCACCCAATGCTGTTTTGGGCTTAGTGTCTAATATTGAGTCTATTTATCAGACTACATTTGAGGTATACTGACCATATAGTGGTCTAAATTTGTGTCTATATTTAGTAGTTAATCCCTCATTGTTACTGCCAAACCAATTCTACACGTTTTGCTGACCCAGCACCCTTTAATTACCCCCAGGGGATTACCTCAGAGGTACACTGCTGCCAAGCTACTTCATTTGTACTCTAGAGTAGCTGTCTGGTTACACTCTATAGTATGGAATCATGTACAATCCACACACTGGTACTGGATCGGTACTACACTGGTATACTCTAGAGTAGCCACAAAGAAGCTGGGCAGCAGTGTACCTCTGGGGTTGGCATCAAGTGAAATCTGGTAGCACTTGTATAATTTATACAAGAGGTACTAGTGGAAACTGATATATTTCATGTCAATAATTCAGAACAATTTAAGCCATGCACCCAATGTGTTACAATTAAAACTTAATGAAAGAATGCATTGACACCACAGGAATCAAACCTGTGACCATCTCTGTATGACATTCCTATGTGGTGAGGAAGGACTGGATGCACCGGGATTTGAAGGATCCTTTGATTAATTTTACCTGCATGTTCTCATTGGTGTCCCTAGCTCGTTTCAGTCCTTTACGTTTGTTTGGTGCCGGCGTGGTTCCCGTCCCGTTACTCTCAACTTTCTTGGCTCTCACGTTGTTAACCGTCTGTACGTCTCTCTCTGTCAATGGAATTGAAAGGTGATTATAAAATGGAACATTGGTGGCGTCTTGCATGCAAAAACTGTGACATTTTGTACAGTCAGACAAAACCTTCCAAGAATTGATTAATTTATAAGGAATGTAATGTAGGCCTACTTATGTTCTTAAATTGAATTTAAATGTTTCTGTGAACTCAAAACTAGATCAAAATCAAAATCAAGGCTTTCACAATTTAGCTTTTTGAAGTGACTGAACCCCCAGAAGGGGCAGATGTCCTGTTTATGTTTTCAGGATCAAATTTTGGACCACAGTTTTGTTGAAAATGACGGGCACTTGTCAAATTGACCCTGCTCCCCCTCCATGATCCAATAGGGATCCTACCTGTCAAAGGGCTGATTTCTTGGAACTTCCTTGGTAGCTCCGACAACAACCTGGCTCTCTCCGCCATTGGCTTCCCTTGCTGGTTGCACACACGCTTCACCATCATACTCTTCAAAAACGCGGCTAGTTTATTCGGCGGACAGTTCGAGATCATGATGTTCAATCTCCTGGCGGGGAACTGGATGCAAGCTTTCCCATCTTTGACAAACTTCCGTCGAATGTTGATGTTGTCTTTCAGAGAGTACTTTGTGACGATCTTTCCCATTTCGAGCTTGAGGATGAGGTCTTGGAATTCGTTGCGACCCAAGATGGCGGTGGAATTCCTTGCCGAGTTGCGTTTGATGACCTCACCGCTCGGGTTCAATGTTTCAACTGTTATGCTACATGTCAGGTATGCTGCTGATGAGGGCTCCATGGTGAAAATCTATGAAATGAGAACAAAACAATTCAGTCATTGTTGATATACAGCTGAGTGATGGGGTAAATTTTTTTTAAATTTCAGCAGAGAGTACTATCTATCCGGAGGGGGGAAAAATTACAAATTCCACAAAATATGCTTTCAAAAATAATTTGCAAGCAAATTCGATAATTCAGAATAGAGTGCATCGTGGGTATTAAAAGATCTGGGGGATATCCCGATGGGGCTCACACAGTTTTCCAATGGCGATGAACTTTGCACTTATTTAACAAAAATTTTTTACCAACTGTTGGGTACGATTTGTCCCCACCCCACAGAACTTTCATATAACAAACAACGATCATTTGAACCTACCTTGGAAGTAATTGGAATGTACAACACCTGTTGTACAATCACAGGAATTTCCAATCAGTCAAAGTTAATTAATTCCCATAGTCGGGAGGACTGTGTATTATATCAAGTTTTGCGTCTGAGATATTTAGCCACAATGCTCTCTGTAAATGAATTATCAAATTGGCTTCAAGTATGGGTTAATGCCGTGGCTAAAAAGTCACACACAAGTCCCAAAAGTAAGATGCACAAGCATGTCATCATGATCAGTCAATAAATTCCATGAGCCATAAGGCCAATGAAAGTCAATTCCTAGTTTCCCGTTACACAATTTTTCATGACTGTGTAGGTGACCATTTCATTTTTCATTATTTCATACCATTTCATTATTGCATCTGTTACAGGTGAAAACCAATAACTGGTCGCATGTCATAAGTTGGGTATGCTAAAAGGGTGGAGGGATTACACTTTTCTGAAAATTGCGATACAAATTTGATTGGCTTTCCGTAACCCCATATCCTACAACAGTGGTTGATACCTCATTTTAAGCCTAATATTATACTCTTTCAGTCTACTGAATATACAGTAATTATAAATTATTCAGTAAAAAAATCACATCAGTTGAAATAAAAAAATGCCAGGGGTGGAGGAGCAGGCGGATGCGGGAGTGTGCAATAGGGCATATGGCCATGTGTCTTGAAGTCGCCTCCCAAATAGGGTGGAGGCGTTGCGTTTTTCTGTATCTCTCTGTAATAAATTTACTATAACTTTACAACCATGCAAGCCACACCTTTGGTTGTGGTGTCATTTAAAGCTTAAACTCCCTTCTCTGTGCTGTGCAAAATTCATGACATAAAGTTGCAGGATACTGGAGAAGTGTCATTTTGTATTGTGAGTATTGAGGGTGGAGGAGGAGGCGGAAGCGGAGGTGCGGAAGCGGGCCTGTACAAACCCTATGGAAGACACGGCATTGCACTTGATTTTTAAAATTGCTCCCACTCATAAGGTCCCTGTCCATGCAACTTGGACCCAAGAGTCCATGAGTGAAGAGGTATATATGTCAAATGTTATGTTGATTTCTAGCTCGAAAGATGTAAATATGCTCAAAAAGGCTGCGCAACGCAAAATGGGGCGAGCTCAAGACACATAGCCATATGTGAAAATTCACATGTCAGCATGTCAAAACTACTGGTTACTTTTTCAAATCTAGGGAGGGTATGATGTATTGACAGCTTAGAATGTTGAATTTGTACAACTAAAACAATTACTGACTACTTAAGGTGGCACTACACCCTCTGATAAATTTTGTGACAAATTTTGCATTTTTCTCAAAAAGTAACTACACACTGGTAACAAAAGTTATATGTATATTATAGGGGCAAGGAATCCAATTACTTCACTGAAATTTCAGTGATTCAAGACAAGGGGTTCTTAGTTAAGAAGTGAGGTATATTCTAGCGGTACCGTACCTCTTTTCTTATCATAAATAACGTACCCCTTGGATTGAGTCACTGAAATTCCAGTGTAGTAACTGGATTCCTTACCCCTATAATATACATGACTTTTGTTACCAGTGTGATATTATTTTGTGAAAAAAATGCAAAAATAGTCACAAATTTATCAAGGTGTGTAGTACCACCTTAATGGGTTATATGGTCCATTTTTTCATGTTTAATGAAATCTTGGTTGAATTTCAGAATTTTTAGCAATATGCTAATGTACAATTCTCTTCTTGATATTCATTTCCTCAATAATAGAATAACCATCTCGCTAATTACTCACAAAAGGTCATTGACCTTTACAATGTAATTTTAACATACATACAATTATTTTAAATAGTTCATTTGAAGCATTAATGTTTTGAGAACATATCCTCCAAATCTGATGACATTCTTGCATAAAATAAAAATTTTACAATCATTTTTGTAATTGAGGTCCGATTTGAGAAAAACACATTTGAAAATTGAGATTTACATAGACGCCTGTGTATTAATTAATTAGTAATTAAGCATTATCTCAAAAATTAAGCAGGTGTTTTAAAAGGTTAAAAATGGTGTTAATTATTAGAGATTGTCAATATGGTCACGTGTCTTATGGTGGGACCATAAAATACCTGGTGACGTTACATTTTACTCTCCTCTTTCAGATTCAGGGCTATTCTTGGTCCAATTGCATCAAGTTTGGGCTCATTATACAGCCTGATTATTCTAATTTTCAAATATGTTTCTCAATTTGGAATGCCAATTTGTTTAATTAGTGAAAAATACCAAACTGTTAACGAAGATAAACCTGGTGGATAAGCGGTAGTGGATAAGCGGTAGTGGAGTATGTGCATTCTCTATGGGAGACATGGCATCCTTTTGAATTTTAAATTATATCATTGCCAAATTGTGTGCTATACTTGCAAATCATACCCAAAGAAAGCTTGATCATTCATTATTCATATTCAGCTATTAATTTTATCTAATCGTGTTAACAAGTACTCACTGAGAACCGCAAGTCACAAGAACCTCAATTTTTTCGTATTCACTTACACACAAATGCCAAGATTTTCAGTCACGACATGCGTTTTGACTTTCAATTGTTGTATCTTGAGAATTATACACCCTAAGATAGGAAAATTATACATTTTTGGAAAGCTTTTTACCCAAGGAATCCAAATATGCAGTTAAAATAAATGTAGGATACACTCTAAAGAAAATATCTTCAAAAATGTAATCAACATTTTGTGCATGAAGTTACGTATATTTTCACACCCTGTATCACCACTTTGGTCAACCATAACATGGCAAAAGTATACATTTTATTTAAGCTCATAGTGTTGCCTGCCACAAAATTAGATTACATTTGAGATATTCCAAATCAGAAGCAAATGCAATAAATTATGAATTCACTAGTAAAATTAATTTTTTTCATGATATCACCCTATATATTTTCTTACGCACCCTGTATACCAACTTCATTTTTGCATAGTTGGATTCCTTGGAACATAAGCTTTCCAAAAATGTATAGTTTTGTTGATGTGAGATGTATAGTTTTAGAGATGTAACAATTTAAGTGAAAAGGAGGACAAATGATCAAACAAAATCAGTGCTTGTAACGCAAATGTGCCCCACCATATGACACATGACCATATACAACATATCAAAGAATACATTTTTTGTCATTTTTTACCATGTAATGGAAATTGTACCCAACTTTAGTTCCAGTAACTGTAACTCGTCGTACCTAGAGTTACAGTTCACTCTATTATTATCTTTTCCACTAAGAAACATCACAATATGTGGGCTCATTTTGGGCTCTAAGGATGCAGCTGAGGAACTCTCTCAAGGATAGTTTGGGCATGCCCTGACGATTTTAATCCCATTGTACCAGGGTTTGGGCGTGCTTGGATGATTTTAATCCCACTGTACTAGTCTATACTCCCAAAGTTGAGGTAATTGATCAACATTGATCTCATCTTTTGGGTGGGTTGAAAATTCCCAGGGTTGGCAAAACCTGCAATCTTCATGGGAGTAATTTACTTAGTGCAAAAGTGGTCAAAATATTGCTCTGCAAAATGTCTTGATTTTCATGATTTGGATTTATCATATTGAGCAGTATTCTACTTGTGATGTTTCTACACTGTGTAGAGAGGGTCTACAAATGTACAGCATCTCTGAGGTAAAACTGACAAATACAAGGTATATTTCTTGATGCTTGAAGTTTGGATTTCTTAAACGTACAGTGCATCCCTATGTACCGCTGCAAGACTTCAGGTCAGTAGATGTCATTATGTTTATGATAAAGACTGAAGTCTTGCTGGCAGGACTAACCCAACTTATGACATGCGACCAACTACCCATGTATACATGTGATAAATCACAGTTTGTAGTTTACAGATGTATGTAGTTTACAACCACATGAAGGTGATTGTACAACTATTAATTATCAAAAGTTTCACAATATTTTTTACGGGATGAGATCAGAGCAGATCAAAAAGTGTGGAACAGAGTTAGTGAGTAGGTATTCATTATTAATTCATCGTGATACGCGTCTTCTTTTGCGCTCCGCGTGAGATGGGCGCAGTGACATGTGCGCGTGCACGCAACACTAGCAAATCGTGGATCGTGTTAATTGGGTTCCAAAGCTGCGTGACGCAGCTTGTTTATGCCCTGCCTACTGGTCATAAACGGAATTTATGACCAGCAAAAAAGGATTCATATCCAATCAGAAACGTCGTTATATCGTGAGTATGTACATGTATGAATGATTGATCATGTTCATGTTGAATGAAAAAAAACACTCTGAAATTGCATGCTTGTTGTGTGTGGGCATTCAGACTCAGATACCTAACTAAAGCTTCGCATCCTCAAGTGCATCAACATCACTTACCGTATTTCCTCACAATTGATAAATTATAGCACGTAAATCATAAACATCAGCACAAAATCCCACTCGAAATGGACTCGACAGCCGGCTTTTTGATCAGCTGTCCGAAAACAAAAGGGAAAGCCGGGTTTTAAATTGACCCGGCTATTTCGACCAATCACATTTACGGTAAGAATTCCGACTTTTCCAATCGACCAATCAAATTGACGTTTTCAAAAGGAGTATGCCAGTTTTCGCAATGCATTGTGGACTTTCGTTGTTGCATTTCCGGGTCAATGAATGTAAACAAAAACACGCAGGTGGATCGGCTGTGTAATTTTTAAGGTAAGCTTAAAAATAGGTTAATAAACAAATGAAACACATACGTATCAATACTCACGCACATATCAGCTGAGCTAAGGCAGCAGCCAATCTTGAAAAGTGATGGTACTCTTTATCAATTTATGTATATCACGATATCTTTGTTATTTCTCTCGGTCGGGCACTCGGGGCTAGATACAGACTTTTTGGTACATATTTCGAGGTGCATAACAGACACCAAATTTGTGTCATAACAAACACCAAATTGGTGTCGATGACCTGACATGCATGCATTCTTTTGTGATGGTCTTTCAATTTGTACCGAGTGTCCTTGGCAGACTTGACTATGCTTCAGTGGTCATGAAAGGATTCAATAGATAACCTCTGCCCCACTAATCCCCAGCTATTGTCTGAAATTGCACCTCGGAAGATATATTATAACAACTCAGTCCCTCAAATGATAGTCATATAACGACCAAAAGATAAATGACTGACTATCATTGAGGACTGAGTTCCGCAGTCTAACTCGGGGCCACGACGCGTCACATCCATTCATGCATTGGACTTTGGAGTGAAAACAACTTATCGCATATTTTTATTTGCAGAGAGTCGAACCTGGCACAATAGTGTAGGTAGCCTAGGTGAATTCAAATTTGCCATCAAATTGCATCATTTTATATATCAAATTAAAGCCCTTGAGTAAACTAAGCCAAAACTGAAAACCTTTTTTCATAGCACTTTCCGTAGCAAAGTTACATCTTGTCAAAGATTGACTTTCATCAAAAAGATTCAGCTAGCAAAATTCCCCAAAACGGCATTTCGGGGGTATTTCTAGATCTTAGTCTCATGGCGATAGCAGCTTTTTTTAATGGAACTGCTATCAAAATCCCTCTAAAATTCCATACATGTGCGACTTGATTATCACCATAAAAAATCATATATTTGGGTCAAGTGAAGTATAGAAAACATATTTATGTAGGTTTCCTTCACCCACCTATTCTCGAAAAAAATTCAAATTTCTATGTAAATATGCATTGTGTTGGGGCCCCAATCTCGGCGAATTCGCTGACTAGTAAATGTGTTAACTAAGGTTTGCCTAGGTTACCTAAATAGTGTGATAGCTTGTGATACACTCCAGAGTTCAGTGAATGCGAATGTTGTTTTCACTCCAGTGCTATTGAGTATTGTCAGCCAGTTCATGCCCGGAAGTCCGACCGATAGAATGCGAAACAAATTAATCTGCATTCTGCAAGAAATTTTTTGTACATGTAGCCGAGGTTTCCAGTGATATAAAAATCTCAACTTTTTTTGAGAAAAGTGAAGGGATGATGCTGTGGATCACAAAATAGGTATGCTAGGTGAATTCAAATTTGCCATCAAATTGCATCGTTTTATATATCAAATTAAAGCCCTTGAGTAAACTAAGCCAAAACTGAAAACCTTTTTTTCATAGCACTTTCCGTAGCAAAGTTACATCTTGTCAAAGATTGACTTTCATCAAAAGATTCAGCTAGCAAAATTCCCCAAAACGGCATTTCGGGGTGTTTCTAGATCTTAGTCTCATGGCGATAGCAGCTTTTTTTAATGGAACTGCTATCAAAATCCTCTAAAATTCCATGTGCGACTTGATTATCACCATAAAAATCATATATTTGGGTCAAGTGAAGTATAGAAAACATATTTATGTAGGTTTCCTTCACCCACCTACTCTCGAAAAAAATTCAAATTTCTATGTAAATATGCATTGTGTTGGGGCCCCGGTCTCGGCGAATTCGCTGACTAGTAAATGTGTTAACTAAGGTTTGCCTAGGTTACCTACACAAAACATATTTGCTGCAGGTAAATTTATAGGTAAATCTTTGCCAAATTGAATTTCAAACACTCAGAACGCTAGCCCAGTGGCTCCGCGATAAACATACGTGCACGTGACTGAGAATGTGGTACAGAAGATTAAAGGGCACGGCAAAGCATATTGCACGCACCTTACATTGTGTACAGGATGCAACAGGTACTTGGCCAAGAAAATACATATGCATGTAGTCTGTCATCAAAATTGCCCCAAACATATTTTACTGTACAGTAGACTATGCCATAGTCGAATTTTATTAAAAATATGTTATTATTAGTCATGATGAACCCATTTCGTTGAACTCAAAATTATACTGATGTTTATTAAAATATTCAATAGTAAAATGGTCATAAAGAATTAAGAATATCGGATGATTAGTGACAATAAAAGTAATTGAATGCAACATTATCTTGCATAATGGCTCACTTTAATACTGAACAATTCTGATTTTGGAATCTACCAGTTTATTGATAGCGAACCACAAAAATCCGACTATGGACTTTGAATTTTAAGCAGAACTTTGCCCCGGGACTTTGCTCTCTAAAAACACACTAAAGCATACTTGTTTATCAGTCCATTAAGCATTAACCATGGTATAGTACAAGACACGCTAGATGTTTGATGAGAGATTAACTTTCGCGTCAACACAAAAGCGCCGCAAATACCACAGATAGTTGTGTACGGTGTAGTTAATGGTAATGGCGCGGGCCCGGAAGATTTAAACCATAGTGAGATATGGGCGACCAATCACAAGGCAGATCCATTTAAAGATGCATTACATCATGGCCAATTTTAGTTATATAGGCCAGAAATTGGCCTATAACTCTCCATAGAGTCCCGTGTTAAAAATCTTAACAGCAAGGCAAAGTCAGTAGTCCACTTGGGAAGCTAACAAACAGAGGGGGTACGGTGACTGAAAAGATCAGATACAGATGTGAAAATCTATCAGTTGCATACAAATCAATATAAATCAGAGTTTTATGCTTAAATGTAATAGCCAGAGTATGCAAAATGGGCAAGTGGACTACGAGAAGAAAATTAAAAGTAAAAGATAGTGAAAGGAAAACTACATCAGACAATGATTTGCCGACAGTCATTTAAAATGTGGCAACAGCCCAAAACAGACAATATGACTGCAACACTGCTTGGATGTTGGACGCCCCAAGCTGATGTGCGTTTTTAGCTCTATTGGCCCTGTTACAGGAAAAAATGCAATGTATACATTTTCACATGAAAATAAATAATTTTGGATTCAAAATGAATGTGAAGAAAAAAAATTTTGTTGCCGGGGGTGGGAATAGCATGGCAGAGGAAGCTACCAACCATTACATCGTTAGACCGAATAATCAGTCCCCAATACAAAATTCACTTGCTGACAATAACCTGTTTAACACCACGTAAACATGTACATTGATTCACGTGGGGGAATTTTTCAGTATATCGATAACATATCATGGCGCGTTATTCATACAAAAATTTAAAAGAACAGTACTTACAATAAGGTTCACTGTCGAACCTCAATGGATTTAGATTGATAAATATAGTGCTTGATAACATACATGTACGTATACACTTTTGGAATTATTTGAGACATTTTTGAGTTTATGTGTTAAACCAATGACGACATCAAAATTCAGTCAATCTTGGCCCCCCCTAACTACATTAAAATGATGCATTAAAATGTTGGCTGAACATTTTTGACGAAAGTCGATCTTTAACAAGATGTAACTTTGTTACGGAAAGCGCTACGGTATGACAAATCGGTTTTCAGGTTTGACTTTCTTTATTCAAGGGCTTTAATTTGATTAAAAAATCAATTGGTCATCTTTACACAATATATTTATACATATGTGAAAAGGAGACACTTTTAAGGTTTTTACATACATGTAGCTTAGATATAGAGATATTTTGCTCCACAACGCTGTTTCCTCCAATGAGATCAGACATTCCTAAGCGAAGATATTGAGTTTGTAAGTTATGGTATTATAAAATTGGAAATTGAGATATCAGCCTTTAAAAATATTATTAACAATGTTGAGAGTAGGAATTACCTTGAAAAAAGTCTCAAAAAAATACAAGATGCCAGTTATATTCTGGTCTGAAACTATCAGACAATATTTTTAACATTAATAACATCACAAATTGGCAACAAACCCAAATTGTGAAAAAGTCACCCCGGGCAGATTTTTGGCTATTTCTCCATTTCCAATCCTGCCCAAAAGTGTCTCCTTTTGACATGACACGTCACATATTTTTAGCGATATAAACAAGTAGATTGTGAAGTTTGGATGTGTTAAATATGTAATCATGCTACCAAGAACCCAACCAACCAACTTCTGAACAAAAATGTATAATTCATAATAACTGTCATAACACTTTTGTCATGTCACATTTGTGACATGAAGGGGAATGAGTCACACATCGACCCTGGTTGAAAATGAGGACATTTAGAGCTTTCAGAAACTGAAAAACCCATGTATTGATACAACCTTTCGTTGTGAAGCCAATCGGTGAAAACAATATAAAACAAAAGAATTTTGACACTTTCTTTGTCAGATATCTCAAAATCAACAGCGACATCCGACTCTTTTCCATTGATCGTGTCACATTTTATTCCATAGTTTAACCTGACTCCGTTATATTATACTTCTTGTAAATTATCTTTCATTATGATAGGATGACATCTTTTGGATGGAAAAGGAAAATTGGTGATAATGTGTCGAAAAATGCTACAAATAAATTCCAGGTATGTACCTCCTACCGGGACCTCCTCCTCCTCCTCCTCTTTTTTTTAACACTTTGGCCAGTTTTTGGAAATGGTTTGGCTGGTGCATTTTTAGAGGTTTTGTTGTACAGGACTACAGGGTGTATCATATAAAAAGTTTACAGTTGGAAAAATGTCACTGGATTAAATTGATAGCTGAATCAACATCCTGTCCTACCACAACTGTAACCATTTGGATTCAGTAGCTATTTTTGTGAGCCGTATAAAAAATTCAGTTGCGCGAAGTCTATTAAAATAACACATGTGAAAATCACAGTTTGACCACTTTCTGTGCAGTAATCGACAGTAAAACTTGCAGAATTGTTTGACAATCATGTTGCTTTAAAGCACAAAGTGAAATGGCCCATATAAGATCTCATGATCTTACACCTTTGGATTTCTTCATATGGGGCTATCTAAAATCAAAGGTTTTCACAAGTGCTCCTGTAGACCTTGATGAACTCCAGAGGCACATAATTGCATAGTTGACATCCAGACAGAACAGATCTCTCATAAGATGTGGTGTGAATGCAGGTGGCTTACAAATGTATATGCCCTGCTGGTATGGTGGCCATGTGGAGGACTAATAATGCTGGTTTCATACTTTCTGCCATTTGAAAATCACAGTTTGACCACTTTCTGTGCAGTAATCGACAGTAAAACTTGCAGAATTGTTTGACAATCATGTTGCTTTAAAGCACAAAGTGAAATGGCCCATATAAGATCTCATGATCTTACACCTTTGGATTTCTTCATATGGGGCTATCTAAAATCAAAGGTTTTCACAAGTGCTCCTGTAGACCTTGATGAACTCCAGAGGCACATAATTGCATAGTTGACATCCAGACAGAACAGATCTCTCATAAGATGTGGTGTGAATGCAGGTGGCTTACAAATGTATATGCCCTGCTGGTATGGTGGCCATGTGGAGGACTAATAATGCTGGTTTCATACTTTCTGCCATTTGAAAATCACAGTTTGACCACTTTCTGTGCAGTAATCGACAGTAAAACTTGCAGAATTGTTTGACAATCATGTTGCTTTAAAGCACAAAGTGAAATGGCCCATATAAGATCTCATGATCTTACACCTTTGGATTTCTTCATATGGGGCTATCTAAAATCAAAGGTTTTCACAAGTGCTCCTGTAGACCTTGATGAACTCCAGAGGCACATAATTGCATAGTTGACATCCAGACAGAACAGATCTCTCATAAGATGTGGTGTGAATGCAGGTGGCTTACAAATGTATATGCCCTGCTGGTATGGTGGCCATGTGGAGGACTAATAATGCTGGTTTCATACTTTCTGCCATTTGCCGCCGAGCGGCGTGATGAGTCCTTATTAATGGTGACCCACTAGTGATTTTACAGTTGTGGGAGAACAGCCATTAACTCTAGCGCTAATTTTGACCAAATGCGTCATACTTTTTAATCTAGGGGCATTTTTGAAACTGTTTACTTCATTTTGATACACCCTGTGTATACTGTGGCAATCAAGTCTAAATTTTTAATTTTGTTTTATCATCATCAAATATAACATATGTGACACAATCTGGTCCATGGAGGCCAAAGGTGGCAAATTTGAAATTGATATAAAGGCAAAAATATGGAGTAAAAAACAATAAAATACATAAGAAAATAGACATCACAAAACTTCATAACTTTAGAACCAATTATGCCAGACCTTTGGTGTTTTCGTTATATGATAGGATATCGTTTGCATACAGTAATAATTATGTACAACTCAATTTTTAAAAATGCCTCCTTTGGCCTCTATGGACCAGATCGTGTCATATACATGTAAAAGCAAGATTAAGGGATCTGGAATGAGCGCTTTAAGCATTTCGACAGTATTTTTGTGGGACATGAGAGCACATCAGACATATCAAATTGCATTCTGAATACGAAGAATGTCTTTCTGATATCAAATAATTTTCATTTTTTAAATTCACGATATAATACAAATTTTATGACAAATTATTAAAATTTGATATTTGAACAGTCCTCGAAGTAAATTTTATAAATCTAATTATATATTCTTAAAGTGTATGTAGCTGGGAGGAAAAGCCGACGATCAATTGAAAATTTTGACCTTTCATATTGAAGATATGGCTTTTTCCCCAAAAGACCTATTTTTTGTGTGTGTTTTGGGAAAAATCCATATCTTCAATAATGAAAAAGGTCAAAATTTTCAATTGGTCATCGGCTTTTCATCCAACCTACATACACTTCAAGTATAAATCATCAGATTCATAAAGTTTACTTCGAGACTGTTAAATATCAAAAATATCGATTTTTAATAATTTGCCATAAAATGTGTATTACATTGCGAATTTCAAAAAATCAAAATTATTTCTTCGTATTCAGAATGCAATTCGATATGTCTGATGTGAAGAACGTTAGAATGTAAATGGCGCAAGACCGGATCTGATGAGGATAAGCGAGCTTATCTTGATCAAAAGAATGCTGTTAATAATCTTATTGATTCTGAGAAAGCTAAATTCTATCAAACCAAATTTGCGAATAGCGATGTTAAGGGTATGTTTCAGAATGTAAAAACCCTTCTCAACCAAAATACGCGTATCCTCCCTTCCTCAGACTCCACTGTGAGTTTGTGCAACCAGTTTGCCACTTTCTTTAATGATAAGGTCACCACAATCAGAGAAGGTCTTGATTTGCATCCTGGTGCCCAATCTCAATTTGTTGATACCACACTGAACATGTGTTCAGTGATTTCGTGTTGGTCTCTGAGGAAGATGTTTGCAAACTTGTCAGTGCTTCCTCCACCAGTACTTGTATCCTTGATCCAATCCCTACTTGGTTGATGAAAGACCACATTGAGCGCTTTTATTCCATCAATTACTCATATCATTAATGTGTCTCTCTCATCTGGTATTTTCCCAGAACCTCTGGGCAAAGCTGTTATATCTCCTATCATTAAGAAATCGTCTCTTGATCATGATGAACTTAAAAAAAAAATTACAGGCCGGTATCAAATGTGTCTTTTATATCCAAACTCATTGAAAAGGTTGTAACTCAGCAAATAACAAATCATATTAATGACTGTAATTTAGGTGAAATCTATCAATCGGCTTACAAAGCCAACACAAGTACTGAAACCGCTCTCTTAAAGGTGAAAAGTGATGTGTTGAATGCCGTGAGACAGAGGGGAAGTTGTCCTTCTTGCACTATTAGATCTGTCTGCGGCATTCGATACCATCGACCACAGTATCATGCTCAAACAGTTACAGGATAGAATTGGTTTGTCTGGTAATGTATTGCAATGGGTTCGTACATATCTTAATTGTAGAAGTAGTCGTGTATTTATTGATGGTTGTGTTTCCAATTCAAGCCCCCTTGTATTTGGTGTTCCACAGGGTTCTGTGATTGGGCCAATGATGTTTGTTATTTATACCTTGCCAGTGGGGGACATAATTCGTAAACATAATGTCTCATTTCATATATATGCAGACGATACACAATTGTATGTTTCCTTTTGTCCTAACGTCCCGGGGGCTGCGGAGAAGGCGGTGCAAAAACTTGAAGCCTGTATGCACGAACTGCAAAACTGGATGAATATAAATAAACTCAAACTGAATAGTGACAAAACGGAATTTTTCATTGCTGGATCCCATTATCGCCTTCAAAAGCTTCCGAATCTTGAACTCAAAGTTGGCCAAAGCATTATAAAACCATCTCCAAATGTTCGCAATCTCGGGTGATTTTTGACAGTCATATGTCTATGACAAAACAGGTGAACTCCATCGCTTCCTCTGTCAACCTCCAGCTTCGCAACATCAGAAGAATACAGCATCATTTGGATACGGACACTAAACATCATGTTGTCCGGGCCCTTATACTTTCGCGTTTGGACTATGGTAACAGCCTTCTCTATGGACTCAAGTCTCAAGATCTTCGCCGCCTTCAATCTCTTCAACACAAAGCATCTAAGCTAATTTTCTCCGCTCCTAGACGTACTGATCCAAAACCTCTCATGAACAATCTTCATTGGCTTCCGATAAGCAACCGCATCCAATTCAAACTCTGTCTTCTGATTTATAAGTGCCTGACTGACTCTGCTCCACGATACCTCATCGATTCAATTAGTCTTAAGCCAACACCTTCCAGTGGCCCTGTTACAAGATCTGCCCTGGACAGAACTCTCCTAAACATTCCCATGTGCAAGTTAACCTGTGGTGATAAGTCATTTACAGCTGCTGGACCGTCCATCTGGAACAGCCTGCCACGGAACATAATGGAAGCTTCTTCTCTCACACAATTCAAAAAGCTGCTTAAAACTCACTTGTACAATTTTTAGTATTTTCATTTTGTCTTTACATTGACTTTTGTTTTCCACTGGCTGGTTATTGTTTGTTGTTGGTATTGTAGTTTTGTGCGTTTAGATCAATTTTTTGCATAAGCGCCTTAAATCACCTTTATGTATGTATGTATGTATGTATGTGCTCTAATGTCCCACAATATATACTGTCCAAACGTTCATACCCCACCCCTTACGGGTAATCTTGGCAAACACAAATATGTATGTTTTTATAAATATGTTTTGGTTTTGGTCAAAATGTTTGGACACATTTAACATGTAAATGTCAGGTTATATAAACATTTTATATGAAAAATAACCCTATAACATTATTTCAGGCACATTTTTTCAGGTATATTTATTCATATCACATGGCAGCCAAAGGCTGAATTACATAATGATTTACTATCAAAGTACAAAAGTCAACATAATTTATTTTATTTGCACATATATATACAATTTACCATAAAAAAAACCCACAAGAAATGAATAGTACTTGCTGAAAAACATATGGAGAACTGAGAAATAAGCCAGAGGCCTGTCAAGTCTCAGACTCCATTACATGTATATTGCTACTCTTACTTTTGTAATCTGAAAAGAAGAGTCTTTAAGAACCTTTAAGGGATCGGATAGCAATGTTTGCAAACTATTTTTTGCGGGACCTGATGAGAACAAATTTGAAACACCAAATTGCATTCTGAATATAAGGAATGTTCTTCTGAATATCAAATAATTTAGATTTTTTTTAAATTCGCGATATATTACAAATTTTATTGGAAATTATAAGAAATTGATATTTTTTATATTTTTGATATTTAACAGTACTTGAATTGAACTTTATAATTTACGCTCGGTGATCGCTTCAAGCCGCTGTCGCCACTTCATGGCGTGAGCATTCCGCTAGAAATAGAAATCAGTTTCCAGTGATAAGCATATTCTGACGAGTGTAGGTCGGCTTCGCTGGCTTGCATGAAACAATATTGTAAATAATGCTTTAATAAATCACCAAGTCTATTTTAAATGTATTCCAGCTCCCTTCTTGGTTGAGCACTTTACTGTGGATGATTTACCTTACTTGGATTTATTAATTCTAATGATATGTACTTATTGTGTATGTAGCTTGGAGAAAAGCCAACCATCATTTGAAAATTTTGACCATGCATCTGTATTGAAGACCTTTGGGGAAAAAATGTATATATTCAACAAGAAAGGTTAAAACTTTTATGATGGACAGAATTTCCTCCCTGCTACATACACTTACATATCATTAGATTTATATAAAGTTTACTTCGAGGACTGTTAAATTTCAAAACATAATTTTATTTGGTATCATTAGGACATTCCTTGTATTAAGAATGCAGTTTGATGTGTCTGATGTACTCTTGTGTCCCCCAAAATATACTGTGCAAACATTGCTATCCAATCCCTTGAAAGATTTCTAAAAGTTTAAACTGACTTTCAGCATAAAAGTTCAACTAACCTTGAATTTATATGGCCGGGTTGTCACAGAAATTCCAGTGTATTTTTAAAATCCAATGGTCCACAAAAGGACAAGTCCATCATACCATCATAGGATTTCTACTGATGAAGATGTGTGTCACACATCAAAAATTCAAGGTTAGTTGAATTTTTGTACTGAAAGCCAGTTTAAACTTCAGAATTGAATACCTGAGTGGAAGAAGGGCCCAACTCCATCAAAACTGTTTTCGAGATATTAAGAAAAAACTGAATATTTGGAAAAGTTAAATAGGCAGAATGTTTTCATCTTCAGGGGACCTTTAATACATGAACATACAATATTAATAATACCAGCACTTATATAGCGCTATTACAAATTCAAGGAATATGAACATAGCACTTTACACAAAAAGAAAAGAGGAAAACAACAACAAAAAATCTTATGAGGTGAACAAATGAGTCTTTAGATGGCTCTTGAAACTGCTGACAGTGGGACATGACCGTATGGATGATGGCAAGTTGTTCCAAAGTTTGGGACCAGCAATGCTGAAAGCCCCACCACCAACCACCCGGTGATTCCGACGGATGACAAGACAAGAAGTGTCTGCAGCAGATCGTAGACCTTGTCTACCTGATTGATATATGGTAATGCAGTCTGTGAGGTATGAAGGAGCCTGATCATTAAGTGACTTGAAAATGTACAAAAGTGTCTTGAAGGCGATTCTATCTTTAACTGGGAGCCAATGAAGACTAGCGAGAAGAGGAGTTGTAGAATGGCGGCGAGCAACTTGAAAGATTATCTGAGCAGCCCTGTTCTGCAATCTCTGAAGGCGGTGATGTTGCTAGAGTTGCATCCAATTAAGAGTGAGTTGGCATAGTCTAATCTGGACAGAACAAGGGCTCGCATGGCATGGCTGGTTGTGTCCCTGTTGATGAATCTTCTTATACGAGATATGTTCCAAAGAGAGAAATTTATAGAGCGACATAATGATGTGATATGAGATGACATGTTCATGGTAGAGTCAAAAATAACACCCAGGTTTTTTACTGTGTTAGAAGAACGAATGATGTCAGATCCAATGTGGATTTCAGTGTCCTGTAATCTGTTCATATTATGTTGAGAGGCGGCAATAAAGAATTCAGTTTTGGATTGATTTAATTTCAACTTATTGCTGTTCATCCAACGATGTATTTCGTCAACACAAGCAGTTAGCTTAAATAAAGCGCAAGCACTATCACCGGTATTGTGGGATTAAAACAAACATACAATTGGATGTCATCGGCATAAATATGAAACTGGATGCCAAATTTACGAATGATGTTAGCAACAGGTTGAGAGTACATTGTGAATATCTTAGGGCCGATTATAGAGCCCTGAGGTACTCCAAATTTGAGATAGTGCCTTTCAGACATATTACCACCAACACATACTTGAAAATTGCGATCAGTCATATAAGATTGAAACCACTTTCGAGTGCTGTGCCTTTGATACCAAAGTCACATTCAAGTCTGTTAAACAAAATTGTGTGATCAATGGTATCAAAGGCAGCAGAAAGATCGAGCATGACTAAGAAAACAGCTTGGTTCTCGTCAATGGCAGTCATGATGTCGTTTTTGACAACGAGCAAAGCAGTCTCAGTGCTATGCCTGCATTTGTAAGCAGACTGCAAACTTTCAACAAAACCGTTACTCTCAATGTGCTCATTGATCTGAGATATGGCTGCTTTCTCAATCACTTTACCAATATAGTTGACATTTGAGACAGGCCTATAATTGGTAAGGTCGTTCCAGTCTAAAGAAGATTTCTTTAGTATAGGCGTCACAATAGCTTGTTTCAACTCACTTGGGAAAACACCACATTGAAGGGATGTATTTACAATTTCAGCGATATAAGGTAAAACAACACTGATATTGCTTTTTAGCAACCAAGTAGGAACACAATCAAGATTACAGGTCTTGTCTGCAGAACTGGCCACAATCTCATGAACCTCACCGTCATCGAGCAATTTGAAACTTGACATGTGGGTCTCGAGATTGACACCTATATTCTGAGCGATATCATGACGTATAGACAAATCCTTATAATATTACATACATTCGAAATTATAAAAGATGTTTCCATGGCAACGGTACAGGTCTTAATACGAGCTGGAGTTGGGCCCTTCTTCCACTAATATACTGCAAGTACCGGATCCGTAAGCAGATGTGTTACAAATAGCTACGGAAAATAGGTAATTGTCCATTAATTACACAAATAGAAGCATGTAATATGTTAGCAAGAAAGTTTATTGTAGTGAAAAGCAGATTTCATGGATTAGCAAAATTCCTCTTTAACCCAATATTTGTGGAAGAAGGGCCCAACTCCATGGAGTTGGGCCTTTCTTCCATGAAAACCATGATTAAGTCTACGTGGAAGACTATTTAAAGAGTGAATTTTGGCTCATCTTTCACACACAAGGAAGAACAATCTGCTGGCAATAAAATGCTGGGTCTAACTCATTTTGTACAAAATTGGAGTTGGACCCTTCTTCCACTCAGGTATTCAAGTGTTTATCATCAGCACATATGGATTTACATTTGAGAACCTTTAAAAGAGTTCAGATTTCTGGAGTTTTTAACATGATTTGGGATATTGTTCCAAATCTTCACACCTGGTAGCAGTTTGCTAATGAAAATGTACTTACATTCACAAAGAAATACATTGTCATTTTTTTGGTTAAATTCACAAAATATATCAAAAGGTAGATCATTGCAAGGGGGAATTCCCCCCATATACTTTTCTTCCCCCCCCCCCCAGTAAAAACCTCAAATTATGAAAATGTCCACTTTTGTTGCAATTTTGCACAAAATTGGTTGATTTTCCACCAACCCTGAAGTTCACTATGCCCCCCCCCAAAAAAAAAAAAATCCTGGTGTCGCCACTGCTTTTGGGTGAGAGTGACCCTCACAGTCATGATTGTAAGGTCTGAATCTCACAAAGTGAATGCACATCAAGACATAGAATGTAGCTTTATGCGTGCAGAATCAAGTCATGTTTTGTGATTTAGGGTAAAATGCAGCGACTACTCAAGTGATAATTTGGTGACTTTTTTATAATTAATACATGTTGCTATCTACTGAAGATAGCATTGTACGCACACCTTGCTATTTACTAGGTAAGTTTATATATACATTGCTATACTGAATGTAGTTTTATAACCACACGGCTATGTCTTGCTATCAACTGAAGTTAGTTTTATAATTACACATGTTACTATCTACTGAAGATAGCTTTGTATACACGTTGTACCTTGCTATTTACCAGGTACGTTTATATGCACAGTGCTATACTGAATGTAGGTATATAGTTTTATAACCACACAACCAGGTCTTGCTACCAACTAAAGTTAATTTTATAATTACGTTGTAAATACATGTTGTTATCTACTGAAGATAGCATTGTACGCACACCTTGCTAATACTGGGTTAAGTTTATACATAATGCTAGACAAAATATTGTTTTATAACCACACAGCCAGGTCTTGCTAGCAACTGAATTTAGTTTTATAATTACACATGTTGCTATCTAGTATCTACTGAAGATAGCTTTGTATACACACCTTGCTATTTACTAGGTAAGTTTATATACATAATGCTATACTGAATATGGTTTTATAATCACACTTGGCTATCTACTGAATAGTTTTATTGTTTTATTATTAGGCTTTAGTTTCAATTAAACAACTATTTTTCAATGCTGCCTGTTTGCCTTGGGATTGTTAATGACATCAAAATGCATCTCTGTATTTTGAGAGATCATTCCATTTATGCTGCCTTTTACACAAGGGTATTATGCTGTGATGCTGATAATGGCACATGTTTCAAGGCTATGCAACCCAAAACACCCAGTGATACCAGTATCAATCTTGAGGTGCCAAGCAGTATAGACTACATCATTGTCTCCATTTCATTGTAAGGATTTGGTCGTGCCTGTAACCGATCAACAAAATGATTAGATACACGATCGACAGTTGCATATAAAAATGGATTGAGTACAGAATTGATTGGTAAAGCAAAAGCTGTAATCCATGGAAACCATTCAGGGGGAGTTCTTTTACTTCAGTCTGTGCTAGAATACCCAGGACAACAATTGGAAGCCAGCACATGAGGTCAGTCAATGCGATAGCACCCATCTTTATGGCCATTTTCAAATCAGTTTTGAGTAAGGAGAATTTGGATTTACAAATATATATGAATAAAAGTATGTAGCACATTGCAACCATCAAACATAGCAGAGAGTTGAGCCCAAGAAAGAGCCCAATTGAGAAATAGCTTCCTAGTTTTGAGCCAGTTTCTGTGAAAGTTTGTAACTTGAAATGATCTTCTTGTCTACCAAAGGTGTACGTTGTTGTAAAATATGTATAGCTGTTCACATATATTTTGCGTCTAGTTAGTGGTAACCCAATACATACATCGGAAAATTGATACAATTTATCGTCATGAAAGAAAATATTTACAATGCTTAATGTGAATGCAGTATTCCAGTAAGCCATGCAAATAATGTCATCATTATTTGTGTCCTTGTGCTGAACAGCTTCCGTGTTATAACTATTTTTCGGAAAGCCCAAAGTCTTTCTACAGCTATGAGTGCCAGCAAAAGGAGGGATGATTCACTTGATAAGACTGATAGAAATCCTGCAAATTTGCAAAGCTTGCTGTTTCTCCACTGTTCAGCATATGATGGAAAATACTCGTTATAGTATTGATCAGCAGATGCAATAACTAATAAATACAGACCCATAATAAAATCTGCTACCGCTAAATTGGTGATAAAAACAATTTGCTTGACCTGTTTTTCATCCGCTGATTTGGATTTGATCTTTTGACATCCCCAAACAAAAACCACAATGTTTGCAAACAAAGCACAAAAGCTGAAAATCCATGTACAGCATTTAACCAAAGTGGAAGGAAGGAGCTGCTTACAAGTTAAGTAAGGAGATTTCTCATTTATTGGAACACATTGATGCTGATTTTGTAATTCAAGAAAACCCCATGGGTCTGACTGGAGATAAATGTTGTTTCGCAGGAAACAACATGTTGCTGGGTCATCTACTCTTAAATAACAGTTGTTTCCCAACTCTGTGAAAGAATTTTTAGTTACCTTACTTAGATCATTTTTCTGAAGACCTAAATATTTCAGTTTGTTTAAACCGTTCAGTAATTTACTGTGGATTTGCTTCAATTCATTACCTGAAAGGTCCAGAACTATTAAGCCTGTCAAATCAGAGAATTGATATGGATATAGTTGGTTAATTTTGTTTGAATAGATAGTTAATAGCTGTAATGGCATTCCATTGAATTGATGAAAAATATCTTCTGGTATTTCAGTCAAGCTGTTATGAAAGAGATGGAGCTCTTTCAAGCTAATGAGGTCTTTGAATACAGGAGAAGGTAACGATTCAATGCTATTGTTATTCAAATTCAATACTTCTAACTTTGTTAACCCATTGAAAAGGTCTGTTTGAATTCCTTTAAGTTTATTTTCATTCAGCCAAATCTTTTTCAATAGATGAAGATCTCTAAGAACACCTGATGGTAGTGTTTCAATGTTGTTGTTCTTCAAAGTTAATGTTTGTAAATTTTTCAGCCCATTGAAAAGTTCAGTATGAACTACCTTAAGTTTGTTGTCATGCAGACGAAGGTCTTGCAACAGATTAAGGTTTCTGAATACACCCAGCTCTAATGATTCAATGATATTGTGACCCAGATTTAATGTCTTTAACTCTGTCAACCCATTAAAAAGGCCAGCTTGAATCACCTTAAGTTTGTTTTCATTCAACCAATTTTCTTCCAGCAGATGAAGATCTCTGAATACATCTGATGGTAATGATTCAATGCTATTGTTATTAATTTTTAATATTTCTAACTTTGTTAGTCCATTGAATAGGTCCCCTTCAATTTGTGTAAGTTTGTTTCCAATCAGTGAAAGTGTTTGCAGTTGGTGTAGATCTCTGAACACACCAGACTGTAATGCTTCAATGCTGTTATAATCCAGGTTCAATATCTCTAACTTTGTTAACCCATTGAAAAGGTCCCCTTCAATCCGTGTAAGTTTGTTTCCAGCCAGTGAAAGTGTTTGCAGCTGATGTAGCTCTCTGAATATGCCAGACTGTAATAAGTCAATGTTATTGTAATCCAGTTTTAATATCTCTAACTTTGTCAACCCATTGAAAAGGTCCATTTGAATCCATATAAGTTTGTTTTCAACCAGTGAAAGTGTTTGCAATTGGTGAAAATATCTGAATACACCAGACTGTAATGAGTAAATGCTATTGTAATCCAGGTTTAATATCTCTAACTTTGTGGACCCATTGAAAATATCCACTGGAATCCCTATTAGTTTGTTATCAAATAGCCAAAGCTCTTCCAATTGACAAAGATCTCTGAATACACCAGACTCTAATGATTCAATGCTATTGTAACCGGCCAGGTTTAATATTTTTAACTTGGACAACCCATTGAAAAGGTTCACTTGAATCTGTTTAAGTTTGTTATTAAACAACCAAAGCTCTTGCAATTGGTGAAGATCTCTGAATATGGCAGACTGTAATGATTCAATGCTATTGTAATTCAGCTCTAGTACCTGTAACATTGATAACCCATTCAAAGCATCTAGCTGAATCACTTTTAGTTTATTGTCAGACAGCCGAAGCTCTTGCAATGTATGCAGATCTCTGAATACACCTGATTGCAATGATTCAATGTTATTGTTACCCAAATTTAATATTTCTAACATTGTCAATTTGCTGAAAAGGTCAATTTGGATCACAGTAAGTCTATTGTTGAAAAGATCAAGATCTTGCAAAAGGTGAAGATCGCTGAATACACCTGACTGTAATGATTCAATGTTACTATTACTCAGATTTAATATCTCCAACTTGGTCAATCCATGAAAAAGGTCAATCACCCCAAGGTCATTACCATTCAGCCAAAGCTCTTGTAATAGATGAAGATCTATGAATGTACCAGACCCTATCGACCCACTGTTATCGTTACTGTAATATGAAGATGAAGGGTAGAAAAACTCAGCTTCTCTGCTGAGTAGTAGTATCTCTAACTTTGTCAATCCAAGAAAAAGGTCAATTTGGATCATCTTAAGACTATTGCCATAAAGATCAAGCTCTTGCAAATTGTGAAGATCTCTAAATACACCGGATGGTAGCAAATCAAGGTTATTGTTTCCCAGACTTAATTTCTCTAACTTTGTCAATCCATGAAAAAGGTCAATTTGAATCATCTCAAGGTCATTGTCATAGAGCCAAAGCTCTTGCAATAGATGAAGGTGTCTGAATACACTGGATTGTAATGATACAATGTTATTCTTGTCGAGTCGTAATGTCTCCAACTTCTTCAACCCATTGAAAAGTTCCCTTTGTATTTGATTCAATGTATTGGAGTCCAAATATAAGCGTTCTAAACTATGAAGTTCCCTGAACAGGTCTTTCGGTATAAAAGATATGTTATTCTGTGATAGAACTAGTGATATCAATGTGGATGGATCATTAATTTGATTAAGATTGGATAATTGATTGCTATCAAACGATAAATGGGTTAAATTGTGTGGCACATTCTCCGGAACATTTAGGAAAGTGTTAAATGCGAGATCCAGTAAAAGAAGTTTGCTTGTGACGTTTATCATTTTGGATAGATGACAATGAGATAGAGACAAGACATTTAGGTTTTGCATGCCTGAAAATATATCTGGTTCTACTCCCCTGATAGGATTTCCACCTAAATATAGTATTTGTACATTCGCTAATCTTTCAAACCAACTATGTGAAATGTAAGTCAACTTATTTACATTTAAAAATAACTGCTTTAATTCATACAGATTTGAGAATGAGCTGGCTTCTATACTTGAGATCTGGTTAAATGACAAGTCCAAAGTATGTACATTTCTTAAACCTTTGAAAATACCAGGTCCAATTGTACTTATCTTATTCTGGCTCATCAGTAACATGATGGCATCTGAATCCGACATATTGAAGAAGCTGTTGGGTTCTACTAGAGTAAGTTGTCTGTCAGAGAGGTCTATTGCGGTCGAGTTTGCAAGAATTAAATCTGGAGCACTGCCTACCAATAGAAGTTTCTTTGTTGCAGGCACACTGGGGCAGGCAATAAAGAAAAGCTGGAAGCGTAGGGTACAGAAGCATGTAGCAGGACATTCTGGGAATTCAGCAACAAGGATATCATCTGGAAGTCCAAGATCAAATCCAGGAAGCTCATCAGGCTTGAAGTATGGATCACCTTCTAATGTTATCTGCAGAGACGGGTTGAACTCTTGTATTGTTATGTAGGGAATGTCGTAATATTGAATGTGGTATATATCTCATCGATGATCTGGACAGTTTCACAATGGTGGAACTTGAAGTTCTCTGCAGGTCGATCGTACCATTTAATGTCACTCAGTGGTGAAATACTCCCTTCCCATATTTCCAAGATAACTGATGCTGTAATGTTGATACGAATCATACTACAGTAAAGAACTATCTCGCATGGCTCTGACGTTATAGATCCAATCCAGCCAACTGATCGATTGAAGCATTCTTCAGATTCTTCCAGGATAAAGTAATCATAAAACGACCATGATGGCAACCAAAGAACATTCACAGTTATTTCTTGGTAATTGGATGAGGACACCGCAAAGTTGCAGGTCTCATTTTCGTATGTCTGAATTGCAAGTGGGTCATTCATTCCTCTGGAGAATGTAGTGCCGATCTTGGCATCTTGCAGTATCATTGGTTTCATTGGCTGATGCTGGTAAATCTATGCATCGCATCACAAAGGCAATTAAGAGAAGATGCTTATATACTAGGAATAGCATCATGAAACAGTCAGCAGCATAAAGATTCAAAGAAAATGGAAATGGATCGATCTGAACTCTGTTAATATCAATCTTCATTCCAACTTTTACAGAAATGGATGAACTCTGTTAATACCAATCTTCAGTCCAACTTTTGCAGAAATGGATGAACTCTATCAATACCAATCTTCAGTCCAACTTTTGCAGAAATGGATGAACTCTATCAATATCAATCTTCAGTCCAACTTTTGCAGAAATGGATGAACTCTGTCAATATCAATCTTCAGTCCAACTTTTACAGAAATGGATGAACTCTATCAATACCAATCTTCAGTCCAACTTTTACAGAAATGGATGAACTCTGTCAATACCAATCTTCAGTCCAATTTTTACAGAATTGGATGAACTCTGTTAATACCAATCTTCAGTCCAACTTTTACAGAAATGGATGAACTCTGTTAATACCAATCTTCAGTCCAACTTTTGCAGAAATGGATGAACTCTGTTAATATCAATCTTCAGTCCAACTTTTACAGAATTGGATTGATCTGAACTCTGTCAATCTTCAGTCCAACTTTTACAGAAATGGATGAACTCTGTTAATACCAATCTTCAGTCCAACTTTTACAGAAATGGATGAACTCTATTAATATCAATCTTCAGTCCAACTTTTACAGAATTGGATTGATCTGAACTCTGTCAATCTTCAGTCCAACTTTTACAGAAATGGATGAACTCTGTTAATACCAATCTTCAGTCCAACTTTTACAGAAATGGATGAACTCTGTTAATACCAATCTTCAGTCCAACTTTTACAGAAATGGATGAACTCTGTTAATACCAATCTTCAGTCCAACCTTTACAGAAATGGATGAACTCTGTTAATATCAATCTTCAGTCCAACTTTTACAGAATTGGATTGATCTGAACTCTGTCAATCTTCAGTCCAACTTTTACAGAAATGGATGAACTCTGTTAATACCAATCTTCAGTCCAACTTTTACAGAAATGGATGAACTCTGTTAATACCAATCTTCAGTCCAACTTTTGCAGAAATGGATGAACTCTGTTAATATCAATCTTCAGTCCAACTTGTACAGAATTGGATTGATCTAAACTCTGTCAATCTTCAGTCCAACTTTTACAGAAATGGATGAACTCTGTCAATACCAATCTTCAGTCCAACTTTTACAGAAATGGATGAACTCTGTTAATATCAATCTTCAGTCCAACTTGTACAGAATTGGATTGATCTAAACTCTGTCAATCTTCAGTCCAACTTTTACAGAAATGGATGAACTCTGTCAATATCAATCTTCAGTTTTAATTTTGATTGTTAGCTGTGTGTATGTTGTTTTTGTACTTGCAATTGGGGAAAGCACCTGCTGGTCTGTGGTTCCAGCTTTCTCGTCATTTCACTCTTCGCTTTCGTCAAATTAGCTCACTGTTTCGTGTTTCATATTGAAACAGAAATGCTGATGGCATGATTAAAGCATGATTGCTCCTCAATATAATGTTATGGTTCATGACCTGCTCTAAAATATTCGTGTTGTGATGCATAGAATGGATCAGGAGAATCCGAGATTGAACTGTTCTTACTCCAGAGTGATTTCGGTTTCACCGCTTTCCAAGATTTCACAATTCTGAGAATTACTCCTGCTCAAGATTCCTTTGCGTTAGACAATTAGGTGGCTGTCTATTAATGGCGGATTTGTGTGATTTGTTTTTTACATACAAAATGTCTGTTGTGTAGTGTATTCTAAGGTGTACTCCATCAAACAAATATCAAAGTTGATGATTCAATAAACACTTTGTGAGGTGGGTGGTTGAACTGTTTATGTAGATCTATAGTTAGCTGCATGCTGGTGAGTCCATGCACTGGTGTTCAAGTTCGTTAGTCGAATTAGATCAAACTAGTTCTTCAATACCTCTGGGTTTATAGCATCGCATAATTTACTGTAGAGATCAGATATGCATTGTCTGGTTCTTAATATCCAACTAGATTCAGCCACAATGTGCACTCTCATTAACTTTAGATTCCGCCTCAGTTACCTTATACATACATATGATATCAAACTTTCTTCTTGTCTTCTTGGTCTTGTTTAATTAGCCAGATCTGCATTGCAACTTCTCAGTTTATGTGATTCTGTGTCACCACTTTTCAGTTTTCAATGACTGCACTGAAAGGGCTTTGATATACTGTAGCAGATAGCTTCTTCAAAATGTGCTTCTGTAGGTCACTGCTAAGTTTTAATAAATTGTTAGTAGTAATACTATCGCATGCAGTTTGCTGTTCAACTTTGAAACATTATTTGGCAGAAGGAAAAGCCTACATATTTATTGCTTTCACTTCAATTCAATACCTTTGATTTAACAAAAGGTGCGTCGACTGTGTATCTATTCTACGTGCTATTATCCACACAATGTTCTGAAATCGGATCAATATTATCCACAAGATATTCTGAATCCAGATCAATCAGGTCAATCTTGTGTAGTAATTATAACACAAATTCTTTCCTCACAGCTGGCAAGTTGTGGTTGAATATCAGGTTAATTTATAAAAGCCTATCCAAAATAGGCAGCATGTCATCCATCACAAACTTATGCATACCAGACCGTACCAGACCAAATGAAACTGGATCAAAAGTATGGTCTGTATGTCATCTGTATGGTTGGTAATTCACAAAAGACCACTAACTTATTGTCTGAATTGGGAAGTTTAGTCTAACTTTGAAGGGTCCCTTTTCACTCTCACAACTACAGGAACTCAAAAACTTCAAAAATTCAAAAGTATACTCTTGATCAACAGTGATCTATCTTTTTGTGGGCTACCTTTAATCTGTTGTATGTGTGTGTGGGGGTGGGGTGGTGTGGGGGATGTGAATGTATAATGTGTCAAGGTTTTTGTTACGGTTTATAAAATGTCCCTCTCTTCCAAACTATACCCCTGTCACTTTAACTTTGCCACAATTATCATGCATGGAGGAATAAGCAATCATATAAATTATTTTCTAGGTCAAAGGTCACCTGGGATCAAATTTTAATTGTCAATGCAAGGGAAAATCTTATACTTACAAAAGTATTATACAAGCGGCCAACCAATATTCTGAAAATATAATGATCGCAACAACTGAGAACCGCGTCCGAGAATCGCATAATTCTAGTTTTGGGATGCGATTCCTGGGGTGACTCCACTTCATGAATGGTAATTCACCCCCTTACTGTCACAGTCAAAATTGTGTTAATTTTCAGTATTTTGTGGGTATCTTGCAAAGTTATGACCTGCTAATTGGGTCACGTTACTCTTCATAATATCATTTTAAAGCATAATTTTGTTTGATTTCATGCTTTATGCTAAATTAGCCAAACTGAGGAAAATTTTTATTTTGCATTTTCTATTGTTTCAAGGACCCTTCAACTGCTTAAGGGTTTACCGTCGTAACTAAACCTATCGATCAAATTTTTTTAAATTGACATATTTTGTACATTAATATGTGTAGATAATAAATCAGTAAAAAAAACAGGGTGTGCCGGACCTCACTTTTGAGCTACAGCCGTTTTAAAAGAGGTGTACATTTCCAAAAATCTCTGTACACTTCAATGGCAAAATCAGCAATTTTCTTAAAATAGACAACCTTTTGCGTTGTAGAAAAAAATTGTATCGATCAAATTTTTTAATTTTATATATGTTATGAAAAGAAAAAGCTCTGTAAATCGGCAAAAAAAAAAATTGGGGTACCGGACCTTGTTTTCGTAAATTGACCAAAATAGGTCAAAAATGCATTTTTCTGCGACACCATGCGTAGTTAATTGCGTACATGGATATTTTGGTGCGTACCAACGCTGGTATACACACGCGATCTGATGGCGTTCGTTAATACGAATAAGGCCAAAAAAAAGGAATTGTCTGTTTACGCAGGAAAGTTTTCACTGTAAAAAAGTTACCTAAGAAGTTACCATAATAGGAACAATTATTCTAATGATGTCGATTATTAAGACTTCATGCCTTAATATTCTAACTAATTTGGTGTATTTTGGTCATAAACGGGTGTAAGAAAGACTCTTATTCTGCAATCTGCAAAGATATTGGACCAAAGAGTTATCAAATTATACAAAGTGAGGAATTTTCAGCTTTCACCATGTTCAACTGACTCGATCGACCAAAAAGAGGATTTGTTAAACATGTTAAAGCGAAGCGTTTGACACCATGGCCGGAAGTGTTTGACTATAATAGGCCTACAATTATTATAGGCATAGGCCTACTTAGCATGCTTAGTGCCGTTTACGAGAGGAAAATGTTTTTGGTCACAAAATATATACGGAATTATCTCGAGGTGGATTCATATCACATAGCAGTTCAATTAAAGCAAAGTTAAACACTGGGTTGCCTATAGCTAGCTGTAGAAAAACGTTTGGCGTATTAGGCTATGATATTATTTTTGTAAATGTATGACATTTGTGTGAAATTTTAATAGTTTTGATGGTGTTGTCTATATCGCATGCATTATGAATTCAGTGCACGTAGTAGGCCTAGGTCTTTACCCAATAACACAAAATGCTTTAAACATTTAAATGTTGGATTATAAACTTTTAAAAGTTGCCGTGTGGTGCGTTTCACTATGAAACGTTCTACAATAACCTTTAATAGCCATTTAATATACCGGTAGTGGTTACCCAACATTTAGGCCAAAATATTATTAAAACGAATTAACCAATTTAACCAACACTCGTTTAGGCCTAATGTTTAATAAAAATTCCCTTTAAAAGGGAAAGCCAGCCTCAATGTAGAAGAGGTCTTGTAATTAGTTTTGGTCAATGTGAAAGGCATTTTTAGGATCACGCTTACATCTACATGACAGTCCACCAAACCATCAACGATGAGAACATGCACACTGAAACAGCAGAAAACATTAATTCCTAATCTCATGTCAACTCTTTTAATTCATTACATGTACTCCAAATTGTTCTGGTCTGTTTGTTTTGTTGTTGTTGTTGTTGTTTTTGTCGTTGGTTTTTTTTGTCTTTTCAGCTTTTTACCCACGATATCTCAATTTCCAATTTTGTAATACCAGAACTTACGAACTCAATATCTTCGCTTAGGAATGTCCGATTTCACTGCTTTCGATATATACACTGCCGGTTTGAGTTAACTTACATGTACATTTTATTTTAAAATAACTTAATTAATTCGCAATGTATAGTTTAAGCCTACTATATTATAATAGATAGTGGCCAGCACATTTATAAAGGACTGGTTACTCACTACAATCTTCACTCTTAAACTGTGTTTTTCTGAATGTGCTGATCATGTTGATTGCTAGTCGGAAACTCCTGCGAAGCTATGGACATGGCATCTTACATACTCCATTCTATAACAGTCTTCCTAGTGCCTTGTGTGTTTTCTCTTCAATCATTTTGTTGAATGTAATTTTATGAATCAAATAGTTATGTGTCATTTTATTTATAATAAAGAAGTTATGAAATTAATAAAGTAAGACAATTTATTTATCTATAAGTGCATGTCAAATGGGGTACATTGTTCAATACTATATGCATAAATTATGCCCATATTATAGCTAGGCCCTAAAAAGTTTATTTTGCATCGGATTTTTCCCGTTGAAAAGACAAAACTGATGTTTATGATAGCAACCATTTCATCAATAACATTTTGAGTCATTTTATCCATAAAACGACGCGGGATATGATAGATAACTACTTACACATCAATATGGTCCATATGATCACAGATTGTTGAGAATCTGTGATATGATCCGAGGATATGATGAAGATTTTGATTCTATAGATCTGTTATCAACATGATATCACGCTGTTCAGTGGTCAAGGAGTAAGGACCCCGGTCAAGGACACTGATATGACATCATAGGTGATGTCAGATTTTCTTCTGCTGACCATATGATGCTATATATATTAACTATTATTGTTACATTTAGGCCTTTAAACTTTTAAAGTCATAATTAATTAGTTCAAACATAACTTTGGTAATACTCACTGTTTTAGCTCGTTGAAACGGCAAAACATACTTACTTTTCCTAACAAATCAATTAAAATATTTAAAAAAATTTAACCACAAAAAGTAAAAAAAAAATCATTCCAATACCACTAAAATATAATCTCTTGAGTAAACTGACCCCAAACCTGAAACAGGTACCAGCCCCGAATGGGCTGGCGAAAAAACCCACCTGATTCTGTGTTTGTTGGGTAGGCCTATAACTTCATACCATCTATTGGACCCTACTGTCGTAAGCCTACTAGGGGGGGGGTCCAGGTCCGTTATCAGTGGAAGCACGCTGGCAAAATTTGGTTTGTAGGCCTACATGTTATATTTAAGCGGCCACTGCGCTCAGCAAACATTGTTTTCTTTATTTTGTGGCCCTGGTTATCGCCGGTGCGCAAAAATAGCATTGACACGCACAGCACGCATCGTTCTCTCGCGATGTCTACAGCATAACGCAACGCCGAGCAAGACGCGGAGTACGCACGCGTTGAAAAGAGGCGCAATAGTCGAGTCGAATCGGGTGACGACGGAAAACCCTTAATTAATATTGCTTTGAAAGTAATTGTTCAATAGCTTTCAATTTTAGTGTTTGTTTTTTTGTTTTTGTTTTTGTGTTTTGTCAAATGTGTTTAGTACGTAATGAAAATTAATATGATCAATACAACCATGTAGAAAACAAAATTGGGTATACCGGACAAATTATTCATTTGGCTCTTTGGTGTCACATACAGGGTGTATCAAAATGATTGGTACCGACAACTTCTCATTTTTTGCCGAATTTTTTTACCATTTTGTGTACCATTTTGGGGTTAATTGTTTAAATATTTGTAATTATAGTCGTTTTAACTTCTCTAAGAATTTTAGATCATAAAGATAGCACATTCTGTTCAGAAGCTACATGATTTTAAAGGAAAGCTGATCAGTAGCGCACCATTTTCAAAGCTCTATTTTACTACAAATACCTTGTGAGAATGATATGCTGAAAAACATGGAAATGCTTAATTTTTTCCTTGCCTATTTAATATATATATTAATGTTCTAATCAATATTTTATTGGTTGAGAGTAATATTATTAACTTGAATAATTTAGGTGGGGTGAAAGAGGTTTGTGTATCAACACCTTCCAGGGCGGTAATTTAAATTTATTGTACTATTGAACTATTGAGATTACTAAGTAGATGGTGTGGCAGAATTGCTATAGACTGTAGACAGTGTAGGCTAAGTTAGACCTGGTAAAAGTTATTGGAATGGTTCCACAGTATTCCACACTTCAACGTGCATTCATAGTAACGAATCACTGGTTGACACGAAGCTATGGAGAAGTGCAGAGAAGATGAGAAGACAGTTTCCAAGAGCACGGAGTATCCCATGCAAACATGCTATAACTTGCAATGTTTCAAATTTGATCCCAGGTGTTAAGTTCATTCAAGATAGGCCTTCATCTCACACTGGCAGAGTCGTATGGCAGGGACTTCAGGACTGAGGTGAGATGAATGCAATAAATAGTTCAAGCAGTGAACCTATTCATTTTGTGTTGTGTAAGTAAAACCATGATTACGTCGATCTTCGTTTAAATGACAATAGCTCCCAGATGCATCAACCTATCATCTTTATATTATTAGATCTATAAATTAACATATGCTCCATTTTATATATAGTACAAAACTATATTAACTAGCAATCTTATATTTTTCATATATTTTTGAAAATGTTACATAGCCCGGTACCAATCATTTTGATACACCCTGTATGTATAGTCTTAATTGTCTGTACAAATACTGTATACCATTCTTTATGCATTCATCAAAGGCAGAGAAAACTTTACACAGTTCACCACACAAACACTGAACATATATAGACCCTATAAAGAATGCACTGAATAAACCCAAATGGAAATCCACAAAGCCAAAAACCATAAAAGTATCAGTTTGTGCTATATTACATGGAAAGCCATACAAAGCAGAGAGTATTGCCCTAGTACATTGACCTATATTTGTATGCTTTTCACAACTAAGTTTTCATCAATAAAATCTCCCAAAAAATGTTTTTCTAGTCACTTATAGTGTACAATATGTATACATAAATTATGATAGAAACTTGTAATAGCGCAATGTTTGCAATTGTATTTTATTTAAATATATACCACTTGATCACGCTCCATTCATTAAAGGTATACATGTACATGCATGCAGATCTAGTCAACTGGAACACATTGAACTTGAAATCAATAAAGAGTTCAAATTTGGGCATTTTGAGCACAACTACTCCTACACACTACTAAGTACATGTATCTAAATACACAATTCACAAAAGATACCAAGTTTGCTTTAAATCAACTGGCTTGAGAGATATCGTAATAAGAACCATGCAGTACAAAGCACAATTATGTGACCCATTCCCAAAAACTTGAAACATTTTTGAAATCTTACTTTTGACATTTTGCAACAGCTGTAAATTTTAGAAAACAAGTTTTTGTAGATTGACAAATTTGTTTTAGTTGCAAAGTTATTGCATTGATTCAATGATTGATATTCCTTTTTATTGCCAACTTTTGTGAACTGTTTCCACAGAAATATCAAAATTGGATTTTTTTCCCTGAGATTTTGAGTTTTATCTGATACCTTTTACACTTCTTATTAGATACATGTATTGCCAAAAAATCTTAAGGCAATAATTTCAATGGTACTTTTTATCTCGAGGGTCAAAAATCAGAGAATCTCCCTAAAATTTAAAAAAAATTTGCCCAAATATTAAAAATTTTAAATTATTTTGTCCCTGGACCCCTAATCACGGCACTGCCCCTTTTAAACAAGGAGCGTGGCTAAGGGAGAACCCTACATTGTTTATTGTTGAAAAGGTTTATAATGATTGAATTTGTAATATTATATTATATATATATATATTTTCTATTCAAGGAAGTAACTGGAACCCAAGAAACTGAGGAAGAAGATGAAGTTGAAGATGGAGATGCACTGAAATGGCTGGAAGTTGCCAAGAAGAGGAAGCTGCTCCTCCTGGAGGATGCAAGAGCTAAAAGTCTTAGACTTAAAGATGAGGGCACTGTGTTAGCAGAGGCTGAAAGGTAAGTACTGTACATTTCAATATTTTCATGGCATGACATTTTTGTAAGATTTGGAGAAAACCATAATTTGTGTAGCATGAATATGTTTGATGTTTCTTTTCAAGACATAGGGAAAGAAATGTCTGTGTGCACGGACACTGTCTTGAATCCAGGTCATTAGCAAAATTTACAAACATGCAGTAACATGCATAGGGTGAGCTTAGCATTTTTGTCTGGAATGCATGGAATGATTGATGCTGAACTAGGCCAGTTGCTGCACTATAGAGGTCCTGCATGCTTTTATCTATTGGCTCCAAACAAAGGATTTGAACCGGTGTCCCTCAACATAATCATGGCACAGTGCAGTCCATTGAATCAAATGTTGTCATCAACCTATTTGATCGTAATGCATAATTTTCGCAACATGTTTTCCTTGTTTTACGTTAAATTTTCAATGTTTTTCGTTGGAGTTTTCAATGAGTTTCAATGATTTTTATTCAGCCAGTAAATGTCCGAAAATTAAAAAATCAAAAAAGCAATGTAGGAAAGGAAACAACAGGAAGAGTTCCAAGTGAAAGTCTGTGAATTGCTATATTGCTCTAAACATTGCCACGTTGATTCTTCATTGCCAGTTCTAATTTTGTTTTCTGTGCTAACTTTTTAATGTAACAAATCTAGGTATTGGGAAGCTATCAAGAAATGGGACGAGGCTTTGCAGTTGACTCCTCAGGATGATACGCTACTGGAAATGAAAGCACAGGTAGATACAATAGCTGCCAGGTGTCATATGTGTACAATATAGAATGCAAAAAATGTCAAATGTTTATAGGGCAGCTATTGCAGATAGGCCTTTATTGCACTAAATCCTCAATATGAGGGTGTAGTGCAAGAATGGCCTTTCTGCAATAGCTGCTCAGGTGTCATATGTGTACAATATAGAAAGCAAAAAATGTCAAAATGTCTGTAGGGCAGCTATTGCAGATAGGCCCTTCTGGCACAAATACCTCAAAAGCGAAGGTGTGTGCAATAAATGCCTATCTGCAATAGCTGCCAGGTGTCATATGTGTACAATGTTTAATGCACAACTGACCTGAACAAAAATGATGAGGAGTGTTGAATTGACCATTTTGGTAAATCCTATAAGCCTTTGCGTGTACACCCGAGATGTCGTCATTTGACGTCACGCTGACTTGCAATGCGCAGATCAGCTTGATGTCAAATGATGACATCTCAGGTGTACTCACAAAGGCTTATGGGATTTACCAAAAAGTCAATTTCATATCTAACAGACTGATGACAGATATGCTGCTCATGAGGCTCATAATGTATTGCATAATGTTTTCCAATATCTGGAGATATGTATGGGTTACAGTGATGAAACTTGTAGGGGGTAGTAGTAGGGCCAGAGGTTCTTAACCTGGTTAGATTTTCAGCACGATATATGCTAATTAAGGAAGCTGATTTACATAATTTACCCACTATGGTTAGGTTTGTCTTTTGTCCCAATATCAGGAGATCCATATGCTGTACAGGGAAGTAACTTGGTATGGTATATTTACAACTTAACATGCTAATTAAGTAATTGATTTGCATAATTTATGCATAATATGGTTAGGATTGTCTTTTTCCCGATATCAGGAGATCCATATGGTGTACAGGGATGCAACTTGGTAGGGGTCAGAGGTTATCAACCTGATTAGATTTTCAGCGCAATATATGTAATCAAGTAGCTGATTTTTATGATTTTTATTTCATTATTTTGATTTCACCAGGTCCTTATGATTCTCCATGAAGTCTTCCCAGCAGTTCAAACAGCAGAGAAAGCAGTCGAAGCCAACCCACAGTGGTGGGTCACTTATCAGACATTAGCCAGGGCACAAATGGGGTTAGGAGAAATTAAAATGGTAAGATTAAATATTACACTCTCATTGGCCTAACAACTATTGTCATGTACAAATAGATAGCTTTGATATAAATTCTTCCCAGCTGTTCAAACAGCAGAGAAAGCAATAGAAGCCAATCCCCAGTGGTGGGTCACCTATCAGACATTAGCCAGGGCACAAATGGGGCTAGGAGAAATTAAAATGGTAAGATTAAATATTACACTCTCATTGGCCAAACAACTATTGTCATGTACAAATAGATAGCTTTGATATAAATTCTTCCCAGCTGTTCAAACAGCAGAGAAGCCAACCCGCAGTGGTAGGTCACTTATCAGACATTTGCCAGGACACAGATGGGGCTAGGAGAAATGGCAAGTTAAAATTGATATGTATTTAGGAATACTAAAGGTCTTCCCAGCAGTACAAACAGCAGAAAAAGCAGTTGAAGTCAACCCCATTGACAGAGTCACGTATCAGACACTTGGCAGGTCACAAATTATCAGAGGTGTATATGGGGGGGGGGGGCAGGAAGTTGCCTCACTGGCACAAGATACCAGGACAAAATTGACCAAAAGTTGTAATGTGCATTTTAATGTTAAAATTGCACATTTTCACACGCTGCTTCGCATTTGTCCCAGTAAAGTCATCTTAATAGCAGGTCAGTGAGACAATTTGGAAATTTGAATGTGCAAATGGAAATATGTGATGCGATCAAGCAAAATCAGTCGGAACTTGGTAATATTGATTTTGAGATATAGCCAAACAAAGGAAACATTTCCTTTTGTTTCCTCTTGTTTTGGAAACTCTTTAGTTGCTCATATCTTTGGAACTGGTTGTTCAATTTCAATGGAGTTTTCTGCAAAATGCAGCTTTGTAAATGCTATTCACTATCCTATAAATCTGACATTTTTTATTTCCGAGTTCCGACTGATTTTGCTTGATTGCATCACATGTGTGTTTTAGATAAATCATGATTTAACAAATTACAAAAGAAATCCCAATATTAATTATCCCTTTTATCTCCTTCTGTTTTTTATTACCAACAGGCTATCAGGAACTTCTGTAAGGCTATTCACATCAAGCCTGATGAATCGGACTTATGGGAAGATGACCTAAAGTGGGCCGTCTCGTTACGGCAGTCAGAAAAACAAAAAAATGCAAGAACTTTGTGCAAGACACAGGAGACGGAGTCAATTACTGGTTCATCTGTATCCTCATCCATATCCCCATCATTATCCTCAAACAGTTGTAGCAAAGACAGAGAGGAAAGTAGGGATGCTGTTGAATGATGATGAGGATGATGACTGTAAGTCTGGTCTCGTTACGGCACACGGTAAAGCAAGAAAGTGCCAGTACTTTATGCAAGACGTACAAGACAGCGCCGATGACAGATTCATATGTATCCTCATGACCTCGTCCATATCCTCATCATCATCCTCAAACAGTTGTAGCAAAAACAGAGAGGAAAATGGAGATGCTGCTAAATGATGATGAGGATGATGACTGTAAGTCTGGTCTCCTTGCAACACATAGAAAAACAAAAAAGTGTGATGACTTAATGTAAGACGCACAAGACGAGAGTCAATTACAGGTTCACATGTTTCCTCATCCATATCGTCATCAACATCCTCAAACAGTTCTAGCAAAGGCAGAGAGGAAAGCAGAAATGCTGCTAAATGATGATGAGGATGATGACTGTAAGTCTGGTCTTGTTGCAGCAGACAGTAAAGCAAGAAGTGCCAGTACTTTATGCAAGATGCGCGAGACAGCGCCAATTACATCATCGTCAGCATCCTCAAACAGTTGTAGCAAGGATAAAGAAGATAAAAAGAAGATAAAGAGATGACGATGATGACTGGGTCTGGATGAGGACTTGAAGTGGGCTGTCTCATTGTGACAGACAGAAGAAAAACAAAGTGTAAGAACATTTATGCAAGATGTACAAGACAGAATTAACTACATCTTCAATCAGTATCTTCAAAGAAATATGTGACACGATCAAGAGAAATGAGTCAGATGTCGCTAATATTGATTTTGAGATATTGGCAAAGAAAGTATTCTTTTGTTTTATATTGTTTTCAGCGATTGATAAATTGACGTAACTTCACAGAGAAAAGTCATATCAACAGAAGGTTTTCAGTTTCTGAAAGCTCCAAATGTCCTCTTTAGAAACATAATGTCAAACACATTTTCGATCATTCCCCTTGATCATGCCACACATTCCTCCATACTCTTTACTCAATTGTAGCCAAGACAAAGAGTGAAACAGTGATGCTGCTAAATGATGATGAGGATGATGACTGGGTCTGGATGAAGAATTGAAGTGGGCTGTCTCATTGCAGCAGACAGAAAAAACAAAGTGTAAGATCATGCAAGATGTGCAAGACAGAATTGATTACAACTTCTTCTGTATCCTCATCGACATCCTCATATATTTGTACCAAAGATAAAGAGAAAATATATGTGACACGATCTGGTCCATGGGGGCAAAGGAGGAATTTTTGAAAATGGAGTTACTGTAATTATTACATGATACATACAATAACCTATCATTTACTGAAAATACCAAAGGTCTATCTAGCATACTTGGTTCTAAAGTTGTGAAGTTTATTTTTTTATGTATTTTATTGTTTTTTGACTCCATATTTTTAATGTTATCTCAGTTTCAAATTTATGCGGCCTTTGGCCCCATGGACCAGATCGTGTCACATATGTTAAATGATCAAGATGAAAATCGGGATGCTGAATGATGGAGAATACCTACATGTGAAGTGGTTTTTTTGGGGTATTTTTTTTAATTAAATAAAAAATTTAATACATAACTATTTTTCTTATGAATTATTTATACAATACTTGCTTTTTATTTTTAAATATAATAAACTATTTAAAAACTACAGTAAGCCAAAGAATTAAGGTACCAGTTATGTTCACCCCTGTATATCCTAAATAAAGACAAATATGTCAAAATTAAAACAAGCAGTCAATACACGTAGGCTTTAGCTCTGATTTAAGACCTTATTTGTTGAAATTGGTTGAGAATTAAAGAAACGGTGACCTAAAAACTAATGAAGAAACGAAATCAAAAGTTGCACTTTAGTGTTCTAATCAATGAAAGCATGACGCTAATTTTAACGTGCTAATCAATGGAAGCGCAGCGCTAGTTCTCTTGTTCACGAACACTTTGTGTACAAATCAATAGGACATTTAATGCAGCAAACTGCAACTTTTAAATTGGTATCTTCTTTGGGTTTTGGGATCGCCGTGACTTAATTTCTTGAACAATTTCAACGAATAAGGTCTTAAATTCGAGCTAAAAGATGCAGCTATTGGCTGCTGGTTCCAGTTATGACATAGCTGTCTTTGTTTAGGATATACAGGAGGTGAACATAACTGGTACCTTAATTTTTTGGCTTACTGTATATATAAAGTAGTACACCAACCATGCGGTTGTTTCTTGTTCTCAGTTAACGTATGGCTAATTTTTAATGACCAGCACAAGTTCTGCACACTAAAAGAAATTTAGTATCACCAAAACTTTTGGGCGTACATCGTCTGCTAATATATTAGGGGAGCAACTCCCTGTAATTTTTGGAACTTAAAAATGACTGGCTGAAAAACCCAGGGCTTTATTTATGGATGTTTTGGATGTTCATTAATTTTGCTGATGATGGGGAATAATAACCGGCATGCGAAGTTGTTCATCACTGCATGGCTCTCACAGGATCCTGGAATGGTTAGGACGTGGAAGCACAGGGTTGCCAATCATTTTTGGGGGTCACAAAATAGAAAAGTCACCCATTTCTTCTCTTACCATTGATTTAAATGGAACATGAAACTACAAAAAAATGCAATGTTCTATCATGTGTAGGCACACAATGCTGGCGTGATTGTTAGACACGCACTGTTGCACGCTCAGCCCTCATGAATATGAGAAAATTCACAGCATACAAAGCATGGGAATGTTGATTGTTGGTGACTGGTCTGTATTAGTCTATGGAACATACTTTGGGCCAGGAGTGGACATAATCATGATTTTGAGGGGTTATAAGTGCAAGAAGTCTGCAACTGTAATAGCTGCCAGATGTTACATTGTGTACAATACATAATGCAGAATTATCTAATATCTATAGGGCAGCTATTGCAGATGGGGTCTTCTTGCACTAACCCCTGAATGTGATTGAAATGAGCTGTTCCAGTTGATATCCATACACCCCCTATGGAAGACATGACCTCAATCTCTCACACAGGGAGTGGGAATTTCAAATGGGGTTAACCTGAATGGATGACTCCATATGTGAGCATCCACCACAAACCAGCCGTAAAGTCAGCCCCTGGTCAATTTTGTTTCATTTCGTGTTTAGAAAATATATATCATAAGCTTTAAAATGGTGTATCATTTGACTTCAAACGATATTTAGAAGCAGGGTTATAGTTTGTTGAACTTTGCTACTTTAACAACAAAATGGTACCTTATTTCGGTTCAACATGTGTCTCTTTTCCCACATTCCTGATAATAAATATCAAACAGTCATAAATGGCAGTCATTTCAAATCATCCCCAAGTCAGCAAGGTTCAGGAATGTCCTCTCATTGTTAATTGTTGGTTATACATACCTGGACAAAATACAATGCTTTGTAACTCACCACTTGAACAGGATTTAGCCAAAGCAAACAAAGAGCTATTTAAGAATTCTATAGACACATGTAGAAGCTTATTATTATCCTCTTCAACAATAGGATTATTGATTGGTTTAAAAGGTGTTTGACTGGCACTAGCAAAATGAGATACATGTAGCACCAACTTGAGGCACCTATGAATATGACCTTCATGCACATTTTACACTGAAACTGAGAATACAATTTGCTGACTTTATGGCTGGGTTGTGGTGGACGGTCACATAAAAGAGGGTGTATGGATTTCAACTGGAATAGCCCAACGAACTCATTTAATTTGTGGTAGCAAACATCTATGTAATTTTGCAGAGGGGTTCAATACAGTGTTCCCCAGACAAAAATTTCAGGATAAATTGATTTGGTATTAAAGGAGTATTTTGTGATCTTAGCATCCTCTTTTTATGACATTTTCCAGTAGATAGACATGAAAAAAGCTTATTCCCAAAAATTCAGTTGATTCCGATTTTGCGTTTGCGAGTTATGCATTACGTGTACTATTACACTGCTCCATAGACAATGTGTTGTAATTTTGTTCTGGTGTACCAGAACGTAATTCAAATTTCAAGATATTTTTGCTAAACGAATAAATCTGCAAGAACTTTTTTGTACATAAACATGTAGCCAGAGGTTTCCAGTGGTATGAAAATCTCAACTTTTTTTGAAAAAAAGGGGAGGGGATGATGCTGTGGATTACGAAATGCCCCTTTAAGTCAAGAAATTGGCATCAAAATAAAGAAATTGAAAAAGCAGAGTGTATCACATTTGATTTTGCATCACTGTGTTGTAATTTTTGGCTATCGACATCCCGAAATAATTATATTTAGATTATTACTAGTATTGTGTATTTTGCCTAGGGGTCACTCAAGTATGATAGTGTACACGTGTGTGACCAAATTGTTTTAAAACACCCCCTAAACGAGTTTTACCCTACCAGCAAATTTAGCCCCTTAATAAGGCAATTAAATATAGAATTTACCCCCTAATGAATTGAATTTTTGGCTAGTAAAATGCAGAAAATGTACCCTTTTTGGACTTGTAATTTACCAAAAATTTGAAAAGGTACCCAAAACAAGTTGTTCAGTTTCAGAAAACTACCCTTATTCTTGAAAATCAGTGTTTTTTTAGACACTGTAAATTGCCTTGCCTAAAATAAACACCCCTTTTTACTTGGTTTTTTTTGGTCATGCATGCGTACAGAGTCAGGCCATGTACATGTATGTGAGTGGCCCCTAAGCCAGCGCCATCAGCTCTGCTGTCAGCTAGTATTCTTATTCCATGAAAAATAATATCTTCTGTAATTTTTATACTGTGAATAATATTAATAATACTAATAAAACAAAGTGGACAATATATATTTGTAATGTTGCATAAATTTGGAAGAGGCATGCAGGCTTTTCAATAAACATCAAAATTGATAGAAGCCCCCCCCCCCCACTGGAGAAGACCCTCATCAAAATCACTTTTTCTTTAATATAGGTGCTATGATTACCAAATTTGGTTATTAAAAGGAAAAAATGATTTCCACCTAATTTGCATATTTGGATTTGAAGGTGTCAAATTTGAAGGTGTCAAATTTCAAAATAGTCTATGGACCCAGGAAAGAGAAAAGTCATTTAAAAAATGTTGGAGTTAGTTTTTTTAAACCTATATTTTGGTCAAAAGCCACAAAACACTAAAAAAATCGCTTCTTTGGACAAAAAAGGCCTAATCTAAAAATTAAAAAAAAAATGGGGGGGGAATCAGGAAATCTGACTCCAACATTTTTTGACAAATGACATGATGTACATTCTTTGCCAATTTCATATCCATTAAAAATGGGCTCCACTGACTATTTTTAAGGTTAAAAATAATCATTTTGGGGAAAATGCATTATATCTAGAGACACCTTTTAAATTTGTTATGAAAATTTATTACATGTAACATGTGAAAAAGCTTTTTAGAGAGAATGTGGTTATGCCAACTGACGAGTATTTGCCAGGGCTGTCAACTTTTTGGAATTGCTTGGCGTGAGACAGGGGCGTACCGGGATTTACCGACTCCAGTGTTCATTTTGTACCATGAATATTTGAGTCACGGCGCACGGGAATGTGAAAAGCGGGGGGGGGTAGGAGCAACAAATTATTCATGACGATGTGTGAGATTTTACTCATTTTCCAGCTTTTTGCGTGAGATTTACTACCTAGGCGTGAGATTGTACTACCTTGGCGTGAGAAAGTGCCCAAATGCGTGAGACTCACGGCCAATGCGTGAGAGTTGACAGCCCTGGTATTTGCTCTCATGCAATTTCTAAAACCACATATTTTTTTATGTCGAGCATAGCTATAGACATAGAAGGGGGTCGCCGTAGATAGCTGGTCGGGGCATATTTTATAGGACAGTCAAGTGTAGCCAACAATCGGGCTTGTTACCCTGGTCGGAACCTACTGCGGAGAGGTCTTTTATCATGGGTCATCTGCCCGCCTTTAAAAGATGAGATACGGGGAGAGTGGATAAGATGTTATTGTGTGGTGTTTTTTTTTTTTTTTGGGGGGTCCTGCGAGGAATTGAACCTGGGACCTCTCACACCAAAGGCAAAGACCTTAACCAGTGTGCCACGCTGCTCCCCACAATTCTGTGGCTAAAACCCATACAGGGTGTCTCAATAAAAATAGGCCCTATGGTAAGTTAAGTGCATAACTTTTAAAAGGTTATTAATTATTTTAAACTGTTGTGATTTGGTAGTTCACAGCATCTTACGAATGGTAGTGAGCTTTGGCAAAAACTGCATTACTCAATTCATAGCGAGCGTGTAGAAGAATTAACATATCACAGATATACTTTTATAGGTGCTGCGGTTCTTGAGTTACGTTGTAAAGAGGGCTGAAACAACACTTTTGTAAAACGTACATAACTCATTAACAACAATAAATTAAGCAAGTTTGCAAAGTATACGATTTGTAGAATTAACTTTTGCAAAACATCAAGGTGTTAATTTTCAATAATATATTGATCTAGATAAAAATATTTTTAAAAAAATCGATTTTTAGGTTGCTTCGACCAACAATACCTCGTCTACCCTTAAAATATTGACAGTGAAATAAACATTTTCGTTAAGATTCAAAAACCGTGAAGTAAGTGTCTGTTTAATAATGGTGCAAAATGATCCAAATCCGTTCACGCGTCACTGAGATAATTTTAATTATCTCAGTGGCGCATATTTGTACTAAATTTATACATAAATTTGTACAAATTTAAAAATTTGTACAAATTAATAGACACATTTTTGGACCATTCCAATTAATGGGGTAATAGGCCTACACACATTAACAATAATGTGTAGTTTATGATAAAAGAAATAAAAGGAAACGCCAAGTGTTGCTGAGTAGGAGTTCAAACCCAATCAATCTCCCAAAGATTGTTTTACACGTTTCTCTTTGGGTTAAGGGCTCGGATAGCAACGTTTGCACAACTTTATATTGAAGTGGCTGAAAATTGATTCAAAAGAAATTGGTTCCCTCAAAATTAAATGTCCAGGTGATAGTATTGATGGTGAAATAAACAAAAAGTGATAAACAACATCAATAACCGAAAAGAGGCATAGTTGCTGATCAGGCAAGTTATCTCCTAACTAACAACACTGTTTCAAACTATTGCGATTTGGTAATAGTTCACATCATATTGCGAAAGGTAGTGAGCTTTGGCAAAATTTGCACTGATATTACAGATATACTTTTGTAGGTCCTGTGCTTCTCGAGTTATGTTGTAAAGAGGGATGAAACAACATCACTTTTGTAAAACGTACATAATTCATTAACAACAATAAATCAAGCAAGTTTACAAAGTATGAAGTTGTGCAAAACATATTGAAGTGACTGTAAATTGATTCAAAAGAAATTGGTTCCTCAAAATTAAATTTACAAAGTATGAAGTTGTGCAAAACATTAAGTGTTATTTAGGGGTGGGTGAAAGTCCACATTTGGGAAATTCTGCGGCCCCGCCCCGCAATTAAATCCTTTCTATAATATTATATAGGCCTAGCTATTAACAACACGGAATCACTTAAAATGTTTTGCAGCAACTTTTAGCAACTTCTTCTAACCTTAATGTTTTATGTTTGTTGCGATAAAGTTAAAATCAATCATATTGTCACGAACTGTTTCAAAAGTATCCCGAGGGATTGAGTGAGTAACAACATTATCACAGGTCTGCATATTCATGATTATCAAGCTAACATGATCATTAGGGCCTACTATACTGGATGAATAATCTAGGCCTACACCAAGACACCATGATTATCATCACCGTTTACCATGTTTACTGCACTCCCGTTTACTAACCGCTCCTGTTTACTAAAAAAATTGATTTAGATAATCAACAATAATTTAGTCAAACCTTAACTTCATTAATTTCTTCAATTCTAAACTACAATGCAGCACATTATTGTTAATGTGAATTGTCCCATTGGAAAGGTCCAAAAATGAATCTATTTGTAGTTTTCCAATTATCTCGGTGACGAGTGAACGGATTCTGATGATTTATGCACCAATTTATAGAAGACACTTCATGGATTTTGAATCTCTGCAAGAAAGTTTTAATTTTACTGCTGATATTTTAAGTTATGCCCCCCCCATCCACAGGGCATATTTTTTTTTTGAGACACCCTGTAGGCCTACATATTAAAATGTGTGCACCCGCGGGTTTGCTGGCTCAGCACATGGTCGCGCGTCGCACCAGCTTTGTGCGCATCAATCCTAATGCGCGTTATGATACGCGGTGCTACTTAGCAACAGTCAATTTTGGTGGACTAACTTCTTTGATTCTGATCCTCGATCCAGTCTAGTCGGCATAACATCACCAGCCACACCAAGGTCATGAAAGCCATCAATATGGCACGTTAATTAGGCACCAGCGGTGTTTGTGTTGGTACTACAGAGTATCATGGACACCGCGCCAATGAAGAAGACAGTTTTGCTGATTTTCATTTTCGCATTTTCAGGTAAGAACTCAAAAAGCGTGGATGCACCACATGGGATGGACACCCAAATATAATGAAAACATGATGAATGTCAACGCAGCAAACACATAAAAACATTATACACGCGTCATAAATGTGATTGGCTTTGATATTTTTGGTCAAGGCCTTAGGCCTTCGGGATATAATAGGCCTATAATTTAAACATGTTAAAATTGGGTTTGAAAACGTTTACAAAAATGTTTATGATACCGCATCCACACTGTCAGTGGCGTAACTACCGGGGGCAGAGGGGGGCAACATGCCCCGGGCGATACCCTTAGGGGGGCGCCAAATTGACCAATGCTTCGCGCGCATTTCAGTACAACATCAATTGAAAGAACATTTTAAGACCGATATTCAACTTCTAGTAACCCAAATTTGTTAATGGTAGGCCTTATTTGTCCAAAATTTCGCGCAAATGTTTCAAGAATTGTCCGCGTCTGGGGGGGGCAGGGATGTAGGGGCGCACATTTTGTTTTTGTCCGGGCGCTACCAACCCTAGTTACGCCACTGCACACTGTTAATTCATGTTATGCATGGAAATATATTTGGCAAACATTTTTACCAAATATATTTTGTCACCACTTAAACAACACAATTAACCACACCTATAATATAGGCCTAGGCCTAATAATAATAATAGCGTAGTAGGCCTACGCTTTAAAAAAAATAGAAACGAGCGCAAGTTTTTGGTAATCCTTAAAAAAAGATTCATGTAATATGCAAAAAAAATTTCAGCACGTTCTCCGTACGATTGTAGCATAGGCCTACAGAAAACTTTTTAACGCTCTTTTTTGTTGTTGAAAAATAGAGCTAAATAGGGCCTACCTAAAATTTATTTAATCTATGAGGCCGAATATCTTATATCAGAAAAAAACAAGGATTTTAAGATTCGTAAATTTTCTTTGCTTTATTACCTTGTTCGCATTGGCCCCTTCAATGTTTGGTAGGCCTATATGGGCCAACTACGGTCTTTTTTTTTTTTATTGAAGGTATCTCTTCTTTGCTTTTTACGGGCCCACGGTATATATTTTTTTCTTTTTTACGGACCAAGGTATCTTCTCTGGCACACCAAGGTCTTCTTCTTCTTGGTTGAGTCGGCATATCCAGACTTAGCTGTATTAAACGCCAACTTTGTCCAGGAACCTAGGACTGAGTGCAGATATCAGAACCGGGATGATCCCCTTCTCTTTTCGAATAGTTCTGACACTTTAACGTGCACAGGGATGAATCCTCCTGAACACGGGACCAACGGCTTTACGTGACTTCCGAACCACGGACATCGCACACACACCACTTATATCTGCACGTGCTAAGCAGTGTGTGGGGGCGAGAAGAAATTCTACAATTAAATTCTGTGATGAAACTGAACTTAATTGAAGGATTCCCGACCATATAGGAACTTTTTGGGAGGAAGGAGAATTTTCACCTAAGGCAAGCCCAAGGCTCGAACTCTCGTCGATCGTATCTCCCGGCCGACAGCGCAATGCCTTAACCGCTCGGCCATCTCGCCCTCTATTTCCTTTTTTACGGCCCCATGGTAAGGCTACGTCATTTTCGGTTGTTTTTACGGGCCCGCACTACGGCCTATTTTCTTTGCTTTTTGGGGGTCTCTTGGGGTGGTCGATGCCGTCACCCCCATGTTATGCAAATAGCCCTATAAATGTTTCTCGGCTAATATTTTATCTACCAAATTGCAAATTTATGCACGCTTCGTTCGCATTGGCCCCTTCAATGTTCATTTTTGATTATTTTATAGCTATCAAATTTCCGCACTTCGCGCGGAGTTCAAGTTGTTCCAAGAAGTTTAATCTGGGAGCAAAAGTCGCTATCAAATTGCAGCTTTTCGCCTGCTTCTGACAGAAGTTCTGTTCTGTCCCGTTCATTGCATTACTCGTTGACTGCCGATAAAACGCCCAATAAAGACTTAAAGGCCAGTTAAAGTACATGCCCTATCACACCACTCCACACCATACATAAATTCTCCCAGTCACATTTCCCAAATATGAAATTAAAAAAGTCAAATTTTAATTTACTTCTTTTAAAGTTTGGCAGAGGCGGGGTTCGAACTCACGGCGCAACGCTTAGTACTGATGAGCCTAGCGCCTTAGACCACTCGGCCACTTGTCTTGTTGTTATTCATTTGAAACTTATTTAAAAATATAATCGCTACCACGTGACAAGCAAAGACAGAAAACGTATTATATTTTGGAATTTTATCATTAATGTGTATTATAATAGAGCTACCATTATTTATATTGTTGAATTCCCAAGCGCATCATTTCGAATTGGGTTTTTATTCCTAAAAGCCCGATACTGACTCCACCTGTACATTTTAATTTCATCGCGGGATGCTGAGATGTTTGAAAAGCATCGCAGCATCGCATACCGCTGCGAAGTGGAGTCAGGATCGGGCTTAATTCGAACCACCAGCATCCATGGTTCGATGTAGAGAGTCTTTCCTATTCAGAGGAAATAATTGCAATTACACACCTTATTGCCTTTTAACAATAACCAATGACACTAGCACGTAATTCCAGTCAAGCACCAATCTTTAATCCTATTGTTGAAGAGGATAATAAGCTTATACTTATGTATAGCATTCGTAAAAAAGCTTAAGTCTTTGTTTGCTTTGGTTAAGTCCTGTTCAAGTGGTGGATTAACCAACAATTAACAATGAGAGGACATTCCTGAACCTCGTTCAGTTGGCGATGATTTGAAGTGGCTGCCAATTATGACCATTTTGATATTTAATACCAGCAATGTGGAAAAAAAGAAATAATGTAGTGCCAAAATAATGTACCCTTTTACGGAAGGAGCAAAGTTTAACAAGTTATAACTCCGCTTCTGCAGTACGAATGTCAGCGGCGAATGTCAGGTTATTATTTCCCAGTCTTGAAAAAAAATTGCAGGCAGAGGTGGGAATCGATCTCGGTACCTCCCGGTTAAAAAGCACTGTGCAAAACCACTAAACCAACTAAATATCTGTCGTGAGATGCTTGACATTAATCTTTGATATTGCTGAATGGAACAAATCGCGGAATTAAATCAGTAATAAAAGAAGTAGATTCTTATTTAGCGGCCAAATTGGATGAAAGGGGAAATATTTGTCCCTGCTCTAAAGAAAATATAGGTTAGAAAATTATCAAATAAATTTAAATTAAAAATTGAGACTTTATATTTATTTATTTCACAAGGCGGCATTTTCACAGACAAACACTGTATATGCTAAAAACTCGACCCTTATTACTAGATGATGGCATAGCTCAGTGTTAGAGCATCAGACTGGTAATGTCAATATCGTTGGTTCGAATCCGCCTGCCAGCAATGGTTATTATTATTTTAATGCTACGCTACAATTTGTTCAATTTGTTTTCATTTATTTATTTATTTATTCATTCATTATTTATTTAAATAATTTGATATATTTGAAAGGGGTATTTGAGCAATTTGAAATTTTTACCCCCGTATACGCCTATGGGGTCATTTTGAACCCACCCCCTCCCAAACTGCCAAAACCTATGAGTTTAAATCATACATAATGATCAGTACGTCAATCATGAGTGAACACCGGTTGGTCACTGCATTTATTTGGGAATGGGTAGGCACTGCAGCTTGATTCACCATCCACAACATGATAATGTGTGCACATGCTACATTATATACACTTGTAGGCCTATGTTGTTGTTGGTGTATAAGTAATGGGCCTTGCAATTGAAATGCCTCAAGCTTTTAATCCGATATGCAGATTATCTATTTGTTTTCATGAATTGGAAGACATTCTTTGATGTATTACTGAGCTCAATGATCTGAAATTACTGGAGTGTGAGGTCAGCATACCGTCGTTTTATCTTTTCAGTTTCTGTTTCCGTATCCGTAATAGTTTTTGTAAGTCATTGTTATTCTGAAGTGGTAGTCTCCCAGGTATGACCAATCTTTTATTCTAGCCTTTTGTTAGTTACTGAAAATTTGAAGCTCGTGAATTTCAGTTTTCGTTTTGGTAAGTTATATTGATTTTTTACATAAAACCTTGAGATGTGCGGTTGGGTGCCAATCTAGACAAAAGAAGAGTCTAAATTTTACGGTCCTAAATTCGCGGTAAATTGTACGGCTTCAATTGACTTGTGTTTGGTGTATATGTACTTACGCCTAGACGTAAGTGCCTCGTAAAAAAAAGTCTTGCATTGAAATATATACTAACCATGTTGCCAAGTTATAAGCAAAAGTCTTTCATATTGGCGATGAAACGAGCGTCTAAAATATCCCAATGAGGGAGTTATGTACGTCATCCACCAGTGGAGCTCCTGCGCCCCTCCGCAGAACTTCCGGTAGTGGATGTTCTGCGCTCGGGGGCGCAGAGAATCCACTGTCGGAGTTGCTGCGCTCGGAAGCAAAATAATAGATTTTCGTATTATAATAACGGTGGATCATTGCTGCGCTCGGGCGCAGAACATCCACTGTTGGAGTTGCTGCCCGCGGGCGCAGTCCCTTATATGTAACGGTGGATCATTGCTGCGCTCGGGCGCAGAACATCCACTGTCGGAGTTGCTGCGCCCGGGCGCAGTCCCTTATATGTAACGGTGGATCATTGCTGCGCTCGGGCGCAGAGAATCCACTGTCGGAGTTACTGCGCTCGGAAGTAAAATAATAGATTTTCGTATTATAATAACGGTGGATCATTGCTGCGCTCGGGCGCAGAACATCCACTGTCGGAGTTGATGCGCCCGGGCGCAGTCCCTTATATGTAACGGTGGATCATTGCTGCGCTCGGGCGCAGAACATCCACTGTTGGAGTAACTGCGCTCGGAAGCAATATAATACATTTTCTTATTATAATAACGGTGGATCATTTCTGCGCTCGGGGGGCGCAGAACATCCACTGTCGGAGTTGATGCGCTCGGACGCAAAATAATACATTTTCTTATTAGGCCTATATTAATAAATATACATGCGTATAATAACTAGTATTGGGCCTATTATAACTCCAAATTGAAAGCAAAATAATACATTTTCTTATTGAAATTACGGCGGATCATTGCTGCGCTCGGGCGCAGAAAATCCACTGTCGGAGCTTCTGCGCTCGGAAGTCAAATAAAATATTTTCTTATTTTATTAATGAAATATAATTATGCATGCGTATAATAACTAAACTCCGAGAAGTTTATTGCTATAGTATAACCGAATTGACAGCAAAACAATAGATTTTCTTATTATAATAACGGTGGATCATTGCTGCGCTCGGGCGCAGAACATCCACTGTTGGAGTAACTGCGCTCGGAAGCAAAATAATGGATTTTCTTATTAAAATAACGGTGGATCATTTCTGCGCTCGGGGGCGCAGAACATCCACTGTCGGAGTTGATGCGCTCGGAAGCAAAATAATATATTTTCTTATTAGGCCTATATTAATAAATATACATGCGTATAATAACTAGTATTAGGCCTATTATAACTCCAAATTGAAAGCAAAATAATACATTTTCTTATTGAAATTACGGCGGATCATTGCTGCGCTCGGGCGCAGAAAATCCACTGTCGGAGCTTCTGCGCTCGGAAGTCAAATAAATTATTTTCTTATTTTATTAATGAAATATAATTATGCATGCGTATAATAACTAAACTCCGAGAAGTTTATTGCTATAGTATAACCGAATTGACAGCAAAATAATAGATTTTCTTATTATAATAACGGTGGATCATTGCTGCGCTCGGGCGCAGAACATCCACTGTTGGAGTAACTGCGCTCGGAAGCAAAATAATGGATTTTCTTATTAAAATAACGGTGGATCATTTCTGCGCTCGGGGGGCGCAGAACATCCACTGTCGGAGTTGATGCGCTCGGAAGCAAAATAATACATTTTCTCATTAGGCCTATATTAATAAATATACATGCGTATAATAACTAGTATTAGGCCTATTATAACTCCAAATTGAAAGCAAAATAATACATTTTCTTATTGAAATTACGGCGGATCATTGCTGCGCTCGGGCGCAGAAAATCCACTGTCGGAGCTTCTGCGCTCGAAATTCAAATAAATTATTTTCTTATTTTATTAATAAAATATAATTATGCATGCGTATAATAACTAAACTCCGAGAAGTTTATTGCTATAGTATAACCGAATTGACAGCAAAATAATAGATTTTCTTATTATAATAACGGTGGATCATTTCTGCGTTCGAGCGCAGAGAATCTACTGTCGGAGTTGATGCGCTCGGAAGCAAAATAAAGTATTTTCTTATTATTTCTATTAGGCCTATGCATGCGTATAATAATAACTATAACTCCGAGAAGTTTATTGATATTTACTATTAGGTCTGCGCTCGAAAGCAAAATAATGGATTTTCTTATTAAAATAACGGTGGATCATTGATGCGTTCGAGCGCAAAGAATCCACTGTCGGAGTTGATGCGCTCGGAAGCTAAATAAATTATTTTCTTATTATTATATAATATATATTTTTATTGTAATAGCTCTACGGAGAAGTTTATTACTATTAGGCCTATGCATGCGTATAATAATAACTATAACTCCGAGAAGTGTATTGATATTTACTATTAGGTCTATATAATGCGCTCGCAAGCTCAGATTATAATAAAACTTATTATATTAGCGCTACGGAGAAGTTTATCACTATTAGGGCTATTGGTCTTACAAGTTTCATTTCTTTACTGTTTTCTTTCTTCTTCATTCTTTTTTCTTCATCTTTTTTTTTCGTTCACGTTTCCTTGTCGGTACTTCTCATGTAACCGCAAATAATTCCTATTCAAATATAATTCTGATTGACACCAGGAGGGTGAAAGTGCATATAGGAACAATGCCAAAACTACGTCACGCCGGTCACGCTATTGTTCGAGTTAAACTACATCATTCGCTATTTTGTAAATATTAACGAATGATCGTTGCTTTGAAGTTTCCACCGGATAGTCTGTGGATAGCGCAAGAGCATGCTTTGACCATGCGCAAAAAATGAATATCATGAAGATGTTTAAGATTGATTCTTAGATGTTTCAAAAATTACCGTCATATTGCATAGATTCATCAAAGAATGGTTTGAAGTACTAACCTTATTTAGTAATTTTAAAAAATCGGGAGAATTTTACAAAATCAATGTTTTTACCTGTCGGTATTACAACTCGTGAAACACATTAGTGATGTGCCTGGCCCGGTGCCTGGGTGACCTAATCTACTAACCTTTAACGTTCCTCTATGAACTCTAACCCTCCTGCAATATGGCGCCTATTGTCTAGAGTTAAACTACATCTTTCGGTGTGTTACGTAATACTACGATGCCTATCCCATTATATCGATCCCCGTTGACACATGTCCACTTGCAATTCGGCCTTTGTTAGTCACCAGATAAGTAGGTGTCATTTTGTGGTTAATAGATAAAAGGAACCGATAAGGCCGAAAAAGAAACCCTGTTCTACGGGCGGACGGACCTTTCAAGTAGGGTCGGCCATTTTTTTTTTTTTTTTTTTTGGAAATAACTGCGCTCGGAAATAAAATTACATATTTTCTTAATATTATAATATCAGTGGATCATTTTGCGCTCGAGCGCAGAGAATCCACTGCCGGAGTTGCTGCGGCAACACACAATAAAACACAATTAAATGTAGAATGCACAATTATGTCACAAAAACAATGAAAGGAGGATTTCGTGATCCTAGCATCCTCTTTTTATGAAATTTTTCAATAGATATCCACGAAAGTAGGTTATTCCCAAAATTTAAGTTGATTCCGAGTTTGCGTTTGTGATTTCCTTATTCGTGTAGGCCTATATATCGTAGGCCTTGGTGTAGCCTAGATACCGGCGACATGAAACCACGTTTATCGGTTCCTTTAATCTATAACCACAAAATGACGGCGCATAATTATCCTCATTGATATTGTTCTGTATTGTTCTGAATGTTTTGTATGCCGTGGATTTAAATTTGGCATTGATCTTCGGTTATGCTAGTTTTTGGACCCTCCGCTTGTTTGGGAATCCACCTACTTATCTGTTGACTAACAAAGGCCGAATTGCAAGTGGTCATGTGTCAATCAGAATTATATTTAAATAGGAATTATCTGAGAGAGCAATTGCGGTTACATGAAAAGTACCGACAAGGAAACGTGAACGGAAAAAAGGAAAGAAAAAAAAAGACAAAAGAAGAAAAGAATGAAGATGAAAGAAAACAGAAAATAAATGTAAAATGAGAAAAAACACATATTATATTATATTAGACTCTAGACTCTTTTTTTTACTTCCGAGCGCAGATACTCCAACAGTGGATGTTCTGCGCCCGAGCGCAGCAATGATCCACCGTTATTATAATAAGAAAATCTATTATTTTGCTTCCGAGCGCATCAACTCATATTTTGTATATTGATAAGTATTGTAATTTTTATAAATATTGTAATTTTTATAAATGCTGTATTATTTTCATTATTATGTGTATTATGTATTCAGCGCCTAGAGGCCGCTTTGTGTGTATTAGTGCGCTTTTAATAAATGTCTTATTATTATTATTATTATTATTATTATTATCAACTCCGACAGTGGATGTTCTGCGCCCGAGCGCAGCAATGATCCACCGTTATTATAATAAGAAAATCTATTATTTTGCTGTCAATTCGGTTATACTAATAGCAATAAACTTCTCGGAGTTTAGTTATTATACGCATGCATATTATATTTTATTAACATAATAAGAAAATAGCGTTTATGATTTCCTTATTCGTCTATATATCCTAGGCCTTGGTGTAGCCTAGATGCCGGCGACATCCTTTAATCTCTAACCACAAAAGGACGGCGCATAATTATCCTCTGCCGTGGATTTAAAATTGACATTGATCTTCGCTTATGCTAATTTTTGGACCCCCTCCGCTTGTTTGGGAATCCACCTACTTATCTGTTGACTAACAAAGGCCGAATTGCAAGTGGTCATGTGTCAATCAGAATTATATTTGAATAGGAATTATCTGAGAGAGCAATTGCGGTTACATGAAAAGTACCGACAAGGAAACGGGAACGGAAAAAAAGGAAAGAAAAAAAAAGACAAAAGAAGAAAAGAATGTAGATGAAAGAAAACAGAAAATAAACGTAAAATGAGAAAAAACATATTATATTATATTAGACTCTAGACTCTTTTTTTTTTTTTACTTCCGAGCGCAGTTACTCCAACAGTGGATCTTCTGCGCCCGAGCGCAGCAATGATCCACCGTTATTATAATACGAAAATCTATTATTTTGATTATTTTTTATTAATATAATAAGAAAATATTAGTTATTATACGCATATTTTGCTGTCAATTTGGAGTTATAGTTATTATAATAGGCCTAATACTAGTTATTATACGCATGTATATTTATTAATAAGAAATAATAGGCCTAATAAGAAAATCTATTATTTTACTTCCGAGCGCAGTTACTCCAACAGTGGATGTTCTGCGCCCGAGCGCAGAAATGATCCACCGTTATTACAATAAGAAAATATATTATTTGCTGTCAATTCGGTTATACTAATAGCAATTAACTTCTCGGAGTTTAGTTATGATAAGCATGCATATTATTTTTATATAATAAGAAAATATTAGTTATTATACGCATGCATATTGCATTTTATTAATAAAATAAGAAAATAATTCACTATATAGCGCAGTTCCTCCAACAGTGGATGTTCTGCGCCCGAGCGCAGCAATGATCCACCGTTACATATAAGGGACTGCGCCCGGGCGCATGAACTCCGACAGTGGATGTTCTGCGCCCGAGCGCAGAAATGATCCACCGTTATTATAATACGAAAATCTATTATTTTACTTCCGAGCGCAGTTACTCCGACAGTGGATTCTCTGCGCCCGAGCGCAGCAATGATCCACCGTTACATATAAGGGACTGCGCCCGGGCGCATGAACTCCGACAGTGGATGTTCTGCGCCCGAGCGCAGAAATGATCCACCGTTATTATAATACGAAAATCTATTATTTTACTTCCGAGCGCAGTTACTCCGACAGTGGATGTTCTGCGCCCGAGCGCAGCAATGATCCACCGTTACATATAAGGGACTGCGCCCGGGCGCATCAACTCCGACAGTGGATGTTCTGCGCCCGAGCGCAGCAATGATCCGCCGTTATTATAATACGAAAATCTATTATTTTACTTCCGAGCGCAGCAACTCCGACAGTGGATTCTCTGCGCCCCCGAGCGCAGAACATCCACTACCGGATGTTCTGCGGAGGGGCGCAGGAGCTCCACTGGTGGATGACGTACATACATGAATGAGGCGCGTACAAGTGGTGATTTGGTAATCATGTTTTATATTGAAATGCAATACAAAAGAATTTGCATTGGAGCAAAGATAATGTATTCTATTCATGGCAAGCTAATCTGATAATTGGTTGGGCCTATATGCAAGACTCAGGTTTATTTTAAATGTTTATTTTTGCAGAGCTTATTTTCAGTCATGGATCATACTGATAAATTTCGCGAGGGGAGGGAGGAGGAGTGAGATACTTAAGTTGAGACTGAACAAGCGAGAGTGGGAGGGTGAGGAAGAAAGAGAGGAGAGGGACTAGAAAGAGAAGAACTCGAGAGGAGAGAGTAGGGACCGGGGACGGGGAGGGAGTGGGGAGACTGATCATAGGGGGGGGCAGGAGGAAGAAAAATAGGGAGATACACATTGATACGAGGGAAGGGCGACACTGTGGCCCTGCACAAGTGCAATGGGGCGCGACAGGCTCATAAGCGGACCTTTTGTGATTGAAGGGCTTATTTTCAACGTTTTACAGAAAAAAAGTGGACCTTTTCATTCGGATTTGCATTTTGTCATAATAATGTGAATCAATTTATCACTATCAAACACGAGAGGGCGCTAGACCATTAAAACAGCGGTCGAACACCGGTGTTCAATACTATTTTATCTCCAGCCTTTATGGGCTTTATTGACACAGGCAATTACCTCTATTGAAATAAGCTGATTGGTACTTCAGAGTTAACAATGAAGTCAGATTACAGTAAACTTACTGAATCCCTTTCGTTTTCGTATCTGAACAATAGAGTTACGGAAACTGGAAAGATAAAAAGACCCATGCCGTCGTTTTATCTTTTCAGTTTCTGTTCCGTATCCGTAATAGTTTTGTAAGTCATTGTTATTCTGAAGTGGTAGTCTCCCAGGTATGACCAATCTTTTATTCCAGCCTTTTGTTAGTTACTGAAAATTTGAAGCTCGTGAATTTCAGTTTTCGTTTTGGTAAGTTATATTGATTTTTTACATAAAACCTTGAGATGTGCGGTTGGGTGCCAATCTAGACAAAAGAAGAGTCTAAATTTTACGGTCCTAAATTCGCGGTAAATTGTACGGCTTCAATTGACTTGTGTTTGGTGTATATGCACTTACGCCTAGACGTAAGTGCCTCGTAAAAAAAGTCTTGCATTGAAATATATACTAACCATGTTGCCAAGTTATAAGCAAAAGTCTTTCATATTGGCGATGAAACGAGCGCCTAAAATATCCCAATGAGGCGCGTACAAGTGGTGATTTGGTAATCATGTTTTATATTGAAATGCAATACAAAAGAATTTGCATTGGAGCAAAGATAATGTATTCTATTCATGGCAAGCTAATCTGATAATTGGTTGGGCCTATATGCAAGACTCAGGTTTATTTTAAATGTTTATTTGTGCAGGGCGTATTTTCAGTCATGGATCATACTGATAAATTTCGCGAGGGGGAGGGAGGGAGATACTTAGTTGAGACTGAACAAGCGAGAGTGGGAGGGGGTGAGAAAGAAAGAGAGGAGAGGAGAGACGGAAATACTAGAAAGAGAAGAACTCGAGAGGAGAGAGTAGGGACCGGGGGACGGGGAGGGAGGGGGGAGACTGATCATGGGGGGGGGGGCAGGAGGAAGCAAAATAGGGAGATAGACATTGATACGAGGGAAGGGCGACACTGTGGCCCTGCACAAGTGCATTGGGGTGCGATATGCTCATAAGCGGTCCTTTTGTGATTTTAGGGCTTATTTGCAACGATTTTACAGAAAAAAGTGGACTTTGTCATTCGGATTGGCATGCATTTTGTCAAATCAATGTAGATCAATTTACCAAGAGGGCGCTAGGCCATTAAAACACTGGTTTTAACATAATTTTTAACTCAACCGATTTTATTAACATAAGCAATCACCTCTATTGAAATAAGCTGATTGGTACTTCAGAGTTAACAATGAAATCAGATTACAGTAACTTACTGAATCCCTTGCGTTTTCGTATCTGAACAAAAGACTTACGGAAACTGAAAAGATAAAAAGACCCATAGTATTTTATTAACAGAAAGAATAGAGGCCCTGCATGAAATTATCGATTGGCTCCAAACAAAGGATTTGAGCCGGTGTCCTTCACCGTAGTTATGGCGGAGTGCAGTCCATTCAATCAAATGTTGTAATCAACCTATTTGATTGCAATCATGCTTTTGTTGAATGCATTTGAGTAGTACGCCATATTTACGGGATGATATGTCACATGCAAGGCCTCTATTCTCCAAATTCATTTCCTAATGTATGTGAGAATGATACAATAATGACATGATGAACATAGTCATTGATGCATCAGTTTTAAAATAGACTAGGCGGTTACCATATTTGGCGGTTCTCGGCTGGGCGCGATTACCAGGCTGATGGTGACATGTCCATATGACAGTTTTTACTAATTTGACCTCAGATGACCCCTGGCGACCCCAAAATGACCTTCCAAAAATTTGGCTCTAACATTAAGTGTTATTTAGGGGGTGGGTGAAAGTCCACATTTGGGAAATTCTGCGGCCCCGCCCCGCAATTAAATCCTTTCTATAATATTATATAGGCCTAGCTATTAACAACACGGAATCACTTAAAATGTTTTGCAGCAACTTTTAGCAACTTCTTCTAACCTTAATGTTTTATGTTTGTTGCGATAAAGTTAAAATCAATCATATTGTCACGAACTGTTTCAAAAGTATCCCGAGGATTGAGTGAGTAACAACATTATCACAGGTCTGCATATTCATGATTATCAAGCTAACATGATCATTAGGGCCTACTATACTGGATGAATAATCTAGGCCTACACCAAGACACCATGATTATCATCACCGTTTACCATGTTTACTGCACTCCCGTTTACTAACCGCTCCCGTTTACTAAAAAATTGATTTAGATAATCAACAATAATTTAGTCAAACCTTAACTTCATTAATTTCTTCAATTCTAAACTACAATGCAGCACATTATTGTTAATGTGAATTGTCCCATTGGAAAGGTCCAAAAATGAATCTATTTGTTGTAGTTTTCCAATTATCTCGGTGACGAGTGAACGGATTCTGATGATTTATGCACCAATTTATAGAAGACACTTCATGGATTTTGAATCTCTGCAAGAAAGTTTTAATTTTACTGCTGATATTTTAAGTTATGCCCCCCCCATCCACAGGGCATATTTTTTTTATTGAGACACCCTGTAGGCCTACATATTAAAATGTGTGCACCCGCGGGTTTGCTGGCTCAGCACATGGTCGCGCGTCGCACCAGCTTTGTGCGCATCAATCCTAATGCGCGTTATGATACGCGGTGCTACTTAGCAACAGTCAATTTTGGTGGACTAACTTCTTTGATTCTGATCCTCGATCCAGTCTAGTCGGCATAACATCACCAGCCACACCAAGGTCATGAAAGCCATCAATATGGCACGTTAATTAGGCACCAGCGGTGTTTGTGTTGGTACTACAGAGTATCATGGACACCGCGCCAATGAAGAAGACAGTTTTGCTGATTTTCATTTTCGCATTTTCAGGTAAGAACTCAAAAAAGCGTGGATGCACCACATGGGATGGACACCCAAATATAATGAAAACATGATGAATGTCAACGCAGCAAACACATAAAAACATTATACACGCGTCATAAATGTGATTGGCTTTGATATTTTTGGTCAAGGCCTTAGGCCTTCGGGATATAATAGGCCTATAATTTAAACATGTTAAAATTGGGTTTGAAAACGTTTACAAAAATGTTTATGATACCGCATCCACACTGTCAGTGGCGTAACTACCGGGGGGCAGAGGGGGGCAACATGCCCCGGGCGATACCCTTAGGGGGGCGCCAAATTGACCAATGCTTCGCGCGCATTTCAGTACAACATCAATTGAAAGAACATTTTAAGACCGATATTCAACTTCTAGTAACCCAAATTTGTTAATGGTAGGCCTTATTTGTCCAAAATTTCGCGCAAATGTTTCAAGAATTGTCCGCGTCTGGGGGGGGCAGGGGATGTAGGGGCGCACATTTTGTTTTTTGCCCGGGCGCTACCAACCCTAGTTACGCCACTGCACACTGTTAATTCATGTTATGCATGGAAATATATTTGGCAAACATTTTTACCAAATATATTTTGTCACCATAAACAACACAATTAACCACACCTATAATATAGGCCTAGGCCTAATAATAATAATAGCGTAGTAGGCCTACGCTTTAAAAAAAATAGAAACGAGCGCAAGTTTTTGGTAATCCTTAAAAAAAGATTCATGTAATATGCAAAAAAAATTTCAGCACGTTCTCCGTACGATTGTAGCATAGGCCTACAGAAAACTTTTTAACGCTCTTTTTTGTTGTTGAAAAATAGAGCTAAATAGGAACCTACCTAAAATTTATTTAATCTATGAGGCCGAATATCTTATATCAGAAAAAACAAGGATTTTAAGATTCGTAAATTTTCTTTGCTTTATTACCTTGTTCGCATTGGCCCCTTCAATGTTTGGTAGGCCTATATGGGCCAACTACGGTCTCTTTTTTTTTTATTGAAGGTATCTCTTCTTTGCTTTTTACGGGCCCACGGTATATATTTTTTTCTTTTTTTACGGACCAAGGTATCTTCTCTGGCACACCAAGGTCTTCTTCTTCTTGGTTGAGTCGGCATATCCAGACTTAGCTGTATTAAACGCCAACTTTGTCCAGGAACCTAGGACTGAGTGCAGATATCAGAACCGGGGATGATCCCCCTTCTCTTTTCGAATAGTTCTGACACTTTAACGTGCACAGGGATGAATCCTCCTGAACACGGGACCAACGGCTTTACGTGACTTCCGAACCACGGACATCGCACACACACCACTTATATCTGCACGTGCTAAGCAGTGTGTGGGGGCGAAGAAATTCTACAATTAAATTCTGTGATGAAACTGAACTTAATTGAAGGATTCCCGACCATATAGGAACTTTTTGGGAGGAAGGAGAATTTTCACCTAAGGCAAGCCCAAGGCTCGAACTCTCGTCGATCGTATCTCCCGGCCGACAGCGCAATGCCTTAACCGCTCGGCCATCTCGCCCTCTATTTCCTTTTTACGGCCCCATGGTAAGGCTACGTCATTTTCGGTTGTTTTTACGGGCCCGCACTACGGCCTATTTTCTTTGCTTTTTGGGGGTCTCTTGGGGTGGTCGATGCCGTCACCCCCATGTTATGCAAATAGCCCTATAAATGTTTCTCGGCTAATATTTTATCTACCAAATTGCAAATTTATGCACGCTTCGTTCGCATTGGCCCCTTCAATGTTCATTTTGATTATTTTATAGCTATCAAATTTCCGCACTTCGCGCGGAGTTCAAGTTGTTCCAAGAAGTTTAATCTGGGAGCAAAAGTCGCTATCAAATTGCAGCTTTTCGCCTGCTTCTGACAGAAGTTCTGTTCTGTCCCGTTCATTGCATTACTCGTTGACTGCCGATAAAACGCCCAATAAAGACTTAAAGGCCAGTTAAAGTACATGCCCTATCACACCACTCCACACCATACATAAATTCTCCCAGTCACATTTCCCAAATATGAAATTAAAAAAAGTCAAATTTTAATTTACTTCTTTTAAAGTTTGGCAGAGGCGGGGTTCGAACTCACGGCGCAACGCTTAGTACTGATGAGCCTAGCGCCTTAGACCACTCGGCCACTTGTCTTGTTGTTATTCATTTGAAACTTATTTAAAAAATATAATCGCTACCACGTGACAAGCAAAGACAGAAAACGTATTATATTTTGGAATTTTATCATTAATGTGTATTATAATAGAGCTACCATTATTTATATTGTTGAATTCCCAAGCGCATCATTTCGAATTGGGTTTTTATTCCTAAAGCCCGATACTGACTCCACCTGTACATTTTAATTTCATCGCGGGATGCTGAGATGTTTGAAAAGCATCGCAGCATCGCATACCGCTGCGAAGTGGAGTCAGGATCGGGCTTAATTCAACCACCAGCATCCATGGTTCGATGTAGAGAGTCTTTCCTATTCAGAGGAAATAATTGCAATTACACACCTTATTGCCTTTTAACAATAACCAATGACACTAGCACGTAATTCCAGTCAAGCACCAATCTTTAATCCTATTGTTGAAGAGGATAATAAGCTTATACTTATGTATAGCATTCGTAAAAAAGCTTAAGTCTTTGTTTGCTTTGGTTAAGTCCTGTTCAAGTGGTGGATTAACCAACAATTAACAATGAGAGGACATTCCTGAACCTCGTTCAGTTGGCGATGATTTGAAGTGGCTGCCAATTATGACCATTTTGATATTTAATACCAGCAATGTGGAAAAAAGAAATAATGTAGTGCCAAAATAATGTACCCTTTTACGGAAGGAGCAAAGTTTAACAAGTTATAACTCCGCTTCTGCAATACGAATATCAGCGGCGAATGTCAGGTTATTATTTCCCAGTCTTGAAAAAAAATTGCAGGCAGAGGTGGGAATCGATCTCGGTACCTCCCGGTTAAAAAGCACTGTGCAAAACCACTAAACCAACTAAATATCTGTCGTGAGATGCTTGACATTAATCTTTGATATTGCTGAATGGAACAAATCGCGGAATTAAATCAGTAATAAAAGAAGTAGATTCTTATTTAGCGGCCAAATTGGATGAAAGGGGAAATATTTGTCCCTGCTCTAAAGAAAATATAGGTTAGAAAATTATCAAATAAATTTAAATTAAAAATTGAGACTTTATATTTATTTATTTCACAAGGCGGCATTTTCACAGACAAACACTGTATATGCTAAAAACTCGACCCTTATTACTAGATGATGGCATAGCTCAGTGTTAGAGCATCAGACTGGTAATGTCAATATCGTTGGTTCGAATCCGCCTGCCAGCAATGGTTATTATTATTTTAATGCTACGCTACAATTTGTTCAATTTGTTTTCATTTATTTATTTATTTATTCATTCATTATTTATTTAAATAATTTGATATATTTGAAAGGGGTATTTGAGCAATTTGAAATTTTTACCCCCGTATAATCCTATGGGGTCATTTTGAACCCACCCCCTCCCAAACTGCCAAAACCTATGAGTTTAAATCATACATAATGATCAGTACGTCAATCATGAGTGAACACCGGTTGGTCACTGCATTTATTTGGGAATGGGTAGGCACTGCAGCTTGATTCACCATCCACAACATGATAATGTGTGCACATGCTACATTATATACACTTGTAGGCCTATGTTGTTGTTGGTGTATAAGTAATGGGCCTTGCAATTGAAATGCCTCAAGCTTTTAATCCGATATGCAGATTATCTATTTGTTTTCATGAATTGGAAGACATTCTTTGATGTATTACTGAGCTCAATGATCTGAAATTACTGGAGTGTGAGGTCAGCATACCGTCGTTTTATCTTTTCAGTTTCTGTTTCCGTATCCGTAATAGTTTTTGTAAGTCATTGTTATTCTGAAGTGGTAGTCTCCCAGGTATGACCAATCTTTTATTCTAGCCTTTTGTTAGTTACTGAAAATTTGAAGCTCGTGAATTTCAGTTTTCGTTTTGGTAAGTTATATTGATTTTTTACATAAAACCTTGAGATGTGCGGTTGGGTGCCAATCTAGACAAAAGAAGAGTCTAAATTTTACGGTCCTAAATTCGCGGTAAATTGTACGGCTTCAATTGACTTGTGTTTGGTGTATATGTACTTACGCCTAGACGTAAGTGCCTCGTAAAAAAAGTCTTGCATTGAAATATATACTAACCATGTTGCCAAGTTATAAGCAAAAGTCTTTCATATTGGCGATGAAACGAGCGTCTAAAATATCCCAATGAGGGAGTTATGTACGTCATCCACCAGTGGAGCTCCTGCGCCCCTCCGCAGAACTTCCGGTAGTGGATGTTCTGCGCTCGGGGCGCAGAGAATCCACTGTCGGAGTTGCTGCGCTCGGAAGCAAAATAATAGATTTTCGTATTATAATAACGGTGGATCATTGCTGCGCTCGGGCGCAGAACATCCACTGTTGGAGTTGCTGCCCGCGGGCGCAGTCCCTTATATGTAACGGTGGATCATTGCTGCGCTCGGGCGCAGAACATCCACTGTCGGAGTTGCTGCGCCCGGGCGCAGTCCCTTATATGTAACGGTGGATCATTGCTGCGCTCGGGCGCAGAGAATCCACTGTCGGAGGTGCTGCGCTCGGAAGTAAAATAATAGATTTTCGTATTATAATAACGGTGGATCATTGCTGCGCTCGGGCGCAGAACATCCACTGTCGGAGTTGATGCGCCCGGGCGCAGTCCCTTATATGTAACGGTGGATCATTGCTGCGCTCGGGCGCAGAACATCCACTGTTGGAGTAACTGCGCTCGGAAGCAATATAATACATTTTCTTATTATAATAACGGTGGATCATTTCTGCGCTCGGGGGGCGCAGAACATCCACTGTCGGAGTTGATGCGCTCGGACGCAAAATAATACATTTTCTTATTAGGCCTATATTAATAAATATACATGCGTATAATAACTAGTATTGGGCCTATTATAACTCCAAATTGAAAGCAAAATAATACATTTTCTTATTGAAATTACGGCGGATCATTGCTGCGCTCGGGCGCAGAAAATCCACTGTCGGAGCTTCTGCGCTCGGAAGTCAAATAAAATATTTTCTTATTTTATTAATGAAATATAATTATGCATGCGTATAATAACTAAACTCCGAGAAGTTTATTGCTATAGTATAACCGAATTGACAGCAAAACAATAGATTTTCTTATTATAATAACGGTGGATCATTGCTGCGCTCGGGCGCAGAACATCCACTGTTGGAGTAACTGCGCTCGGAAGCAAAATAATGGATTTTCTTATTAAAATAACGGTGGATCATTTCTGCGCTCGGGGGGCGCAGAACATCCACTGTCGGAGTTGATGCGCTCGGAAGCAAAATAATATATTTTCTTATTAGGCCTATATTAATAAATATACATGCGTATAATAACTAGTATTAGGCCTATTATAACTCCAAATTGAAAGCAAAATAATACATTTTCTTATTGAAATTACGGCGGATCATTGCTGCGCTCGGGCGCAGAAAATCCACTGTCGGAGCTTCTGCGCTCGGAAGTCAAATAAATTATTTTCTTATTTTATTAATGAAATATAATTATGCATGCGTATAATAACTAAACTCCGAGAAGTTTATTGCTATAGTATAACCGAATTGACAGCAAAATAATAGATTTTCTTATTATAATAACGGTGGATCATTGCTGCGCTCGGGCGCAGAACATCCACTGTTGGAGTAACTGCGCTCGGAAGCAAAATAATGGATTTTCTTATTAAAATAACGGTGGATCATTTCTGCGCTCGGGGGGCGCAGAACATCCACTGTCGGAGTTGATGCGCTCGGAAGCAAAATAATACATTTTCTCATTAGGCCTATATTAATAAATATACATGCGTATAATAACTAGTATTAGGCCTATTATAACTCCAAATTGAAAGCAAAATAATACATTTTCTTATTGAAATTACGGCGGATCATTGCTGCGCTCGGGCGCAGAAAATCCACTGTCGGAGCTTCTGCGCTCGAAATTCAAATAAATTATTTTCTTATTTTATTAATAAAATATAATTATGCATGCGTATAATAACTAAACTCCGAGAAGTTTATTGCTATAGTATAACCGAATTGACAGCAAAATAATAGATTTTCTTATTATAATAACGGTGGATCATTTCTGCGTTCGAGCGCAGAGAATCTACTGTCGGAGTTGATGCGCTCGGAAGCAAAATAAAGTATTTTCTTATTATTTCTATTAGGCCTATGCATGCGTATAATAATAACTATAACTCCGAGAAGTTTATTGATATTTACTATTAGGTCTGCGCTCGAAAGCAAAATAATGGATTTTCTTATTAAAATAACGGTGGATCATTGATGCGTTCGAGCGCAAAGAATCCACTGTCGGAGTTGATGCGCTCGGAAGCTAAATAAATTATTTTCTTATTATATTAATAATATATTTTTTATTGTAATAGCTCTACGGAGAAGTTTATTACTATTAGGCCTATGCATGCGTATAATAATAACTATAACTCCGAGAAGTGTATTGATATTTACTATTAGGTCTATATAATGCGCTCGCAAGCTCAGATTATAATAAAACTTATTATATTAGCGCTACGGAGAAGTTTATCACTATTAGGGCTATTGGTCTTACAAGTTTCATTTCTTTACTGTTTTCTTTCTTCTTCATTCTTTTTTTTTTTTTTTTTTTTTTCGTTCACGTTTCCTTGTCGGTACTTCTCATGTAACCGCAAATAATTCCTATTCAAATATAATTCTGATTGACACCAGGAGGGTGAAAGTGCATATAGGAACAATGCCAAAAACTACGTCACGCCGGTCACGCTATTGTTCGAGTTAAACTACATCATTCGCTATTTTGTAAATATTAACGCATGATCGTTGCTTTGAAGTTTCCACCGGATAGTCTGTGGATAGCGCAAGAGCATGCTTTGACCATGCGCAAAAAAATGAATATCATGAAGATGTTTAAGATTGATTCTTAGATGTTTCAAAAATTACCGTCATATTGCATAGATTCATCAAAGAATGGTTTGAAGTACTAACCTTATTTAGTAATTTTAAAAATCAGGAGAATTTTACAAAATCAATGTTTTTACCTGTCGGTATTACAACTCGTGAAACACATTAGTGATGTGCCTGGCCCGGTGCCTGGGTGACCTAATCTACTAACCTTTAACGTTCCTCTATGAACTCTAACCCTCCTGCAATATGGCGCCTATTGTCTAGAGTTAAACTACATCTTTCGGTGTGTTACGTAATACTACGATGCCTATCCCATTATATCGATCCCCGTTGACACATGTCCACTTGCAATTCGGCCTTTGTTAGTCACCAGATAAGTAGGTGTCATTTTGTGGTTAATAGATAAAAGGAACCGATAAGGCCGAAAAAAAACCCTGTTCTACGGGCGGACGGACCTTCAAGTAGGGTCGGCCATTTTTTTTTTTTTTTTTTTTTTTTTGGAAATAACTGCGCTCGGAAATAAAATTACATATTTTCTTAATATTATAATATCAGTGGATCATTTTTGCGCTCGAGCGCAGAGAATCCACTGCCGGAGTTGCTGCGGCAACACACAATAAAACACAATTAAATGTAGAATGCACAATTATGTCACAAAAACAATGAAAGGAGGATTTCGTGATCCTAGCATCCTCTTTTTATGAAATTTTTCAATAGATATCCACGAAAGTAGGTTATTCCCAAAATTTAAGTTGATTCCGAGTTTGCGTTTGTGATTTCCTTATTCGTGTAGGCCTATATATCGTAGGCCTTGGTGTAGCCTAGATACCGGCGACATGAAACCACGTTTATCGGTTCCTTTAATCTATAACCACAAAATGACGGCGCATAATTATCCTCATTGATATTGTTCTGTATTGTTCTGAATGTTTTGTATGCCGTGGATTTAAATTTGGCATTGATCTTCGGTTATGCTAGTTTTTGGACCCCTCCGCTTGTTTGGGAATCCACCTACTTATCTGTTGACTAACAAAGGCCGAATTGCAAGTGGTCATGTGTCAATCAGAATTATATTTAAATAGGAATTATCTGAGAGAGCAATTGCGGTTACATGAAAAGTACCGACAAGGAAACGTGAACGGAAAAAAGGGAAAAAAAAAAAAAGACAAAAGAAGAAAAGAATGAAGATGAAAGAAAACAGAAAATAAATGTAAAATGAGAAAAAAACACATATTATATTATATTAGACTCTAGACTCTTTTTTTTTTACTTCCGAGCGCAGATACTCCAACAGTGGATGTTCTGCGCCCGAGCGCAAACAATGATCCACCGTTATTATAATAAGAAAATCTATTATTTTGCTTCCGAGCGCATCAACTCATATTTTGTATATTGATAAGTATTGTAATTTTTATAAATATTGTAATTTTATAAATGCTGTATTATTTTCATTATTATGTGTATTATGTATTCAGCGCCTAGAGGCCGCTTTGTGTGTATTAGTGCGCTTTTAATAAATGTCTTATTATTATTATTATTATTATTATTATCAACTCCGACAGTGGATGTTCTGCGCCCGAGCGCAGCAATGATCCACCGTTATTATAATAAGAAAATCTATTATTTTGCTGTCAATTCGGTTATACTAATAGCAATAAACTTCTCGGAGTTTAGTTATTATACGCATGCATATTATATTTTATTAACATAATAAGAAAATAGCGTTTATGATTTCCTTATTCGTCTATATATCGTAGGCCTTGGTGTAGCCTAGATGCCGGCGACATCCTTTAATCTCTAACCACAAAAGGACGGCGCATAATTATCCTCTGCCGTGGATTTAAAATTGACATTGATCTTCGCTTATGCTAATTTTTGGACCCCCTCCGCTTGTTTGGGAATCCACCTACTTATCTGTTGACTAACAAAGGCCGAATTGCAAGTGGTCATGTGTCAATCAGAATTATATTTGAATAGGAATTATCTGAGAGAGCAATTGCGGTTACATGAAAAGTACCGACAAGGAAACGTGAACGGAAAAAAAGGAAAGAAAAAAAAAGACAAAAGAAGAAAAGAATGTAGATGAAAGAAAACAGAAAATAAACGTAAAATGAGAAAAAACATATTATATTATATTAGACTCTAGACTCTTTTTTTTTTTTACTTCCGAGCGCAGTTACTCCAACAGTGGATCTTCTGCGCCCGAGCTCCTAAATGATTCACCGTTATTATAATACGAAAATCTATTATTTTGATTATTTTTTATTAATATAATAAGAAAATATTAGTTATTATACGCATATTTTGCTGTCAATTTGGAGTTATAGTTATTATAATAGGCCTAATACTAGTTATTATACGCATGTATATTTATTAATAAGAAATAATAGGCCTAATAAGAAAATCTATTATTTTACTTCCGAGCGCAGTTACTCCAACAGTGGATGTTCTGCGCCCGAGCGCAGAAATGATCCACCGTTATTACAATAAGAAAATCTATTATTTGCTGTCAATTCGGTTATACTAATAGCAATTAACTTCTCGGAGTTTAGTTATGATAAGCATGCATATTATTTTTTATATAATAAGAAAATATTAGTTATTATACGCATGCATATTGCATTTTATTAATAAAATAAGAAAATAATTCACTATATAGCGCAGTTCCTCCAACAGTGGATGTTCTGCGCCCGAGCGCAACAATGATCCACCGTTACATATAAGGGACTGCGCCCGGGCGCATGAACTCCGACAGTGGATGTTCTGCGCCCGAGCGCAGAAATGATCCACCGTTATTATAATACGAAAATCTATTATTTTACTTCCGAGCGCAGTTACTCCGACAGTGGATTCTCTGCGCCCGAGCGCAGCAATGATCCACCGTTACATATAAGGGACTGCGCCCGGGCGCATGAACTCCGACAGTGGATGTTCTGCGCCCGAGCGCAGAAATGATCCACCGTTATTATAATACGAAAATCTATTATTTTACTTCCGAGCGCAGTTACTCCGACAGTGGATGTTCTGCGCCCGAGCGCAACAATGATCCACCGTTACATATAAGGGACTGCGCCCGGGCGCATCAACTCCGACAGTGGATGTTCTGCGCCCGAGCGCAGCAATGATCCGCCGTTATTATAATACGAAAATCTATTATTTTACTTCCGAGCGCAGCAACTCCGACAGTGGATTCTCTGCGGCCCCGAGCGCAGAACATCCACTACCGGATGTTCTGCGGAGGGGCGCAGGAGCTCCACTGGTGGATGACGTACATACATGAATGAGGCGCGTACAAGTGGTGATTTGGTAATCATGTTTTATATTGAAATGCAATACAAAAAGAATTTGCATTGGAGCAAAGATAATGTATTCTATTCATGGCAAGCTAATCTGATAATTGGTTGGGCCTATATGCAAGACTCGGGTTTATTTTAAATGTTTATTTTTGCAGAGCTTATTTTCAGTCATGGATCATACTGATAAATTTCGCGAGGGGGAGGGAGGGAGGGAGATACTTACTTAAGTTGAGACTGAACAAGCGAGAGTGGGAGGGGTGAGGAAGAAAGAGAGGAGAGGGACTAGAAAGAGAAGAACTCGAGAGGAGAGAGTAGGGACCGGGGGACGGGGAGGGAGTGGGGAGACTGATCATAGGGGGGGGGGGGGGCAGGAGGAAGAAAAATAGGGAGATACACATTGATACGAGGGAAGGGCGACACTGTGGCCCTGCACAAGTGCAATGGGGCGCGACAGGCTCATAAGCGGACCTTTTGTGATTGAAGGGCTTATTTTCAACGTTTTTACAGAAAAAAGTGGACCTTTTCATTCGGATTTGCATTTTGTCATAATAATGTGAATCAATTTATCACTGTCAAACACGAGAGGGCGCTAGACCATTAAAACAGCGGTCGAACACCGGTGTTCAATACTATTTTATCTCCAGCCTTTATGGGCTTTATTGACACAGGCAATTACCTCTATTGAAATAAGCTGATTGGTACTTCAGAGTTAACAATGAAGTCAGATTACAGTAAACTTACTGAATCCCTTTCGTTTTCGTATCTGAACAATAGAGTTACGGAAACTGGAAAGATAAAAAGACCCATGCCGTCGTTTTATCTTTTCAGTTTCTGTTTCCGTATCCGTAATAGTTTTTGTAAGTCATTGTTATTCTGAAGTGGTAGTCTCCCAGGTATGACCAATCTTTTATTCCAGCCTTTTGTTAGTTACTGAAAATTTGAAGCTCGTGAATTTCAGTTTTCGTTTTGGTAAGTTATATTGATTTTTACATAAAACCTTGAGATGTGCGGTTGGGTGCCAATCTAGACAAAAGAAGAGTCTAAATTTTACGGTCCTAAATTCGCGGTAAATTGTACGGCTTCAATTGACTTGTGTTTGGTGTATATGCACTTACGCCTGACGTAAGTGCCTCGTAAAAAAGTCTTGCATTGAAATATATACTAACCATGTTGCCAAGTTATAAGCAAAAGTCTTTCATATTGGCGATGAAACGAGCGCCTAAAATATCCCAATGAGGCGCGTACAAGTGGTGATTTGGTAATCATGTTTTATATTGAAATGCAATACAAAAGAATTTGCATTGGAGCAAAGATAATGTATTCTATTCATGGCAAGCTAATCTGATAATTGGTTGGGCCTATATGCAAGACTCGGGTTTATTTTAAATGTTTATTTTTGCAGAGCTTATTTTCAGTCATGGATCATACTGATAAATTTCGCGAGGGGAGGGAGGAGGAGATACTTAAGTTGAGACTGAACAAGCGAGAGTGGGAGGGGTGAGAAAGAAAGAGAGGAGAGGGAGAGACGGAAATACTAGAAAGAGAAGAACTCGAGAGGAGAGAGTAGGGACCGGGGACGGGGAGGGAGTGGGGAGACTGATCATGGGGGGGGGCAGGAGGAAGCAAAATAGGGAGATAGACATTGATACGAGGGAAGGGCGACACTGTGGCCCTGCACAAGTGCATTGGGGTGCGATATGCTCATAAGCGGTCCTTTTGTGATTTTAGGGCTTATTTGCAACGATTTTACAGAAAAAAGTGGACTTTGTCATTCGGATTGGCATGCATTTTGTCAAATCAATGTAGATCAATTTACCAAGAGGGCGCTAGGCCATTAAAACACTGGTGTTAACATAATTTTTTTCTCTCCCGATTTTATTGACATAAGCAATCACCTCTATTGAAATAAGCTGATTGGTACTTCAGAGTTAACAATGAAATCAGATTACAGTAACTTACTGAATCCCTTGCGTTTTCGTATCTGAACAAAAGACTTACGGAAACTGAAAAGATAAAAAGACCCATAGTATTTTATTAACAGAAAGAATAGAGGCCCTGCATGAAATTATCGATTGGCTCCAAACAAAGGATTTGAGCCGGTGTCCTTCACCGTAGTTATGGCGGAGTGCAGTCCATTCAATCAAATGTTGTAATCAACCTATTTGATTGCAATCATGCTTTTGTTGAATGCATTTGAGTAGTACGCCATATTTACGGGATGATATGTCACATGCAAGGCCTCTATTCTCCAAATTCATTTCCTAATGTATGTGAGAATGATACAATAATGACATGATGAACATAGTCATTGATGCATCAGTTTTAAAATAGACTAGGCGGTTACCATATTTGGCGGTTCTCGGCTGGGCGCGATTACCAGGCTGATGGTGACATGTCCATATGACAGTTTTTACTAATTTGACCTCAGATGACCCCTGGCGACCCCAAAATGACCTTCCAAAAATTTGGCTCTAAATGTTGACTGTACCCACCAAGTTTCATGCCCATACGACAGTTTTTAGTAATTTGACCTCAGATGACCCCCGGATGACCTTGGATGACCCCAAAATGATCTAAACTTATAACTCTAAATGTTGACTGTATCCACCAAGTTTCATGCCCATATATGAGTTTTTACTAATTTGCAGACTTGTAGTAGGCCTACTCGAGTACAATACTCGTACTCGAGTACGAGTACGAGTACTTTTTTGGTACTCGTACTCGTACTCGTGCATCAATACTCGTACTCATACTCGTACTCATGACCAAGTACTCGTACTCGTACTCGTACTCATGGTTTGGAATTGTGCTGTACTCGTACTCGTACTCGTACTCATGCCAATCTACTCGTACTCATGAAAAAATACTCGTACTCGTAGAAAATACTCATGATAGATTCCTGTAAGTTGTTACTATCAAACTATCACATAAGATCTGACTGTATTTTCTTGTCTTGCCCATTCAGGCCCTACTTGAATACCTGGGCCCAACTCCAATTTTTTACAAAAAATAGTTAGACCCACCATTTTATTGCCAGCAGGCTGTTCTTCCTTGTGTGTGAAAGATGAGCTAAATCCACTATCTAAATAGTCTTCCACATACACTTAATCATGGTTTTCATGGAAGAAACCCCCAACTCCATGGAGTTGGGCCCTTCTTCCACAAATATTGGGTTAACGAGGAATTTTGTTCATCCATGAACTGGCACTTGCAGTATATTAGTGGAAGAAGGGCCCAACTCCATCTCGTATTAAGATTTGTCATGGAAACATTATACATAATTTCGAATGTATGTAATATTGTATGTTCTTTGTATTAAAGGTCCCCTGAAGATGAAAACATTCTGTGTATAAAACTTTTCCAAATATTAAGTTTTTTCTTAATATCTCAAAAACAGTTTTGATGGAGTTGGGCCCTTCTTCCACTCAGGTATTCAATTGTACTCGTGCTCCTACTCATACCTAATTACTCGTACTCGTACTCGTACTCATGCATCAATACTCGTACTCGTACTCGTACTCATGCCTAAGTACTCGTACTACTCGTACTCGTACTCATGCTTTATAATTTTGCTGTACTCGTACTCGTACTCGTACTCATGGCCAAGTACTCGTACTCGTACTCATGGCCAAGGTACTCGTACTCGTACTCGTACTCAGAAAAAGTACTCACACTACAAGTCTGCTAATTTGACCTCAGATGACCCGTGGTGACCTTGGATGACCCCAAAATGACCTTCAAAAAATGTTGTTTTAAATGTTGACTGTACAAGTTTCATGCCCATACGACACTTTTTAGTAATTTGACCTCAGATGACCCCTGGGAGCGGACCCCGGTGTCAGATGACTTTAAAACGAACATAAACATCTTCTTGACAGGACATAACTACACCCACCCACCGAGTTTGAGCCCCGTACGACCTAGTTTCATGCCCATATGACAGTTTTTAGTCATTTTACCTCAAATGACCCCTGGGAGGGGGCCCCGGGGTCGGATAACTTAACGAACATGAACATCTTCTTGCCAGGACAGAACTACACCCACCCACCGAGTTTGAGTCCCGTAGGACCTAGTTTCATGCCCATATGGCAGTTTTTAGTCATTTGACCTCAAATGACCCCTTGGAGGGGGCCCCGGGGTCGGATGACTTAACGAACATAAACTTCTTCTTGCCAGGACAGAACTACACCCACCCACCGAGTTTGAGCCCCGTACGACCTACGACGGCCTCACATTAGCAGTCACAGACAAAACCTAAATCTATACAGAATAATATCCATTACTCGTCTCGAAAGAGCTCAAAATAAATAACTTAGAAAATTTTCTTGATGTCCTTTAACATGTTTCCATAGTTAACCATCGTTAGCCATGGATATCTATGCTGTAGAACTGACCGGTGACTAAGTCCGATTTATTGGGACGTTTATCGACCATCAACGAGTAATGGTTCATACTTTTTATCTTAAAATTGACCAATTTTCTGCCCTTCGCGCGGGGTTTGTTCAGAGAAATTTAATCAGGAGCAAAATATACCACTTTAAAATGTTCATCATTTTTGATTGAAATTGGCAAATCACGGGGAAAAAAAAATCAAAATTATTTGGCTGTGAATGTAGTGCTGTTGGACAACTGCTTGGTTACTGACATGTTGTTAGAGTAGAGTATTGAGGCAACCCTGTGGGGCTGATGCAAAAAAAGGGGGGGGGGCCTGAAAAAATGACCACAAATTTTCCTGGAAAAATTAAGTTTATATGCTTTTCTATGGGGTTGACCCATAATTTTCATGTCAAAAAGGGGGTGGGGGCCTGAAATTTTCGAGGTATGTAAAGGGGGGGGGGGCTCCGAAAAATGTTCACGATAATTTTTTTTGCATCAGGCCCCCCTTACAAGTGTTTGTGAACGGTCCCTAACCCACCCCAGCGTGTCTACGTGTTTTGTGCGAAGTTCGCGGCCAGTGGCGTAGGGAAGGGAGGGCAGCAGAGAAAGGGGGGCAAGGGAGGGGCGCCAAGTTGACCGATTCATTATGGTCGATCCTGTCCCCTTGCGATGAAAGTCAAAATTTTGCGCGCATTTCAGCACAAAATCATTGAAAAAATCCTTAATAGGCCGATATATATTCAACTTCATTATAGCCAAAGCTAGTGAGTGAAAGACCCCCGCCCCCCCAACTTAACCCAAAATTGGCAACCATGAGAGTTACCACTAGCGCGGAAAAGGGATAATTTTTTTACCAGTAGCAAGGACCGCGAAATTGGCAAAATAGTGTGTATTTAAGTTGGACTGTCCGCGAAATTTGACTGTGAAATCAGCAAAATGGGGGTATTTAATTTGCACTGGCACCATGATTCATCCCTAGTCCACAGTCGCCACAACCCCTATCATGCCACTGTGCGTGGCACATTATAGGACTAACACTAAAGCCCTTTTCAGGGCCTGATTGTGGGCAAAAATAGCCTCAGTGTAAAACAAAAATGTTTGGCGAGCTACTCGTGCACATTCTCCCAATCTGCTCCCAATAGAGCCGGTATTAGCCTATATCAAACAGATGACGCGAAATGATTAGGCTACTTTCGTGAAAGGGGGGGGGGGTGTCCCAAATATGTCGGTGATCGGAGTCAATTTTTTATGACCCCCCTCCCTATCGTGGCGAAAACATTTTTATGACCCCCCCTATCTTGGTTCGAACATTTTTTAATATAACCCCACCCCATGCCCCACCCTTCAAAGACTAAAGACAAATTATTCATTGCGAAAACATGCATAATAGCGCCACTCACGCCCTGAAACTTTTCCCAAACTTTTTATATCTACCACGAGCTGCCTATAAAGACCTGCAAGCATGCGCAGTTATTTTTTTCACAGAAGCTGGATTTTCGGAATTTTTGTAATTCATTTATATTTCTTTATGAAGTTGTTATATTATGGTGTTATACTGAATGAGAATTGTATTAATGTTGGCATACTATATGAACATCATTGTTACCACAACGAGCTCTTCTCTGATTTGTGCTGCTGTAATTAGAATTAGAACGATATTAAAATGAATGCGTTGATGAAGTCTCGGGATGACGTAAGCTTAAATTAATTATTGACTATAGTCTGTCCACATAGAAGTACAAAGTAAATAGACCTCGGAAACTGGAGGTATGAGAATAATTATTTCAGTGCAATGCTTCTTTGGCGCGCCAACTGCTACGCGATTTGTACTTGCCGGGCGCACCACGCTCTTTACGCGTCACGATGCGTTCGCGTGTGACGCAAAGCATCGACCCCCGATGGCGATGCCACAGATTTGGTTTGTACTTCTATGTGGACAGACTGTACATCGTCACATGTTGTTGATCGAGAATCGATCTATCATCTACTATCCACTACGACCACGATAGTTACTGTGTGTATAGAAGATGGAGAAGAGAGTGTGGCCGAGTGGTTAATGCGTTAGACTGTGAATCCCAGGGTCCCGGGTTCGAAATCTGAGACTGAGTAGGTCCAATTGAGCCCGGCTGGCTCCTGACCTTGACTGTGTCCTTGAGCAAGGCACTTCACTCTACTTGCATTAATAGTGCTTCGGAGGGCACTTTGACCTGTCGGTCCCGTGTACATGTAGCCTATGTATTTAGAACTGACTAAAGAAGGTCAGAGGGGAGCAGGGGATCATTCCGGTACCCTCGTCTAGATGCTGAGAAGGCTTTGATGAGTAACCAAGTAGAACCAAGTAGAAGTTGACTGTACTTCGAAAATACACTCTCTAGGTTCCAGAGTAAAAAATAAGTACAGCTTGTCTGTACGCAGTGCGATTATACTCATACATATGAGGGAGGCACTAATAAGGAAGAAGAAGAGTGTAGAACTATAACTACTTCAGTCACTCAATCGTCGCCAATGTACAAACGTATTGAAACAATTCTTTGATTGTCATTGTGACGTTTAATGTTACCAAAATTTATTTTGATGACTTTTAATATCTGTAGCTTTTAATAGAGCAAAGTCTGAACATTTTTAAGAGGTTAACCATGTCATTTTAGCAACTTTCGGGCGCTATACCCATTGTGATTGGCATTGATTACTTTTGATTTTTTCATTGCTTTACAATGATGGTATCATGCTTCACTGATTCTGACGCATTTTGAGGTGAACGCTCCACATTCTATCTTCATATCCATCATCGGTTATCAGTGGCCTGGATTGAGGATAGACTTTTCGATCAATGCACGAGTAGATTGACTGTATGGTACAGTCTAAAAAGCATGGGGCAAAAATAAAAAACAGCAGTATTGACAAAGTTGAAGCAGGTAGCAAATTTCTTTTAATACTTAGGCCAATTAAAACAAGAAATGTCTTTAAAAAAGACAATGCCTCAAGAGATTCCAGTGGGCACCATTTGTTATTAGCTTATAAGAGATACTTGAAATGCTAGCTTTAAGCCATCTTGCAATGGTAATAATTCTGTTGTATTTAATGTAGGAATACCTGCATGCCAGGTGGTAGTCCGAATAATCAGTCCCAAAACAAAATAGGCCTAGGCCCTATTCATTTACTGACATGATCGATGGACCCTGCATTTTTCAATACATTGATGCTGTAGCCAGCTGTGTAGCCTTCGTACTGAGGCTACACACAAGGAAACTAGGCTATAATCCCGGGCTATAATCACGTATCATGAGCCCCGGATGCTTATAGGGCCTCCTTCAACTCCCAACTTGTGACCACAGAAATAGCTTAATAACTGTGTAGGAAATACAAAAAAATTGAAATTTGGACACCAGAAACTTAAGGTTGAAAGTCAAAAAGTGTCAATTGGTACACCTTTATTTCAGCAGAAGTGATAGTAAGATTTTTCAAATAAAATCTCTTTTCTGTAAAATTGATTGCTGTGCTGAAAAATGTTGCATAATGGGTACTTGCTTTTTGTACAGGTATTCATTGTAAGGTACCATCAATGATGGTCACAGAATTGGGAAAAATACATTTGCCCAAGTTAAATAATCACCTTTCTAAACAAAACAATTTCAATGTGAAATATCCTACTTGCAGGGTTGTCACCAGGACCAAAAAAGTACTAAAAAGGCTACTTGAAATTTGATGATCATACCTAGCATAGGCCTAGGACAGGCCTAGGCAAAAAAACCCTTTTTTTCTAATAATTTCTCCATAAGCGTCATTTATGTCGACAAATTGTTCACATATCCACAGCAGGGTTGCAAATATACCGTACCATATGTCACTCAGAGTGCGACAATTTGTACAGATAAATTTATCACAACAGGTAATTTGGCCATTCGTCTGCATATTACTAAAAATAACGTCATTTATGTCGACAAATTGTTCGCAAATCCAACGGTTAGTTTTAAGGATATAATATATGGCATAAAATATGACAAATCATCAAAATAAATTTATAATGAATGCTTTTGTGGATATTTGCTAATACAATATATACATCTGACATGTGTAGATGATTTATGTCTTCAGTAGGAATTCAACTGAGGGAATTCCAATTGAATGAACTTTCAATAGCGTGATTTAATTTTTGCGTACACTGCGCGATATATGCCAGCGTGTGCGATTGTGTGTGAGTATCGCGAAGTGAATCCAACCATGCCAACGCACTCATAGACATACCACCTAGACCTATGAGTGCCCATCCCTAACCAGGGCAGTAGGTGAAGCCACGTATCCAAGGTGATTTTGGTCGGTTGGTCGGACGCGGAGAAAAAAAGCGTTCATATCTGGAGAGAAAGACGGGCTTTGCGTGATTGCTGCGCCATTATCACTCGTGTCAAATGCAACATGTTCTGTACACGCGACTGGAGAGAAAGGCGCGCTGGTTTGTGTGATTCCAGCGCCATTATCGCTCGCATCAAATACAACATGTTCCGTGAGCGAACATATCTGCTTGCTTGCGCCCAGGTATGCGTCCGTGTCAAAGTCGTTGCTAAGCAGTGTCCGCTTCACTCACGCGAGTCAAAGTCACTGGTCTAGGTGCTCGTTTGTCTGGGAATGCACTTTCGTGATTGGTTAGCATTATATCCAAGGTCGTGCGTTCGCGTTGTAGTTTGAAATACGCGATATACGATCGCGGTTGGATCGAGTGCAGCTGTTGAAACCTGCGTTCATTCAAAAGTCTCAGCCTCAGGTTGTAGTAAGTAGGTATGCCAGGTGAATTCAAATTTGCCATCAAACTGCATCATTTTATATATCAAATTAAAGCCCTTGAGTAAAGAAAGCCAAAACTGAAAACCTTTTTTTCATAGCACTTTCCATAGTAAAGTTACATCTTGTCAAAGATTGACTTTCATCAAAAAGATTCATCTAGCAAAATTCCCCAAAAAAGCATTTCGGTGGTGTTTCTAGATCTTAGACCTCATGTTGATAGCAGCTTTTTTAATGGAACTGCTATCAACATCCCTCGAAAATTCCATGTGCGAGTGACTTATCACCATAAAAAATCATATATTTGGGTTAAGTGAAGTATAGACAACATATTTATGTAGGTTTCCTTGACCGGCCAGTTCTTTTATATTTCTATGTAAATATATGTATTGTGTTCTAAGCGAATTTGGCTGACTAGCAAATGTGTTAACTAAGGTTTGCCTGGCATACCTATAGTAACGCTTCAAATTTCAAATGTTTGAGGACTTGTTCTCATTGCTTAGGCCTACCGGGGTACCTGTATTTTCCCGGTATTTTCACATCATATTTTGTGGTCAAAATGATTACAAATGTGTAAATTTGCAATCATTTAAATGGTAATACGTCTGGCGATACTCTCGAAGAGAGGAATGTACTCACCGTAGAAGAAGAAGAAGAACGTTGTCAGTGCTACTACTTCAATAGTGAAACAGTTGACGCGAATTTCTCCAACATGTCGAATGCTAATTTATGCACCCTTATCAGCAAAAATACAGCTGATTTAGCCAAAGTGAACATAAAGTCATCGGTTATAATATTTTCCTAGCATATTGAGCTAACACCACAGCTACTTGGTTTTTTACAATATACTAGTATTAAAATAAAGAAAATCAGTAAAGCTTAACCCATCGAGCGATGCTTTAAAACCGGAGACAGCCGAGGCGAATATACCTAGTATAGGGGAGACCGGGGCAAAGTGGAACACATTTTTTTTGTGGCCCAATCAGGATTACTGAAGGAAGGCAAGGCAAAATTTAAGGTTTACAAGATACATATTTGGTGCATACGCACCAATATGAACTCTCAGCGCCAATCGGGCCGTCTTCACGTACCAGAGGTAAAGTTTGACATATCGCACGATATTTGGTTAAAAGGATAGAGGGTTAAGTGCACAAAGTACAAAAAAGTAACTATATCTCATTAACAATGATCCTATAGATATGCGACCACAGACTTTTTTGTTCCTTATGACCAGAGGAAAAGTTTGACATATCGCACAACTCTGTGGTATATTTGGTTAACAAGATAGAGGGTTAAATGCACAAAGTAGAAAAAAGTGACTATATCTCATTAACCAATAATCCTACAGATATGCGACCACTGACTTTTTTGTTCCTTATGACCAGTGGAAAAGTATGACATATCGCACAACTCTGTGGTATATTTGGTTAAAAAGATAGAGGGCTAAATGCACAAAGTAGAAAAAAGTGACTATATCTCATAAACCAATGATCCTACAGAAATGCAACCACTGACTTTTTTGTTCCTTATGACCAGAGGAAAAGTTTGACATATCGCACGACTCTGTGGTATATTTGGTTAAAAAGATAGAGGGTTAAATGCACAAAGTAGAAAAAAGTGACTATATCTCATCAACCAATGATCCTACAGATATGCGACCACTGACTTTTTTGTTCCTTATTACCAGTGGAAAAGTATGACATATCGCACAACTCTGTGGTATATTTGGTTAAAAAGATAGAGGGCTAAATGCACAAAGTAGAAAAAAGTGACTATATCTCATAAACCAATGATCCTACAGAAATGCGACCACTGACTTTTTTGTTCCTTATGACCAGAGGAAAAGTTTGACATATCGCATGCGACTCTGTGGTATATTTGGTTAAAAAGATAGAGGGTTAAATGCACAAAGTAGAAAAAGTGACTATATCTCGTTAACCAATGATCCTACAGATATGCGACCACTGACTTTTTTGTTCCTTCTGACCAGAGGAAAAGTATGACATATCGCATGAGTGGTATATTTGGTTAAAAAGATAGAGGGCTAAATGCACAAAGTAGAAAAAAGTGACTATATCTCATAAACCAATGATCCTACAGAAATGCGACCACTGACTTTTTTGTTTCTTATGACCAGAGGAAAAGTTTGACATATCGCACGACTCTGTGGTATATTTGGTTAAAAAGATAGAGGGTTAAATGCACAAAGTAGAAAAAGTGACTATATCTCGTTAACCAATGATCCTACAGATGTCGACCACTGACTTTTTGTTCCTTATGACCAGAGGAAAAGTATGACATATCGCATTGCGACTCTGTGGTATTTGGTTAACAAGATAGAGGGTTAAATGCACAAAGTAGAAAAAAAGTGACTATATCTCATCAACCAATGATCCTACAGAGATGTGACCACTGACTTTTTTGTTCTTTATGACCAGAGGAAAAGTTTGACATATCGCACGACTTTGTGGGATATTTGGTTAAAAAGATAGAGGGTTAAGTACACAAAGTACAAATAAGGATGCAGCCAAAGATAAGAGCTTGTAGTCACCTGCTCCGCAGCCGACTGATGATTCCGCTTTACCCCGTGTTCCACTTTGCCCCGATCTCCCCTAAATATTCGTCTCAGGCTGAACTATTTAGCTACCGTTCACAAAAATTCGACATTTTTGTAAGGCGGAGTGCAGCAGCCCTTTAAATATCCTAAAATCCTTCACAGATACCTTATTTCAGATTAACTTCTTTAAAACAATAACAACTTTACACATTCAAAGCTTTATATTCTTTTCAAAGTCCAGAATCAAGTCAAACATTTTTATAATCACTCTTCAAGGCAAACATTTTACTACAACCCAGTATAAAGAATTTATGACCGTCCCTGTCATTTTTTTTTTTTTTTTCTAATGCATAATTCATTAGCCCGAAATGCAGACTCATTGAGCATTTTGTACTGTAAGAACTTCGTGGCAACATGGAAAACGTAGCCCAAATGTACTTGACAGAATGATTTGTCATGGCAATCCGGCCATTATTTCGCCCAATAGTCGTGTTTCATGTTCCAATTCGAATACATACTGCTTTCGGCAGAAAAAAAAGGTTTGTCTCAAAGCTCTCTAACTCAGCAAAACTAATGCGAATTTTTTTTTTTTTTACCAAAGATTTTTTTCAAATGTGACAAAAACTCAAAGTCCTATTCTACTGTATGAAGTGTTGTATTGAACAATAAAGTGATGCTGCTATTGTATTGAAGTAAAGTAATCTAAGAGCAGGGGTCTAAAATTGTAAAAACAGCATTTTAAGCATATTTTTATACACTTTTTCTGAAAAAAATAATAAATAGAAAAATTTTCTTTTTTTTATACTAATGCGGATGAATAAACTAATGTGTGCAGGAGCTTTGAGACCTTTTTTTTAATTTGGCCTTAGTCTAAGTAAAGAAATATTACAGGTTCATGTAAAATGTCTCATTTTATCTTTATACAGCATTTGGCTTTTAGAGCAGGCTATGATTTTATGATCCACCAGATGAGCAAATCACTGAATAGTGAATAGGCCTTTAATTCCATATTTGTTTGTCTATTTGTTTGTAGGATTACAATCAGTCATTGGTGCAAAGCCGTCTGTGCACAAAATCACTCCCAATGTGGGCAGCTTGGAGGGTGCAACAAGAATCACCATTACTGGAACAGGTAAGGATACAAATGTAGAAATGGGACACACCGACATCGCCTGGCTAATAATTACTTTGTACAGCAGAGATACTAAATTCAATACCGGAATCGATACATGTGAATGTGCTATGCATGATTTTGATATTCAGGCGAAAATCTTTGGATACCGGGTAGAAAATGATGAATATCTCCGTAATTGATTTAAGTCTAAAGAAACCAGATGTGGTTCCTTGCACTTGAATATATTGAACAGATATGATAGTCATTATAGCTTGCGTCTTGAGAAAGAAGCTTGCGTCTTGAACTCAAAAACTGACAATAATTCTGATTTTATATGTGCCGAACTATATAGCGCAGTGTATAGGCCAATCATGGAGCAGACGACCTATAGCGTACCATGTTCACTCACACACAGCGAGGTCAGTCACCGGGCTATTGTCAGTAGCCTTAGTCAGATGTCCTTCAGCGCATTATGTGTCTCAAAACTATTAAACAGGTCGGAACAAAATGGCCATGCGTTTCGGTAGATTCAACCTACCATGGCGATTTCTGCCATGAAGATATCGGGGCGATGACTGTGTGGGAGAAAGTACATGTAGAAGAAGGAAAATATGTGGGAGAAAGAAGGAAGATATCCAAGGGGGGGCACTATTATAATAGTGGCAAGTGGGGGAATCATGCACCTGGAAGTATTTTGAGACTGAAATTTGCACCCCTAAACAAGTAAAAGTAGCATGATTGCCAGTGTCCGAATCTAGAAAATAAAAGGGGTTGTCCCACGGACAACCAGGTTGTAATTTCTGGTTGTCCGCAAGCTGCCACAATTATCCCAAAATCTGAAACAACTATATGTGACCAATAAAGTGGAGTGAGTGTAGTTAATTTATGAACAATTACTCTATAAATATCTAACAATTCATCAGTTGTGTCAGGTTTGAGCAAACTTGCATGCTGAAAAAAGTGACTTTTGGGTCGATCCTTCATGTAATTATTTAGTGTAAGCTAATCCTAACCTAACCCTAATCCTAACCCTAATCCTAACCCTAATCCTAACCCTAATCCTAGCCCTAACCCTAATCCTAGCCCTAACCCTAATCCTAACCCTAATCCCAACTATAAACTTAACCCTAACCCTAACCCTAATTTCGTGTAAAATTACATGAAGGAATAACCGACTTTTGGCTGTAGATCTTTGGTTGTCCGGTGGATAACTAGAGCATTATTTTTGGTCGTCTGGTGCATGTTTTGGTTGTCCCGGGCGAATGGACAACCATAATTTTGAACACTGACGATTGCTACCCTATAAACAAGTAGTTATCTTTTCCCCAACCCTAAACAATTAGTTTGAGGGTGAGGATTAAGGAGATTTGTTTAACATTTTTCAATAATGAAGGAGAAAGCACAAAATCCCAAACATTACTTTTGTCTTGCTAAACTGTTTACCATTTTGCTCAATTTGTGCCTGGGTGGTGTATTATATATATATTATATTTGGTATCAGGGTCTTAGCTAGAAATTGAGGGTTGGCCATCATTTGAATAAAATTGCCTGTCCTAACCTTTAAAACATTTACCAGACATCTATAGCCCATTTGGGGTTCAAAGAGTTCAAATATGTGCTGATATGTCCTTGTTCTACAAATTGGGTCTACTAAAAAGGGCAATTAGCTTCTCAAAACATACAATTTATAATATAGCATCTGTCAAAGGCATTAATTTTGCCCGTCCCAGGAGCAAACTGGCCGTCTAAAATGACGACCAGACGGGTGGCTAGCTAAGACCCTGGTTGGTATGGTAACTTGTTTTACTCAAATTGATTAAAATAGGGCTGTCAGGGAGACGTTTTATAATATCATGTTAAGTCATCAGAAATTCAGGGGTGCACATGTCAATGGAATTTGTTGAAAGACTCTCAAACCACAATAATATGTCATCCTGGTACTATTTTTTAGAAATTCCATTCAAGAGGCTCTCTTACACGGTCCCTACTGTTTCATCTAGAATTATATTTAGCTAAATATTTCTCACCAACATGTGTGTGTAAGAAAATGCCATTCCTGGAACACAAATCAACATGTAAAAGCATGCCAGAACCAGGCCAAAATTTGTGCAGTCAACAGTGCTTTAGACAGTGTGTGTTGAATCACTTTTCTTATTCAAGGATTAATTGTATTGTTTCCAGGAATGAGTGAACAGATTTTCGCAGAGTGGATTCTGTTCAAAAATGACTTTAGAAATGCCCACAAAGTTTAAATGAGGCTCTGTCTGTATTTCCTGCTGAAGTGATGTAATAATTAGGATTAACTACCATAGCAATAGGGTAAAACAATTTTTTATTATATTTTTCTGCACTACAAGCAGGTTGCACTCATCACCTGTGCATGTCTGCAATCATAGATTGAATACAAAACTAATCTTACAGGTGCGAGTGATCAGCAGGATATGGTTCAATGCAGAGGTACCATGTGAACATACTAGTGAAGTGTGGCATATTCATAAATTGTTTTACCCTATTGCTATGGTAGTTAATCTGATTATTACTTCGCCAGCGAATAAACTGTCTATAATGTCATGACACATGGCCCTATACATTGTGCACATTCTGGTAGGCATTTCAAATGATTTTATTTAGCACTTCGTACTGTACCTCCCAAAAAGTAATTTTTTCATCCTATTATTTGATGTTTTGCAGGTTTCTCTAGAGATCCATTCAGTTTTGGGGAAGGCAATGAGCACAAGGGTAATAGGGTGTTCCTGTCAAAGGGACTAGCTGAGGTAGAGTGTGATGTGCTGACACACTTTTCTAATGAAACCAAGATCATATGTGACACAAGGTAGGATAATCAGCTGCTGTAGAGTGATGTGCTGACACACTTTTCTAATGAAACCAAGATCATATGTGACACAAGGTAGGATAATCAGCTGCTGTAGAGTGTGATGTGCTGACACACTTTTCTAATGAAACCAAGATCATATGTGACACAAGGTAAGATAATCAGCTGCTGTAGAGTGTGATGTGCTGACACACTTTTCTAATGAAACCAAGATCATATGTGACACAAGGTAGGATAATCAGCTGCTGTAGAGTGTGATGTGCTGACATACTTGTCTAATAAGAACAAGATCATATGTGAGACAAGGTAAAGTAATCAGCTGCTGTAGAGTGTGATGTGCTGACACACTTTTCTAATGAAACCAAGATCATATGTGACACAAGGTAGGATAGTCAGCTACTGTAGAGTGTGATGTGCTGACGGCGAGTACCCGCTAGTCCGACGGACCGCTAGTCCGAAGGTTTGCTAGTCCGAAGGTTCGCTAGTCCGAACACATATTTCAATGGAGGACGTGAGGGTCGCTAGTCCGAATTCGCAAAAAGGTTCGCTAGTCCGAAAAAAAGTTCGCTATTTCGAAGGTTCGCTAGTCCGAAGGTTCGCTAGTCCGAAGGTTCGCTAGTCCGAATTTATTAAAAGGTTCGCTAGTCCGAATTGTTAATCAGGTTCGCTAATCCGAATCAAAAAAAAGCTGCTCTAGTCCGAATTTTAAATAAGGTCCGCTAGTCCGAATTTTATATAAGGTTCGCTAGTCCGAATGATAAATAAGGCCCGCTAGTCCGAATTCTAAATAAGGTCCGCTAGTCCGAATTTTCTTTAAAGAACCTGATCAGCGCCATACACGGTCTCAAAATGTATTGGAGGTGTTTGATCAAATATAGCGTGTTACCTGGTAGGTGCACACAGGTTCACAACATTGTTCATGTTTTGCAATGTTTCTTTAAAGGTAATGATGGCAAGTACATAAAAGTATACATTTTCAGAAAGGAAACAATGCAAGTAACCCAATAAGTTTCCAAATCAATGAAAACTGTATATTTATGTTCTAAAGAAAAAAAAAGTATACATGGTATAGATGCTGTTTTGTTTTTCTAAAGTATTTGAATATTTATTCCTTTTAAAATTACTGATGTAGGTTTTGCAGAATGAATGAAATTGCAATCAAATATACACCATCGCCTCAATAGTAATGGATATAATTCAAAACAACAACGAGAGCTAGGCCTATTATGAATGTCTAAAATACAAACTTTTCTATTTATTTTATTTCTTCATTGATTACTTTCTCTATAAATCCTTCTTCCTTTAATTTTTTCTTTCTTTCTTTCTTTCTTTCTCAAGTTCGTTCTTTCTTTCTTTCTTTCTTTCTTTCTTTCTTTCTTTCTTTCTTTCTTTCTTTCTTTCTTTCTTTCTTTCTTTCTTTCTTTCTTTCTTTCTTTCTTTCTTTCTTTCTTTCTTTCTTTCTTTCTTTCTTTCTTTCTTTCTTTCTTTCTTTCTTTCTTTCTTTCTTCCTTCCTTCCTTCCTTTCTTTTTTTCTTTCTTTCTTAAATTCGGACTAGCGGACCTTATTTAAAATTCGGACTAGCGAACCTTATTTATAATTCGGACTAGCGAACCCTAGCTAAATCAAATTCGAATTAGCGGACATGATTTTAAATTCGGACTAGCGAACCTTATATATAATTCGGACTAGCGAGCCTTATTTAAAATTCGGACTAGCGAACCTTGTTAAAAATTCGGACTAGCGGACCTTATTTAGAATTGAATAGAGAACCTTGGACTAGCGAGCCTTGGACTAGCGAACCTTCGGACTGGCGGGCTTTCGGACTAGCGGGCTGTAACCGTGCTGACACACTTTTCTAATGAAACCAAGATCATATGTGACACAAGGTAGGATAATCAGCAACTGTAGAGTGTGATGTGCTGACACACTTTTCTAATGAAACCAATATCATATGTGACACAAGGTAGGATAATCAGCTGCTGTAGAGTGTGATGTGCTGACACACTTTTCTAATGAAACCAAGATCATATGTGACACCAAGGTAGGATAATCAGCTGCTGTAGAGTGTGATGTGCTGACACACTTTTCTAATGAAACCAAGATCATATGTGACACCAAGGTGGAGTAATCAGCTGCTGTAGAGTGTGATGTGCTGACACACTTTTCTGATGAAACCAAGATCATATGTGACACAAGGTAGGATAATCAGCTGCTGTAGAGTGATGTGCTGACACACTTTTCTGATGAAACCAAGATCATATGTGACACAAGGTAGGATAATCAGCTGCTGTAGAGTGTGATGTGCTGACATACATTTCTAATGAAACCAAGATCATATGTGATACAAGGTAGGATAATCAGCTGCTGTAGAGTGTGATGTGCTAACATACTTGTCTAATAAGAACAAGATCATATGTGAGACAAGGTAAAGTAATCAGCTGCTGTATAGTGTGATGTGCTGACACACTTTTCTAATGAAACCAAGATCATATGTGACACAAGGTAAGATAATCAGCTGCTGTAGAGTGTGATGTGCTGGCATACTTGTCTAATGAAAACAAGATCATATGTGACACAAGGTAGGTTAATCAGCTGCTGTAGAATGTGATGTGCTGACATACTTGTCTAATAAGAACAAGATCATATGTGACACAAGGTAGGATAATCAGCTGCTGTAGAGTGTGATGTGCTGACACACTTGTCTAATAAGAACAAGATCATATGTGACACAAGGTAGGATAATCAGCTGCTGTAGAGAGATGTGCTGACACACTTTTCTGATGAAACCTAGATCATATGTGACACAAGGTGGAGTAATCAGCTGCTGTAGAGTGTGATGTGCTGACATACATTTCTAATAAAAACAAGATCATATGTGACACAAGGTAGGATAATCAGCTGCTGTAGGATGTGATGTGCTGACATGCTTGTCTGATGAAACCAAGATCATATGTGACACAAGGTAGAGTAATCAGCTGCTGTAGAGTGATGTGCTGACACACTTTTCTAATGAAAACAAGATCATATGTGACACAAGGTAGGTTAATCAGCTGCTGTAGAATGTGATGTGCTGACATACTTGTCTAATAAGAACAAGATCATGTGACACAAGGTTGAGTAGTCAGCTGCTGTAGAGTGTGATGTGCTGACACACTTGTCTAATAAGAACAAGATCATATGTGACACAAGGTAGCTTAATCAGCTGCTGTAGAGTGTGATGTGCTGACATATTTGTCTAATGAAAACAAGATCATATGTGACACAAGGTAGGTTAATCAACTGCAGCTGTAGAGTGATGTGCTGACATAAATGAGAACAAGATCATATGTGGCACAGGGTAGGTTAATCAGCTGCTGTAGAGTGTCATGTGCTGACATAAATGAAAACAAGATCATATGTGACACAAGGTAGGTTAATCAGCTGCTGTAGAGTGTCATGTGCTGACATATCAGGGGTAGGGGTTAAGAGTACCCCCTCAGATATAGTGCCCCCTCAGACTGCTTTAATATTCTCCAGCTCAACCTACCGGCCAGAAATCTATAACAAATTACCGAGTTGCAAAACTTTTCGTGATAAAAACTTCGAGCGGTGGTGATGCAACTGCAAATTTCACTTTTGCAAACCTAATCATTCACCGAGTTACGCTGCATATTCACCTCATTTTTTTTTCAATCTTAGTGATTAAAGTCTAAAAAATGAGCAAAAATACCTTTAAATATATCCAGGGACCTCAAAATAGTGAGCATCAGTTGCTATGTCCGCCTAACAACTACATCGTGTCAAACAAAAAACTCTTGCGTCTTCGCGTATCAACACGCGGCGGAAAAAAAAACGTGTATCATTTAGTTCGCGTCATCTCGCGACATCGTGTATCAACACGCTGCCTCTGAAGCAAGTGGAAATAGTAAACACGGGAAAATCAAAAAGAGTGAGGGGGAGCATGGGTGCCATGGATTTGGCGATATTATTTAACAATCCGCGATGCATGGGTGACCTTTGCGAACATGGCCGGCAAAAATACAAATCAGTCAATAGCCATTTTAAAATAGCAAAGGACATTTTATGCTTCACATTCACAATTTTTTTAGCAGTTGACTAGGAAGAAATACTAAAACCATGATACTATGGACAGATAAGAGGCAGAGCGGATAAGAAGGAGAAGAGGATGTGAGCTAAAGGGGAACAGTGGAAAGAATGGGAGGATAGGGGACAACACGGGGGGGACAAAGAAGAAGTTGATTAAAATGAGCGGCTGATCAATCGGTAATAAATTAGGGAGTTGGTACAATTTTTCACAATAAAAAAAGCGTCGGAGGGTGGTGATGCATTTGTAAAATTGCATTTATTTACGAACCGCGAAAGACGGGTGACCGCTAGTTGGACTAATGTATCAGTATACGGTATATATCTTAGGCCAAAAAAATTGTTTGCTTGTCCTCCACCGACGACCCTAATCTGGAAAATATGGGAAACAGTTTTTTGTTTTACTGTCACAAATGATTTTTTTTTCCTTTCAACATTTTTGACATCCTGAAAAGTTTTTTTTTTACATTTCTACACACTTCTAAACTGTTTTAAAAACATGCCTGAAGTGGTATACAGTAGAGAAATATCCCAATTCACAACTGTTTGGGCTATTATTTAATGGCTAGTTAAAGGCATACATTCATGTTTTGGCTATGACCTTTAAAAAAACCCAACCGACCCAATTCTGAAAAAGTTGTGGTGGACAAGCAAGCAATCTTTTTTGGTCTTATTGTAAAAAATTCACATGCAAATCGATTGCTCAGTGCCAGAAGTGGGTAAGTGCAATAGCTGCCCTGTGAACATTTGGCAATGTACACACAGTATATTGTACACATCTACACATGGCAGCTTTTGCACTTACCTACTTCTGGCACTGATCAGTCAAAATGTCCCGCCTTAGGTCAGGTCAGTGTCAACATTTGCAGTCCTTCTATGATTGTGCAACAGGAAAGTTATCTTCCCTCCTCTCTTGACAACTGATCCCTGATGCAGCAGTGAAATGGAGTCAGTATTTTAATATTGGTTATTGATTAGTGTTTTGATTTATTGATTATTAGTTTTGGTGACTGGTTATTGATTTTTTTTTCAGAGCTGCTGCCTCTGGTCAATACTCCCTATTGCTAAATATAGATGGTAGAGAGTTAACAGCACGTGGTGGCCAATACTGCAGTAAAAAAGCCGGTAACTGTAAATATTATGTAAGTATATGGATAAGGTGAGGGATCTTAAGATGGTAAATAGCACACAGCCTGGGGTACTCACTACAAATGACCATACTTGAGTACCCCTCCCCGACTCACAGCACATGGTGGCCAAAACTGCCGTAAAGAAGCCAGTAACTGTAAATTTTACTGAAGTCTTGGAGATAGAATACATGAAGGCTGGCAACAATTGAGCACAAATTAATCGACCATTTCGGCGCGGGAGTCTTAAATATTGTGTGTTAAGGGATCTAGAATGAGCGTTTATGGCATTTAGACAGTATTTTTTGTGGGACATGAGAGCACCTCAGGCGTGTCGAATTGCATTCTGAAGACGAAGCCTGACTTACTGATATCAAATAATTTTCATTTTTTGAAATTCACGATATAATACAAATTTTATGACAAATTATTAAAATTTGATATTTTTCAAATTTTTGATATATAACAGTCCTCGAAATAAATTTTATAAATCTTAATGATATATTCTTAAAGTGTATGTAGCTGGGAGGAAAAGCCGACGATCAATTTTGACCTTTTATATTGAAGATATGGAGTTTTTTCCCAAAAAGACCTATTTTTTTTTGGTGTTTTGGGGAAAAAATCCATATCTTCAATACTGAAAAGGTCAAAATTTTCAATTGATCGTCGGCTTTTCATCCCACCTACATACACTTTAAGTATAAATCATCAGATTTATAAAGTTTACTTCAAGTACTGTTAAATATCAAAAATATCAATTTTAATGATTTGCCATAAAATGTGTATTACATTGCGAATTTCAAAAATCAAAATTATTTGATACCAGAAGGGCATTCTTCGTATTCAGAATGCAATTCGATATGTCTGATGTGCTCTAATGTCCCACAATAAATACTGTCCAAACATTCATACCCCTTCCCTTAAGAGCCGGCTGTTTTTTATTTGTTTTTATGGTCAATATGAGTTTGTTTTAAATAAAACCATGTGATTTGTGCTTGAAAATTATTTTTCTAACATAATGTTGTGATTGATGGAGACATACTTTAATAACTGATTTGAATTTGTTGATGTGCACAGAATTTGCCCTTTAATTTTTCCCCATCACAATGCATTCACCATTCCAGGTTCGTGCATTGTTCTGTTAGTATTGGAAAGACGTGATCTATATTTTATCTATACTTTATTTACAACGTTTTAAAAACATTTCTTGTTTATCAATTGCAGTATCGAGGTGATAAAACCCCAATCATTCAGGATATTACATCTAGCAGGTCTGGAACACCAGGTAGGCAAAATATCAACAGGTCCCAGGTTCAAATCCTGGATGGTCAGTGAAATTTTTTTCTGGCTGTCATTTGTGTATGTTGGAGACCTGGGGAAAAAAATCAAAATTGAAACAGAATTACACTGAAAGAGCACTGACTCAAAAGTACCCTGTTTGTAACACTATGGTTTATCACATATGGAGGGCAAATAGTGTCCGCCGGTATTTATCATCAAGAACTCAAAATCAAACGGTAATTTGCGTCTTTTGGCGACAAAATAACACCCCTGTTTTACGGGCCTGACTGACCCAGATTTTGTAGTTTGGGAGAATTTTTATCATTTGTTATTTTGCTAAAATCATGTAAAATTAGCAATTTTTTGGCCAAAATTGATTGATTTAGACTAAAACATTTTCAAAATGTGTTTGCAGATATTTTGCAAACATAATTTTACCAGATTTAGGGTCATTTTATCCTAAATTAAATTTGATAAAAATCCTGACCAACCATACGTACTTGAAAAGTCCATCTTCCTTATTTAACAGGCGGATGTTGAATTTACATTCCTCATGAGCTATTGTTCTTTGCCTAATCTTATTGGTTTAAAAACACAGAATTTATAAGAAGAACAACCCCAGGTTAATGTACCACATGTGCAATACTAGATGTGCGATCATACAGGGAAAAATTTTGGTATTCTGGTTAGTGCCAACGGTATGCTGAAACAAACAAAAACACTTTTGCGGGATAATCAAACTACAATGCATTGCCTCGTTCCTTAGATGCAGTCGGTGCGTCGTGCCAAGAATCATGTCTAGTATGGCGCACAAGCACCGCTTAATTGTGGGTGCATTTGAGCAGAACACAAATACCCCAATTATTGCCCAATACGTGTATCAAGATGGCGGCCGAGTCCTGGTTCTGGTTTTAATTCTGTGGTCTAAAAACAATCACTCATTGCCCAACGACGGCATATAAATTATCAGCTTTACAAAGCTTTTTTTCATGTAGCGCTTAGTGCATATATTTGGCACAAAAGGCTTTACATGCACAATGCAAACAGTAAATGCACTGTAAATCAAAGTTTGCTGCCTGCTTGGCTAAATAATCATGATGTACTATAAAAGTGGAAATTTTCGCAGTAAATTAATTTTCACACTTTTCACGCACAACACAGCTACCGCGAAAATAAAAATATGCGAATATGTTCTTTTTAATGTATAAGGTCTATGTAAAAAAACTCAAAATCGTGAAATTAAAAACAAGCAATGTAGTTCAAAATCAGCAAAGCACAAAAAATTACACACGCGAAAATGACCACTTTTACAGTAAACTATTTTGCGTCGTTGAGCAACCATCGCAGAAACATGGGAGAATCAGTCCTTACAGATCAACCTAGGCATGGAAATAGTAGATTATCTACTATTTCCATGACCTAGGTAAACAAAAAAACAAACTTAAGCTTACATGTGCTTTGTTTGCACGCATGCTTGTTTTTAACATTACATTTTGTTCTTGTTTAAACTATCATCAAATATCTAGGCTCCTTGGTGACCATATATGGCAAGTTTTACACTGGCGACCCAGATGCATTCATAAGGTATGTTAATTCAAGGTCATTGACTGTGGGTTTAAATTGTCTAGATGATATGTGACCCAACATGAGTTAATGAAGTACATTGCAGCAAATACCATTTTGAATTATAAATAAGTACAAATTAGAAGATCAAATGTGACCAGATCTGATCCAATCAGGCTAAAGTGAGCAGTAATAAAACTGAGATATGGGCAAAAAGTCTGGGCAAAAAGGAGGAGAAAAAAGCCAATAAAAAACATAAAGAAAATGGAGACATAAAAGGTTCATAACTTTTCTGCAGATTCAACATCAGTAAGTGTATAGGGTACTGAGCAGGCTATGGTAGTAACTCACTTTTCAAAATTTCTGACTTTGGCCTGATCGAGTGGATCAGATTGGGTTACAAATCCATCTTTTTGGTAAATAGCCTTTGTGGGTAGACCTCTGATGTTGTCACACTGATGCGCACATCATTATTGCACACTTCATGGCTTCCAAATGCACAGTAACGATGTTCGCTAAACGATGTGCACATCAGTGTGACGTCAAATGACAACATCTCGGACCTACCCATAAAGCTTAAGGTTTATGGGATTATACTGAAAAGGTCAATTAGTGTCAGTCAAAATGATATTTAATCATTTCTTGTGTAGGAATGCAGTTGTATGTTGATTTTGGTATCCAAATATTCATTGGTAATGCAGAGTACTAGAATATAAATATCTAAGTTTGATATTTCGCCAATATGCCCAGTGGCATTTGCCCCCCCTAAATATTTTTCTTGCCCCCCAGTTTGCCCCCCACTTTTGAGGCAAACCCCCCAATCCCCTAAATTTCCTCTTTTTGCGGCAATTTTGCACTTTGCCCCTTAAAATTCACTTTGCCCCCCAAAAAAAAAAAAAAAAATTCCATTCAAAAAGTTGTACCTTGTTATGCAAATCAGGATTTAGGAGCTTGATCTTTTGTTATTCTAAAACCTTTCCCTATTTCATGTGTATAAGGTTGTTCATATACAGCTTAATGAGTATGAAAATAGTGTATCGCATGAGTGTATCGTGCGGACCAAATATCACATCAGCGTACTCAGGGAATGTAATGAGGGATACAATAATGGATTCGTCAAATTGTTGCTGTTCTAAATTTAGGGATTCAATCATGTGTCACCATTGTTCAACACCGTTTAACAACGATGTGACCGCATCGTCTGTGTGGTAATTACTCCACAAGGGCAGGTTTAGCTGCCTGAGCGAAGTAAACCATGCAGACACGTTAAACAGTGGTAAACAACGGTGAAATATGATTGAATCCCTTTCAACAACAAAAACAAGCTAAAGATAGTCTTACTCATATAATTATTTCTTTTTAGTCATTGCCACTCGATCAACATTACATAAAGATCGATGAATTCTCTGTTGATATCAGCAATAAAATAACAGAATAAAACAGGAATGTTTATTTACCCGCTTATTCCAAAATATTCCTGCTTATTCCATTTTTCAATACATACACAATTGATATTTGTACAATGTTTGATGGCCTTTTCCCACCAAATGCTACTCTGGTTCAATATTGCTATCAAACATTTTTATGTAACCCATGATGCCCCCCAAGTTGTACCTTCCAACCCCAGGCTCATAATAGCCCATTTTCTGTCTTTTGTAGAGTTTACTGGGGTGACTATATCTGTGATCTGAGGGACGGAGCGACTGATGAATTGTAAGTTTACAATACTGTGGTAATTTTCACAGTGCTACATGCTTGGATGGCTTTCATATCTATTATAAATTAGGCAGTTTGGCAAATTGTTAACACAAACAACTTTTACGGTCTACATTATTTGGGGAAAAGGTTTTTTGCAATGCGAAGAATAAAACATTATATTTTGTTTTTGTTTTATGTTAAGGAGGTCAAATTAAAGCCATATTATAACATTTCTGTAAAAATAGATTAGTATTTATTTTCCATAAAATGTTAGCTTTTACTGTCAGATATGTCCCCTTTTTTGTAAGATCCGCGGGGTGTGTGTGTATGTGTATCCCGCACGCCGTGTACGACGTACTGTGCATTCGTGTTCGATTAATATATCCATCGTATAATAAAATGCCGGTTCCATCGTTTTATTCAAAATCTCGGATTTTGACAAAACTACAGCACCTAAACCATTTTTGTGCCTAATGATCTTAAACTGTTTAATTCCAGGTATGGTATTACTATGGATGACGATGGTTCATCTCCATGGGGAAACGTCATCGTCAAACCACAAGGAAAGTTTGTTGGTATGTATCATAATACTAATCATGGCGTGTCTGTCCCTCTGTCCGTGCGCTATCGCGTGCGCGCGGAGCGCTTTCGCTGAGGTCGCTCGCTATCGGGTGCACTGGAGTGCTTTTGCTGAGCATCGACGGGCGTGTGTGTGGAGTACCGATGGGCGCAGTGCGTGAATCGGAAAGCATTAGGCCTACAGTGTGACTAACAGGTGCATCTCATCGGACCAATAGGCCTATTTTCAATACATATTTCAAGACGGACATGTGCATAGGCCTATTTCAGCAGAACATGAAGAGGCGAACAATGGGTGGGTTTCCAGATTATGGGTGACCGAAGTAAGCGTCACAGCAACAGAGTTGTGTCAAGTTGGGTCTTGGTCATTGAAAGACATAGGCCTATATCATAGTAGTTATAGTAGTAACGGGTGTTGGGCAATTAGAGATAGGCCTATTACGAGACCTGCCCAACCCGAGAACCACAAAATCTAGTTCCTTAAATTCCCAGATCTAATGATGCCAGTTGGGCTGTTCCATTAAAAGTCCACATTCCTCCATGGAAGGTTTAGCTATAAAGTCTTTCACAGAGGGAGTATGAGTTTTAAATAGAATAGACAATTGGTAACTTCCATTTGAAAAACTCACTCCAGCTGTGAAAGATATAGGTAAAGCTAGCTATATAAAGTCCTGAGTAGTATGGTTTTGAAAACAATTTACCATAGCCAGTTCAATTTGAAAAACATACTCCCTCTGTGAAGAATTTATCTTAAATTGCCCACAAAGATATGATATCTTTGGCCAAAGATATCATATCCAAAGATTGCCAATTCAAAATTGTACTATACCCCTAGGGGTATGGCCAAAGATATCATATCCAAAGATTGCCAATTCAAAATTGTACTATACCCCTAGGGGTATGGCCAAAGATATCATATCCAAAGATTGCCAACTCAAAATTGTACTGTACATAACGCAATGGTAAACACTCCATCTTTTGTTGTCACTCATGAAGGCCAGATGATGTCCTTGAGCAACATTCAAGAGCCCTGAAATCAGACAATAATATGCATCTTTAAACTTGAGTGTCACAAAGGTTTGCATACACAGTGCTTAGGCCCCCAGCCCCCCACACTGTGGTCCGGAGCCTGCTTTTTTTAAATATGGGCGGCACTTACCTTCCAAAAATTATTTGAATATTCCCCATGGGTCTGAATGACACTGAATCCAATAACAAATGTATCATATATTTATAAGTAAGCAGTATAAATAAAAAATAATAACATTTTTGATAATCATAGTATAGCCTCAATGCTGTATATGATAGCATATCAAGATTATCATTCATCCAATAGTACTGAGTCTATCAATAAGTTTTTAGCTGGTTTGCTGCCGGACAAGTTCAGAAATGTCAATCTTTCATCAGGAGTAGCTCTGAATTTTTCAGAACAAAGTACCTAAGAATTAGACATGTAGGCAGCCCCACACCTACTGATGGCTCTGAAAAGAGCCGTTCGCTGAAGACACCCTTGTCAACAGAGAACAAGCAGACCTCGCCTATCTACTAAATTGAAAGGTTTGGTGGCTCTCAAAAGAGCTGTTCACTGAAGACTGTCCCTTGTCACAGAGAACAAGCAGACCTCGCATATCTGCTAAATTTTAAGGTTTGGTGGCTCTCAAAAGAGCTGTTCACTGAAGTCTGCATGTCCCTTGTCACAGAGAACAAGCAGACCTCACCTATCTGCTAATGTTAAAGGTTTGGTGGCTCTGAAAATAATGAAGACTGCCCTTGTCAACAGAAAACTAGCAGACCTCGCCTATCTGCTAATATGAAAGGTTTGGTGGATCTGAAAAGAGCTGTTCACTGAAGTCTGTCCCTTGAGATCCAATAACAAAATGTATCATATATTTGTAAGTAATTATTTAAATTTTTTTTCTTTTATAAAGAATCCCAGCAGTTTACCTTTCTGATCTCTGGACAGTACGGCCGCAGTAAGAGCGGGGCTAATTCTCTACGTCTCAGTGGAAATAACAAACTGTATCATTACCAGACTCATGCAGGTAAGAATACAAAATGGGCTATTCCATTTAAGATCCACACTATCCCTGTGGAAGATTTAGTTGAAGTCTTCCACAGAGGGAGTATGAGTTTTGAATAGAATAGACAATTGGGTAACTTCCATTTGAAATACTTACTCCAGTTGTGGAAGATATAGGTAAAGCCATAATACAGGGGGAGTAAAGGTTTCAGAAAGATTAACTCTGACCAATTCAATTTGAAAAACATACTCCCTCTGTGGAAGATCCAAAATCTTCCATAGGGGTAGTGTGGATTTCAATTGGAGTAGCCCAATGTACAAACAAACCTTTTCGGTAAATCCCATAAGCCTGTCCACAAACTGCTCACAGAAGTATCATGTGGCTTCTCAGCCCACTTCCGGTTCTGCCAGGACTCGACCCCATGATCTTGGGATTATAAGGCGAGTGTGCTAGTGTATAGACCAGGCCTTCTCAACTAGTTTATTTGAAGTGCCAACTGGGAAATTTTTGTGATCATGAACTGCCAACATGACAAGGGAGGATTTTGCAAGGGAGCGCATGCGCGACCGAACGCATAGCCTTGTGGCCTCTGGAACTTGGGTCCAGTGTGAAAGCTCCAGCCGCTGTGGGGGCCAGGGGGCAGTGCCCGTGGAAGCTCTGATATTTTAGGGCTCAGATGTGGTATTGTCACTCATTTTTTGTGAAAAATTTGTAAATTTACCATGCGGCACTTTGTGCGCCACTTTGACTAACTCCAAAACGCCACAAATGGCACGTGCGCAGCCAGTTGAGAAGGCCTAGTATAGACCAAAAGCCCTGTCTGGCTATGACACTTACGCACTTATACCTCTGTAACATACCTTTGCGCTGGGATCCTTGTTGGATCGCTCGGAAGTGCACATCCTTAATAAGAAACATTGTTACTGTGCATCTTGGTACCCTAAGTACCCGAAGTTATAGGATTTACTTCAGCAACCCTTCATAAAGTTACATCTAGTATTGGGTATTCGTAACTTTACGAACGGTTACTTGAGTTACGAAGGGTTAAAGGTTTAGTGAAATGGACACCTGGTCTTATAACATTTGCTGTTGTAAAACATGATCAGTGGCGTAGTGTCATAGGGGCACAGGGGGGGGCAATAGATCTGAAATTTGTAAATATCCGATAGGAAACTGTGCGCCACTTTTTTGATTGCCAAAAATGACTTGTGCCCCCCCCCATTAGATCCGTGTCCCCCAATCATGGTCGGTGCCACCCCCAATGTGATGGCCCACGCTACGCCACTGAACATGATGACTGGTTTAATTATTTTTCAGAAATCACTGGATTAACACCCTCATCAGGCAGTATCGTAGGAGGCACCCATCTAACCATACATGGCAACTATTTCTATGAACATGCCGAGACATCTGTCAATGTTGGAGGTAAGAGATGGCAAGCAATCTTGCCTTCCCAGCATGCAATATTCCAGTGTTTTGATTACAGACGACAAGTTTCAATTTTTTTTAATAAAAAAAATTCAGAATTGTAAATTTTCATGACCATATTTGGAATCAGCATGAAAAATGCATTAAAATGAGTACAAACAAGCCTAGTATTGGTTCAGTGGTTCTTGAGATAGTTCTTGATATTTTGATAAAATATCTCAAAACTTGGACTTTTTATGTTGAAGCCTATGGTCAACATGCAGAGCATTAAGACATTTTGTTTTAAAGACCTATTAACAGCTATAATATGCATTATGATTCACTTTTCCATGTTCTGTTAATGTGGAATATTCAAATGGGATTACCTCAATGGGTATGGCAGGGAATCAAACGAACGATGGGTTTCCAGATTATGGGTACTAAAGTAAGCATCACAGCTACAAAACAAGAGTTGTGTCAAGTTGGCTTTTAATCATAGAGTAGGCCTAATATCATAGTAGTTTAAAAGGTCAGGGCAGGTATATGGGTAGCGGGTGCTGGGCAAAAAGAGATAGGCCTATTACGAGAACTGCCCAACCCGAAAATCGCGAAATCTAATAATAATAATAATAATATCTGTCAAAAATCGCTTGTCCCCCTTTTGGCCTGCTAAAAATTATTTGCCCACCCAATACTGCGAACAATGGTACTAATATGATTTTAATAATGCAAAATATTGTTTCTGTTTCCAGGTGTACCATGTGACATCCAGAACATCTCTGATACAAGTATTGTGTGTGTCACTAAGAGAGCACCCAAAGAGGCCAGAATCTCTTACCCTGGTAGTAGAGGGATACTGTGGGAGAGGTGGTATGGTAACCTTGCAAATAATAAGAGGTAAGACATAACATAAAAGTCTGAATTAAAAATTAGTTTGTGTCTGATGATTCTGTCAATCAAACTATAGCACAGGCTGTGATTGGTTAATCATCTTTTAACTAGGGCGGTGCTAGGGCAGTTCCTTCCCTAGTTAAGAGATACTAACCAATCACAGGCCATAGGGAGCTTAAGTGACAGGATCATAAGGTATGAAATAGTTTCTTTTTTCTGGCTTTTATTCTAAAACCTGTCTAGCAGCATATATCAAAGAAACGCCATCAATAAAATTAGTTGCTTTTTTTATTTGGAGTTTGAGCAACTATAATTATACTGGCACCACCGTGTACTGGCAATAGGTGGCTATAATACATTCCATCTATGTATTATTGTAACACTAATCAATAATTATGTATTGACATAATAACGACTGTTTCATATATCAGGATCATATAGCTCAATTGATAGAGCGTCAGACTTTGGCACTAAAGTGAGCACGGTCTGGGGACTGGTTCCGTTTTATGCTCGTTTTGATTAAACTTTTTGACATGTTCTTTTTATCTATCTTCAAATCTACCTTTCTTCTTTTAGGATTTCATTTTAGGTTTTTTTATTTATTTATTATTTTTTTTTTTTTTTTTTATTTATTTTTTTTATTTTTTTTTTTATTTTTTTTTTTCAAAAGAAATTTTGTAGTTTTAAAGAAACTAGTAAAAGCATTTATTCTAAACAATATCGAAACCCACGGTTAGAGCAGCCATAGGCCTTTAGGTACATATTCTTAGGAGCAGAAGGTACCCAAATTGGTGTTTTATGAACATTGACATTCTTTTGTGGCGAGTGACATGGTCTTTCAATTCGCGCTGAGTGTCCTTGACAGGCTTGACGAACAGTGGTCATGAAAGAATTCAAAAGATAACCTCTGCCCCAATAATCCCAAGCTATTGTCTGAAGGAACATAAGGAAACGCGGAATAATAGACTTGTGATGAAATTTAAAAAAAAATTGTTTTGTTGCCACAATTGCAGTCTTTTTAATAAAAAATAAAATAAATGAGGAATCCATGTTTGAATCTATTATCCCATCATGAATAGAATGTCTTCAAAAACTTTAATCGTTTCATCTTACAAAGGAAACTATTTAGCTCATTTAATTTTGTTTCGCTTGCACTGTTTTATCACGGACGTTGGCAGAAAAGGCCCACTTCTCTTGTATAGAGTTTGTGTGTGAAATTATTGATTGGCTCAAAACAAAAGATTTGAACCGGTGTCCTTCACAGTAATCATGGCGCAGTGCAGTCCATTTAATCAAATGATGTCATCAACCTATTGATCATAGTGCATTAGTTATGTTTGTGAGACGAACTATCGCGGTAGATTGATTGCAATCATGCTTTTGTTGAATGCATTTACATAACCGATGTCTGGAATACGCTGGTGAAGTTATGTAATAATTGGATTTACTACCATAGCAATAGGTGAAAACAATTTTTGAACATACCGCATTGCACTGGTATGTTCAAACTGTACCTCTGCATTGAACCATATCATGCTAAATATTGACGAAGTTTTTTTTAGAATATAGAATGCAGAATATAGATCTATAGGGCAGCTATTTCAGATAGGCCATATCATATTCATCATATTGGGGATTAGAGCAAGAAAGGCCTTTCTGCAGTAGCTGCCAGGTGTCATATGTACAATATAGAATGCAGAAATGGTCAAATTGTCTATATGGCAGTTAATGAAGATATAGCCTTTTTGCACTAATCATCCTTATCTGTTTGCTTATAGGCTTGACGACGACTGGGACCGGAATTTTGTCGACACCACCGACTACTCTCAATCTGAACATGTACTGCAAGACAGTGCTGCATCACCATACAGAGTAGGAGAATCTATCGGACGTCTGAGGGGATACTTCATCCCACCCCGTAGTGGCAATTATCGCTTCCGTATCCATGGCAACTATCAATCCACGCTCCTTTTTGGTTCAAGTGAGAATAATTTGGTAAGAATGGGTCACCCCCTATGGAAGACATGACCTTAATCTCCCACACAGGGAGTGTGAATTTCAAATGGGTTGTTAGCCTTAAATTAATCTACACTCCCTTTGTGTGAGATTAAGGTCATGTCATGGTATTACCTTATTGATTATTAATACCTGTACGTTGTTTACATAGTGACGTCATTAGGGTTTGTACTACAAGATCTGGAGTATATTTCATCAAAGACCCGGTCCACACAAGTGTATTTTTCTCCAATTATTACAATCGTATTACAATAGTATTACGACATGAGTACCCTGTGTCCAGTCAATGTCGTCGGCATATACAATCATGTCATCATTCGTGAATGATGAAAATTTCCAGTTCATGGGCCAGTTCATTGGCATGATCGTGTCTTAATTGCCGACGAAAATTACCTGTGTGTACGCATTACGTCATTGTATTTATGTTTACTCAATGGACTTTGTAATTGCAGTGGCGTGTGTATAAACCAGAATGTATTATGACACGATGACGAGGTGCCGACCGTGTTGACGCTCTCATCATTCATTTATCATAAACGTATCATAATCGGGTGATTACGACACGATGACGAAAATATACCTGTGTGGACTGGGTCCAATCTAAATTTTACCTTTGTTATTATCCCCAGACCAAGATTTGCTCCATTCCTGGTGCGGCCAAGACGTGGTCAGAACATCCAAATCAGATTTCCACCAAGTTGTCGCTCCTAGGTGGCGCTCCATACTTCATGGAGGCACGCTACATACGTGGTGTTGTTGCGGTTGGCGTAGACATGTTTAACGTAGACATATCTGCCGTTACTGGATATTTTCCCGGAACTGTTGCTGAGAAACAACGGATTACGATCGGGACTGTTATACAGAATGAGATACAGGTATGGATGGCCTTCTATCTGTTAACACAGGAAATTTTTTGACCAATTGGACTATTCAAACTCATACACCCCTATGGAAGACATGACCTCAATCTTCCACACAGGGAGTGTGTATTTCAAATGGGTTTACCTGAATGGGTGACTCCATTTGAAATACACACCCCCCTGTGACCTCCCAGGTCATGTCTTCTGTAAGGGGTATATGGAATTTAACTGGAATAGCTCATTTCAGTCATACATCAAATTTGAGATTGCCGTAGTAATTTAAGTTTCCTTGCATTGAACAGTTTTCTTTTGCTGTACTGTATTTGTTCCATTAACCGCCCAGGGTGCTTAACAAAGTCACATTAGTAGTTCCCTCGCTTTGCACTACTGAGGTCCCAGGGTTCAAGCCCCGGCGCGGCCCAAGGACTCATGTGCACTTGGTTTATCCCAATTCCATGCTCGCTCTCGCAGGTTTTCTCCGGGATCTCCGGTTTCCTCCTGTATCGCAAAAATCGGTGATTAGTTGTTTGGTTATCAAAACTTCCTTCACCCAATGGAATTTGGGGAGCTGCACAGATAATTGGTGGATGTTACAATCTAAATGCGGATAGGTGTGCTGCCGTTCGGCAGCAACTGGCCTAGTTGATGTGACCTGATTGTGATGATTCACCATTGCAGCGAAATTACAGCGCTTTGAGTCCTCTAAGATCTGGAGAAAGACGCTTTATAAATCCAAAATTTATTATTTATTTAGGTGTGTGGCTGGGCGCTTATTTTCCCTGTAAAAAATCGAATAGCCAAGTAAGGAAATACCGCTAGCAATCACACTAGCGCGCAAAAATGGGATGTCCAAATACGGCGGCCAGTGTCCACGTAAATTGTTTGAATGCATACAGGCGGCGGATGACATGATAGAGAGAGACGGCAAAACTGCTCAGCCGTATGGCACTTTCCACACAATCGGAACACAGAAGTAAATCGGGACTGAATTTTGCAGCTACCGTGATCACTGGTACGCGCCATTCAATTTGCACACTGAGTGATGGAAGCCTAACCAACACGGCGAATTTAAAATCGTCACAGCTACTCTCACCCAGTAATAATCAAATTTTACTGTATTTAATTAATTTGAAGGTTAGTTTTGTGGGGTTCATTATTCGAACCCCAACGGTTTTAGCTTATATTAATATTAACATAGGCCTACTTGTTTGTGATATTTTAAGCGTTTTTAAATTGCAAAATAATCCTATTCAATTACACGGCTGACAAAGGAAATTTACTGAATTTAGAGAATGCACGGCGCTCACCACCTGAATGCATAAAACGTCACACAACGTGGCCATTGTAAAGCATACTTTTAGTTTTGTCACGAGACGATGTCATTATACTTTTACAATAACCTGCATTTGCGTCCCAGTATTTCAAAGTTTTATCTGTGATTGGATTGAACGCATCGTGTATATTAATGAGGTTATGAATATTGCTTTATGGTTTGTAGGGAGCATGGTGGCTGAGCAGAACAGGCTCCTACTCATAATCGGAAGGTTGCAGGTTCGAGCCCTGGCAACGCCATCATGTTGTGCCCTTGATAAGGCCCTTTATAATTATCTCGGTTACTCCTCTCCACCCAGGTGTATAAATGGGTACCAGCATTCTTAAATGTTGGGAAGGTAACCTCTATGGAGGAGGTGTAGTGATCCCCTAGCAACATTATATGAAGGAGTCTAGCCCAATTGCCAATGAAAGAGAGATGGGCACTCCGATCTCTGTTTATATAAGATCATCTCCTTTACTTTTCTTATTTTTATGGTTTGTAGGACATCACTGTTGTGGGTACTTATGATATGCAAAGCTTCAGGATACAGTACAACGGATGCAAGGGCTCTGCGATACTAGAAGGCGCATGTCCTCTTGATGGCCAAGTGTTTCAAGTCACCTTAAATGGGGTCACAACAGGTAAGGCAAAAAAAAAAAAAGATTGTTTGCTTGTCCTCCACCGACCGACCCAAATCTGGGAAAAAAATTTTTTCTTTCAACATTTTTGATATCCTGAAAAGTTTCTTTTTTACAGTTTCTACACACTTCTAAGCTGTTTTAAAAACATGAATGAAGTGGTATACAGCAGAGGATATCCCAATTCACAACTATTTGGGCTATTTATTAAGCTAATTACAGGCATACAGTCATGTTTTGGCTATGACCTTTAAAAAAAATATTTAAAAAAATCAAAATCCTGACCGACCGACCCAACTCTGAAAAAGTTGTGGAGTACAAGCAAACAATCTTTTTTTTTTTTGCCTAACTGGGCTGGCTATTCTATTTGATATCTGCCATACCCCTGTAGAAGATGTAAGAAATGTCTTCCACAGAGGGAGTGTGTTTTTCAAATGGAATTGGCTAGGGTTACTTATTAGAAACCTATACTCTCCAGCTGTATTACCATATACTCCCTCTGTGTTAAGGCTTTATTATTATATCTGGAGTGGATTTTTGTCTTCCACTCAAAGTGGTATTGAGCAGATGAGGGTCTTTGAAATAAGTATGTGGCCGGTTGACTAGGGAGCAAGAAATTTTGGCAGGGCAAAAGTAGACAAGCAATTTTTGGCAGGTCGAAAAGGGGAGGGGGATTTGTGACACACATTCATGGGGTACCTTTTAAATAAAACACTCTGATATGAAAAATATCCTGTTCGCTACATTCGCATTTTACGTTTAGACCATTTAAGGTTTGCAAATTGGGTTTGGAAAAATTTTGCATGTGTAAAGGGGAGGGGGAGAGAATTTTTTTTGGCAATCCAATTGGGGAGAAAGTCATTTTTGGCAGGCTGAGAGGGAGTGGGGGTAAGGTGTTTTGGCACCCCAAGAGGGGGGAGGGGAAGCTTTCATTGGCTTGCCATTAAAAATGTGCTCCAGGGGGTAGAGCATAACCCTTGATCAAAAATATCTTTCTCAACTTTTCTGGACTAATAAAGAATGTCCCCTCGTCTCTATTCATGTTTTTTTTTTTTATTTGCTTTTTTTGTATGATATGTCATCCCTGTAGTGAATATTAACTGGAAAAAATGTCCTAAATACCATTTTTTTCCCTGATGCGCATTTCGTTGGGTACAGCCTCAAATTGCTAGCGCTCAAAGCATTGATGTACGTATACACACGCTTAAAGACGCCGCATAGATGCACAAGCAATACAGCTACTTCATCACGTTGACATCACTGCCACATCAATTGTGAAAGATGGTGTAATGTTAAAGTATGAAATCTCATAACTACGAGGGGGTATCAAAAAGTTTTAGAAATCGCCCAGAAGTGAAAGAGCTATATCAATGAAATTTTGTCCGTGCAATCACTGGTCCTTATGTACATTATGGTCCAAAAATGGTCTCATAAGTATGTTTACTTTTTTTACAGGTGGCACTAGATGCCAATAACCCGCTGCCCCAGTTATACTGCGCATAAACTGCAAGATTGAGAAAATTGAGGCAAGCAGCATTATTAAGATCCTGCTTTTGAAGGGTTGCAGTGCCTAGAAAATTGATGATGAAATGAAAGTTATCTTCGGTGGTGATTGTGATATGTCACTGTCGCTTTTTGGAAAAGGACTTTTTATTTCATCACAGATTTTCTGGGCACTGTAACCCTTAAAATGGAACTTAATCATGCTGCATGCCTCAATTTTCTCCATTTTGCTGGTTATGCGATTACATAGGCAGGTAGTGACATCTAGCTCCTGTAAAAAAAGTAAACATACTTATGAGACCATTTTTGCACCAGTGATTGCACTGACAAAATTTCATTGATATAGCTCTTTCACTTCTGGGCGATTTCTAAAACTTTTTGATACCCCCTCGTATATGCTGTGCCCCTCTACACGATGTGTAGATTTTTTGGATGTTTTGGAATTTTGGAATTCTTAATTTCATGTATTTGACTGTGGGACTAATAATAGGACTTTTAAATCCTTGAAAGTACTTATTAGAAAGAGATTTATTTAATCAATAAATAACAGTTGAACTATGATAATCCCTATTCAATCTTTGTAAGGCAGGAAATTAACTGGCCCATCACTCAGAATAGCAATTTGGCAAAAATATCAAGATGTCATTTACAAAATTATACATATCTTGAAAAGATTTGGTATCATTTTAAAGCTTATTGTCTATTGCGTAAATTTGTATTCAAATCATGCAATGTCAAAAATGTGACTTGTTCCTGGTTTTGTCAGAGCGGGTCACATATATACTTTAGGCAACTGTTGTGATTTACTTTTGTATATAATTTATGGATTTCGTTATTTTATGTTTACGGATTTGTTTCTTGTCATTTTTTCAAATTGTGTTTGTTACTAGGTAACATCCAGGTTGGCTCATCTCGTGCTAATGTGACTGAGGAATTACAAACCCTGACAGAAATACCAGTCTCTGTAACAGTGCATATAGAGTATTTCAGTACTACATACAACACAACTGTGCTCATTGATCAAGGTATGTGTCGGAGATTAATGTGTTATGTGTGGTCCAATGAGCTGGAGCTAATAGCACCCACTACACCATGTTGTCATGTCATGCATTAAGGGCAAATTTTACCTCCTGTCAATGACTTAAATCCATATTATAACATTTGCTGAAGAGGACGCCCTCAATATTTTTCAAAATTCTGTTTTTTTTACACAATTGTGATATTCTTTATATAAACATCAATCATGCCCTGCAAAAATCAAGACTTCAGGTGCTGTAGTTTTGTCAAAATTCTTGATTTTAAATAAAACGCAGGAACTATCGTTTTATTATTACGATGGAAATATTAGTCGAACGCATACACGATGTTCACATCACAGTACGTACACGGTGTGTGGGATTGTACACATACATCAAAGGCCCGTGTAGTAGCAAAACCGAAGGAGTGACATGCATTGGCGACATCTGCGCTGGTAGTAAATTTCAGTTTTCTTTGCTATTACCTCAGTTGTCCGGCTCAAAAAGGGGTCATATCTGGCAGTAAAAGCTAACATTTAATGGAAAAGAAATACTATAATCTATTTTTTATGGAAATGTTATAACATGGCTTTAAGCACGAAAGCGAGTGTATGTAGTGAGTGTATATACAGTTGGCCCTGATGTAAATGGATTCTTTCACACCCATCAAAGCAGAAAAGTGGTTAGAAAAGTATGCGGAGTGCATGCATTGGTTGTGTATCCTTCACATCGGGTAGGATTGATTTATTTTTTGGGCAGGTCGATGCATTTATATTTTGGTTCTATTTTCCAACATTTTCAGTGATAATTTTGTTATAAAAATAGCAAAAATGGCACTTTTTTGTTCTTGTATATGAAATAGGTTAATAAATAAGTATTCTTAGTTGTTGCTTGAGAAAAAATTGTACAAAATAATGCACTTGTACTGAGTTGTTTATGCGTCTAATGCATGAGCCCCAAGGGGGGAGTGCATTAGACGCATCAAAATTTCAGTATGCATGCATTATGATTTTGTACAATTTCACTTCCAACAAGTGATACACATTTTTATTGGGCTATAAGTGATCTAGCATCCCGGTCAAGGATTTTGACTTTGTCCAAATTACCTTTTTTTTGTTACAGTCATCCCGATTGGATCCAGCGCTGAGGAGTTACATAACTTGACAAATCTACCCCCGAATGTGACATACAATGAGACTGACACTTCACAGATACAGCAAGGTAGGCATGTTCATCCCCACTTTTTCAATATTGTATATCGCCAGCAAAATTTATCGCGATAATCAATATGGCGATAATGAGGGAAGCTTAAAAAGATTTTATTTGACTAAGTTTCTGTTTGGAAAAAACGTGAAAATATTGTTTAATAGTCTGTAGCTGGTGGCGCTATTGCTGGTATTGTCATCGGTGCCATTGGTATCTGGTGGTGCTATTGCTGGTATTGTCACTGGCGCCACCAGGTGGTATGCACCGTGCATTCTCTAAATTCAGTAAATTTCCATCGTCAACCGTGTAATTGAATGGGATTATTTTGAAATTTTAAAACGCTTGAAATATCACAAACAAATAGGCCTATGTTAACCGTTGGGGTTCGATCTTCTGTGTCATCTGCCTGTTTTTCGGTTTTCAATTGAAGACACATTTTTACCATCAAAATATTTAATCGTGATCGCGATAATGAAAATTTATCGGGATAGCCGATAATAACATTATTGTGAACATGCCTAGGTAATGGGCTATTATAAAAGGCAGCTGTGTGCTCTCAGACATTGCATAACTTTTTTTTTGGTACATCATAAAGTACCATAATTTTTCTTGGTACATCATAACAAAAAAATACTATTTCTAAAAATTTTTGTTTTGTTTTTTCCTTGATCTTGAGGCTCTATTCCCAAAACTATTTTTTATTTTTTTATATTTGCCTTAATTTTTGAGGTATTGACCATGTAAGGCATCAAAATGAACTTTTGAAAATTCACAAAATGATGCCTAAAGTCTGAAATGGACCAAAAAAATTATTAAAAAATGAGAAAATGCTTTCTTGATTCAATCTTAAAATTGCTTTTTACAATGAGCATGATTGCTTACGTATAGATACTGTATTTGTGAGCCGTCACATCAAAACATACCTCTTCGCGGCTTTTATAATTTCTAGATATGAAGTAAAATGACAATGAAAGTATAAAGGAAATAAAAGAAAATTTGAACCTTGTCTTTATCACATCCTGTGATGTGTAAGGCAAAAATTCAGTAATGAGGTATCATTTTAAAGCTTGATTTTAACACTTTCTGATAAGGTCCAAATCTCCCTTTTGAAAAACGCCTCTAAGAGGTATATTTTGATGTGATGGGTCACATTTATTTAGTTATTGTGTACCTAAATCGTCATTTCAGCAAGAAAATGAACATGGAAATAATCGCCGTTGAAGTTAATAGTGGTCACTTTGCACTTTGATCAAAGCTCACAGGAAAATGCGACAACGCTCTTTCGATTTAAATTAGTGTACTTGTATGCTTACTTGCAGTTAACATCACTGTTGAACGTGTAGATGTCAATCCAATTTACAACTATGTGGTGGTGTTCCATGCAAGACAAGGTAGGAATTGGCCATTCCAATTGAAATCCACACACCCTGTATGGAAGACATTACCTTAATCTCCTACACACAGGGGTGTATATTGAGTTGTGTGGAAGATTAAAGGTCATGTGTTCTATAGGGGGTGTATGGCTTTCAACTGGAATAGCCTTTATACTTACATGATGTAAAATAAAGATTTAAAAGTTTTGTTTTCAAAATGGTTCACAAATAAAACCTAAAATGGGCCATTTATTTGACATCTACATCCCTATAGAAGACATGACCTTAATTTCCCACACAGGGGGTGTAGATTTCAAATGGGAGTCACCCATTTAGGGAACTGAAGTCAAATTAAGGATAATGCAGAATCTCAGCGAATTCCTTTCTATTGACTATTGTAGCATTTATTATTGGATTAAAATCATTTGAGCTGGTCCTAATGGGCTATTCCAGAATTTATTGGCACTCCCTATGATAGAAGACATGTAATTTTTTACCATCAACTTTTTGAGAATTCACACACTAAAATTTTATTTTAAAAAGTGGGAATTCCCATTTTGAAAAAAAAGAAAAGCTTAAAAAACTTTGCAGTGTCCCTAAAGAAGAAATGCAAATTTTTGCCAACATTTTTGGGAATTTCCAAGCCTAAAAAAGGGTGTTTTTTTTTGTGGGGGATTCCCACTGTAAGAAAGGGCAATTTGTTTTTAAATTTCCCTGTCTTCTTCAAGATTTCACCAATATACTGGCCTTTTTTGGGAATTCCCGCTGTCAGAAAAGAATTGGTAAGCACATTTTTTGCCAGCATTTTAGGGAATTCCCAAGCCTAAAAATGGGTCTCTTTCTTGGGCTTTCCCATGTCTTCTTTAATTTTTGACAATGTTATGACCATTTTTGGGGTGAATTAACAGAGCAAAAAAAATGGTGAAAATGTTCGGAAATCCCATGTTTTCTTCAGGGGGAGTGCCTTTAATTTCTGGAATAGCCCAACGAAACGAAAGGAGGTGAATGCAGTGTTGCCAAAACTTTTCAGCGCCAAGGTGGCACATTGACTAGACAGGCCATAGTAAGTGACAGGAGTCTCAAGTAGCCCAATTTTTAAGCTTCCAAACAAAAGCATCTAATACTTGGTATTTGGGTGGATTTCCTCGAATTTAGAAACAAAATCACCCAATTGGGCAGAAAAGCACTTGATTTAAAACTTCCGATACTTAATGAGTTTATTAGGACCGATTAATGGTCACCCTTTGTAATTGCAATTGGGACTCAAAACATTTATAAATCGGCTAAATTGAAAGGAAAATACACCAAACTACTGCCGCGACCCGACTCTTGTAAAGTATTCCAATTTTAGGCTAGTAGTGGCATGGCTTTTTGAGTAGTGGCAAGGGGTCACCAAGTAGCCCAATTGTGTCTTTCAAAGTTTGCTTGATCTTGTTCAAATGCATCCATAGTCAGGCACCTCTCTAAATCAGTGATCTAGTTGATGCTTTCACTCCGGATAAAGCTGGATTGAAATCAACGGACAGTGGACGCCTGCTGGAGCTTCGCACAAGAACGCTATGGGGAGATAGATCCTTCGAAGTTGGTGCATCTAAACTATGGAACACTGCCTGTATAGCACTGAGAACATGTGACAATATATCACAACTTTCAAATCTGGACTTAAGACCCATCTATACAATGAGGCATTCATACAATGACTCTTTTAATATATTTGACTGTTTTTCTTATGAACTGTTTACATACTTTTTTCAGATCTTTTGAACTTGATGTGCCAAGCACCATATGAGCTTCGAAATGCGGATACTGGCGCTATATTAAATCATCATTATTATTATTATTATTTATTGTCTTAATATAATTGCATTATTGTATGCTCTAATCACTAACACAGAACTGCCATTGATATCAGTGACCACATCATCAGAGTTACTGGATATCGAGGTTACTAAGATCACCTCAGGACAGGAGCATGCTAGCTCAACCAATTTCACCATTGACTACGGAGGAGCGATGGCACCAGTGTCTCTGTCAATGGAGTCTTCTGCTGCAGAGGTAACCGACTAAAAGCAATTAATGGCCTATTCTAGTTGAAATCCACACTCTCCCTGTGGAAGATTTTGGAAATATCTTCCACAGAGGGAGTGTGTTTTTCAAATGTAATTGGTCAGAGTTAATCATTTTGAAACCCATACTCCCCCTGTATTATGGCTTTACATTTATCTTCCACAACTGGAGTGAGTCTTTCAAATGGAAGTTACCTAATTGTGTATTCAATTGTGTATATCAAATTTGATACTCCCTCTGTGGCAGACTTTAGCTAAATCTTCCACAGGGAGAGTGTGGAGTTTAAATAGAACAGTCCAGTGATTCACTAGGGTTGCCAAACCTGTGATTTGGCGGGCAATTTTTTGAAGAGTTTCCTAGAGACTTTTGAATATTTCAGGTTCCAATATAAACTGGCCTCAAAAAAGAAAATTTTTCACAAGGTCATATCTTAAAATCCTCTCCATAAAAATGAACAAAAATTGCACACAGGATTACTTCAATACTCTACTCTAAACACTGATCAGTAACCAAACAGTTGTCCAACTGACACAACAGCAAAATACACTGACATGGAACAACCTTCCTGGACCACATTAACAGCCCAACAGACTTCTTTGGCTGGGTTCCAATTATTCGCCTGTACATGAACAAAAGTACACACAGGATTACTTCAATACTCTACTCTAAACACATGTCAGTAACCAAGCAGTAAGTCCAACTGACACAACAGTAAAATGCACTGACACGGAACATCTTCCGGGACCACATTCACAGGCGAATAATTGGAACCCAGCCAAAGAAGTCTGTTAGGCTGTTAATGTGGTCCAGGAAGGTTGTTCCATGTCAGTGCATTTTGATGTTGTGTCAGTTGGACAACTGTTTGGTTACTGACCAGTGTTTAGAGTAGAGTATTGAAGTAATCCTGTGTGCAATTTTTGTTCATTTTTATGGAGAAGATTTTAAGATATGACCTTGTGAAAAATTATAAGTTTCTTTTTGAGGCCAGTTTAGAAACCAGTGGCTAAGAGAAAAAAAATAGGTGACTTATCAACATTATATTGGCTCCCGCGTCATTTCATGGTAATCAGAGGTCAGCTTGTGTCAAAATAGTGTGTGTATGTTCCATTTTGGTAATTATTATTATTATTTCCAGTATTTTCGTACAGGTTTATCCTATTTCAGTACAGTGACGTAATAATTGGATTAACTACCATAGCAATAGATGAATACAATTTTTGAATAGATCGCCCTGCACTACATCATCCATGTGGTACCTATGCATTGAACCATAGATGTCAAAGAAATGCTGATCACTCACACCTGTAAGATTAGTATCGTTGAAAAGAGCGGTATTGTATTCAATCTATGATTGCCAACATAAACATGTGATGAGTGCAACCTGCTTGTAGTGCAGGGCATCTATTCAAAATTTGTATTCATCTATTGCTATGGTAGTTAATCTGCTATGGTAGTTAATCTGATTATTACATCACTTCGACTTTGAAATTATGTCTTCACACTATTTGAAAGTTTTTCTAAGGTCAGCAGAGGTCACCTGTGGTCAAAATAGTACGGAATTAGCGGTTTGTTTGTTTGTTTAACCAGTTGGTCCGGGTGGACACACCGAGGTGCTGATGGAACTAGGCTCAAGCAAAATGCTCAAGCCAGGCTTAAAAGCTTCATAGGCCTAAAAAAATTGTTTGATTGGCGTAACATTTTTTTTAATTTACATTTTTTTTTCTTTTATTTATTTATTTATTTTTTTTTTTGCAAAAAAAAAAAAAAAAAGTCAGGGTCAGGTCTACTTTTAGGGTATGTCAGGTTACGCCAATCAAACTATTTTTTTAGGCCTCATGCTGACCTGCACATGTATGAAGAGAAAAGAAAAAAAACAGCAAGGAAAAGGCCACTCCACAAATCAATTGTACAATTTTGCTCATTATCCCTTAAGGCCGGTGTCGACAGGTCCTCTGTCGGAATCCTGTCGACAAAGCGAATTATGTCAACATATCGACAGAACTCCGTCCATGGCAACATAGTGCAAAGGCAATGGCCCAGTAAAACTTCGTCAGGCAAGCTCATTTTCACTCAAAATATTGGCCATTTCCAATATATTGCAATGCCAAATCTTATCTTTTACCTACTATTTCGCCAATTTTTCATGTTATTTGCCTTCAGGGGTCATACTTTTGGCAGTATTTTGCCTTGTTTTCCAGTGTAAATTGTACACTTCATCGCTACATGCTCGCTATGAAGATGGCCATCTTGGAAATTGCTGAAATTGCCGATGGTGTTTCTAGATATTTTTAGGTTAAAATTTTTTAAATATTCCTAAAATCATGGAAAAAAAAGTCCTGATATTTTTTCGTAACCCAAATGTATGTCGACACACTGTCGACGTCAAGATACGAAATATGTCGAAATCAAAAAACGGTGCCGACGCCGGCCCTATTATCCCTTGGGTCGAGAAATAAGAAATTGGAAATACTTATTCCGTGCCCCCGATACAAAGGCTATGACTCGCTATATTTTTTCTTGTTGTGTTTCTTCATTCAGGTTCAGACCGTACTGATGGACTTGTTTGCCGCAGAATGCCGAAGAATCAGCGACGCTACGCCATACTTTTTCCGAGATTATGAACAGACAAAATTCGGTGAAGAGTGGGGCAAGCGAATCCTGGATCCGTTCTGCGGGAAAACCTCACTTCTGAACCCAACATACATCTTCAATACTGGTCGTACGATGGTCAATCCAGACCGCTCTAGGGTTATAGAATATTACAGCAGAGATTATCCGGTGGTAAGTGGTCTGGTTTTGTTTTGGTTGTATTTTTATTTTACTAGCGGTCACCCGTCTTTCGCGGTTCGTAAATAAATGCAATTTTAAAAATGCATCACCACCCTCCGAGTTTTTATTGTGAACAATAATTGTTAAATAATATCGCCAACCCATGGCACCCACGCACTCTCCTCGCTCATTTTTATTATCCCATGTTTATTTTTCCCACTTCCTTCAGACGCAGCTTGTTGATACGCGATGTCGCGAGATGACGCGAACTAAATGATACAGGTTTTTTTGTTTGACGCGGCGTGTTGATACGCGAAGACGCACAATTTTTTTGTTTGACGCGATGTAGTTGTTAGGCGGACATAGGGATTAGTAACTGATGCTCACTATTTTGAGGTCCCTGGATATTTTTTAAAGGTATATTTACTCATTTTTAGACTTTAATCACTAAGATTGAAAAAAATGAGGTGAATATGCAGCGTAACTCGGTGAATGATTAGGTTTACAAAAGTGAAATTTGCAGTTGCATCACCGCCGTTCGAGTTTTTATCACGAAAAGTTTTGCAACTCAGTAATTTATTATAGATTTTTTGATATGGTTGTAATAATGAAGAAGATTATGTGACACAATCTAGTCCATATGGAGGCCAAAGGAGGCATTTTTTTTTTGAAGATAGAGATACTAAGGCAAAAAAAAAATTGTTTGCTTGCCCTCCACTGGCCGACCCAAATTTGGCCAAAATCAGGGTCGGCCCTTATAAAAAAATTGGGTTTTTTTTGTAGTTTTTAGTTTTTTATTAATTTTTCTGTGTCTTTTCATTTCAAAGCTAAATTTGGCCAACAACATTTTTCTTAAGAAGAAAATCATTACTGTAAAGTCATTATAACATTTATAACTGTCCATTCCTGCATCAATGTTTCCAATAAACTTGGCGTCGTATGCCTGTAAGTATGCAGTCGTCCTAATTGAATCAATTTCTATCTGAGACCATAGGTATTATGGTCTCAGATTTCTATGGTGTATCTTATTGCGTATTGAAGGTCGGAAGTGATGAAGTATTGATGTATCTATCCACATGACCAATGTTCATTGCCTACAGGCCTATAATACAGTAGTGAGTCATTAAAAAAATAAATTCAGACTGACCCACCCAAAAAATCCCACTGGAGGGTTAAGCAAACAATTTTTTTCTTGGTCTAATCTTTATCTTCTACAAACATGAGGCTTTCATGTGTTGAAAACACCAAAGGTCTAGCATGAAGTTCTATGATGTCTATTTTCTTTAATGTTGTTTTATACTCCATATATTTTTGTCTTTATATCAATTTCAAATTTGCAGCCTTTGGCCTCTATGGACCAGACCGTGTCACATCTAAATAGCATATTGTGCTGATGACTAAGCATTGGGCTATTACTAGTTAAAAGCCATACACCCCTTTGGAATCCCATTTGAAATTCACACTCCCTGTGTGGAAGTTTATACGGTCATGTCCTCAATAGGGGGTGTATGGATTTCAACTGGAATAACCCAGTTGTATTACCCCTTTCTGACCGACCCTAAAATTTAAAACTTACAAAATGTTTACAGATTTGGTGGTTTTGGGGGTCATTTGCAAAAACAACAAAAAATTAAGCCGAACCTACTGGTCTGTCTACGTAGAACAGGCTATTTTTCGTCGCATAATGCCCAGCTTTTTTATTTTTGTATTAAAATCTGTGATTTTGTTTGTTTTGTATTTGTCAGCTGTGTTTTGCCTTCAGAGGCAACATAGGCAGCCGGCTTTATATTGGACTTCGATACATCATCCGTGGGTATAAGCAGATAGAAGCAGCTGATTGGTATGACTCACGAACACTGGCTCGTTATAATGGGTATGTAAATGGTGACAATGGGTATGTAAATGGTGACAACTCTCTAGTCCGAAGGTTCCCTAGTACGAAGGTTTGCTAGTCCAATCACGTAATGTACCATAGTCCGAATTCTGAAAAAGGTTCGCTAGTCCCGAATATCGGATTCTCTAGTCCAAAGGTTTGCCAGTCAGAATAATAAGTTTTCTAGTCCAAATATAGAATAAGGCTCGCTAACCCTACCCCTGACCCTAACCCTAACCCCAACCCCAACTCCAACCCTAACTCTAGAGAACCTTCGGATTAGCAAACTTAATTTGGTTTTTGTACTAGCGACCCTTTGAACCAGAGAACCTTCGGACTAGCGACCCTTCGGACTAGAGAGAAGCCACAATGTAAATGTGGGTGCAGTGGTGTAGCTGGGGCAAAAGGGGCAGGTGCCCACCTGTGAGCCCACCTGTGAGAAGTCTTGCCCCTGGGCTGCTGCCCCCTTTTCCCCCGAAGTCTTGCTCCCCACGCACCAGAATTGACTGGCTATAATGGGTATGTATATGGGCTTGGGTTGCTTGTGAGGGAGGAGTGTATGTCGGTACATGTATGGTTAAATTACCCTGGATATTGAATACCAAGTCTGTGCATATAATGGACGCATCTCCGGTTTTATTCTGAGCTCACTGATCGAGTGCTGGGTTAACACATCGTGTGCGTGTGTACCATTGAATCGGTGACGCATGTATAAACAGAATGCATATCGCTGTTCGTCTTATAATTACATCTTGTTTGTACATCACATCAGCTGCGTGTGGCTCTGCCAATAATCATGATAATAATATGTTCGGCAAGATTATACACACATTGTAAGCTCTGTCCGTCTTGACGTATAATTTGTGTGCATATCGTTATTCATCTTACGTCTTGTTTGTTCGTCCTAGCTGTGTAAAACTACGCCAATATTCATTGACAATAATATGTTCAGCGAGCTGATACACACATTGTAGGCACTGTAATGAAATAACAATTTTCTTTGTTTTTCCTCATTTGTTTGGCTCAAAATTAAAAGGGGACAATGTGATCAGTAGCTATCAGTGAAAACTAACATTTAGATAGGAATCTATTTTTTATGTAAATCATGCATTATTGTTTTAATATGTAATAAATTTTAATTTTCAGATTTGTCGCTGACTGGCAATACACCTGCATAGACCTCGATACCATGGTAACAACACAAGGCACAATCAAGGATCTGGTGTACAAAAATAAGCCAATGAAGATATTGAGTATCTCCTTTGAAGAAAAGACTGGGGAGGACAAGCTGTATATTGACAACGTATTCATTGGATCTGAGATGGACAGGTGTAAGTATACTTGAGTTTCAGCAAATGGCTGGAAAGGACACGCTGTATATTGGACGACAACGCTCTAGTCTGAAAGTTCCCTAGTCCAAAGGCTCCTTAGTCCGAAGGTTCGCTAGTCCGAACATGTAATTTACCATTCGCTAGTCCGAATTCTGAAAAAGGTTTGCTAGTCCAAATATCGGGTTCTCTAGTTCGAGGGTTCGCTAGTCCGAATAATAAATAAGGTTCTCTAGTCCGAATATAGAATAAGGCTCGCTTACCATAACCCTAAACCCTAACACTAAACCTTATTCTATATTCGGACTAAAAACCTTCAGATTAGCGAACTCAATTTGGTTTTCGGACTAGCAACCCTTCGGACTAGAGAACCTTCAAACTAGCGACCCTTCGGACTAGGGAGAAGTCACGGTATATTGATAACACATTTATTGGGTCAGAAAAACAGAAAATGTGTGTATTGAATGATTTTTCAATTTTTCTATTTCTATTGGCCTTATTAGTATCATTCCTTTGAACTCACTTTATTCTTAATTCTCCGCAAAGGTCGGGAGATGTAAAAAAAGACCCAGTTTCGTATACTATTTTCCGTACAGAAACTTAGCAGAAACCTAGCCTTGTGTTAAATTTGAAGGAATTGATATGGTTTTGCCTGTGTTTTTCCTGTGCAGACATTCGCCTCAAGAAGCCAGCCCAACCCAATGGGATCTTAGTGAAGGATGTCGGCGTCACCAAAATCGACACAGGTTTTCAGGTGACCTTTACCCCTACAAGTTGCGACTATGATTTTCCACTGATAGGCTTCAGATATGCGACAGTTGTTGAGGGATCTCCAGAAGCTGAAAGCGATGAGGTCATTTACTATTCGCCAGACTTTGCATCTGGTAGCAGTATTGCAGTGAGGAGGGTCCAAGCTGCGACTGTACCGGTTGGTGGGACGTTAACACTGCAGCTTGATGGGCATCATGTACAAGGTATGTGATTGATTGATTGATTGATTGATTGGTTGGTTGGTTGATTGGTTGATTGATTGATTGATTGATTGATTGATTGATTGATTGATTAATAGTAACAGGAGTCAACAAGTTTGTGGCATGCTATCACTACAGCTTGATGGGATTGATTGATTGATCCATTGATTGATCCATTGATCAATCAATCAATAGATAATAGTATTGCAGTGACGAGGGTCCAAGCTGTGACTGTACCGGTTGGTGGTACATTAACACTGCAGCTGATAGGATTTATGTACAAGGTATGTGATTGATTAGAAGTAATACTTTGATTGATTGGGCTATTCCATTTAAAATCCACACTCCCCTGTGGAAGATTTTGAAAATGTCTACCACAGGGGGAGTATGAATTTCAAATAGAATTAACACATTAGCAGGTCCATTTGAAACTCACTCTCCCTCAGGGGAAGAATTCAGGTTGAATCTTTCTCAGAGGGCGTATGAAATTCAAATGAAGCTGTAATGCGCTCATTCCATTTGAAATTCATATTCATAAAAGTGTGGATTTTAAATGGAATAGCCCATTGATTGGTTGATTGATTGATATGTTGCTTGATTGATGGGTGGGTGGATTGATTGATTGATTGATAGTATAAACGGGAGTCAACAAGTTTGTGACATGCTATCACTACAGCTTGATGGGATTGATTGATTGATTGATCGATTCATTGATCAATCATCAATAGATAATAGTATTGCAGTGATGAGGGTGAGTCAACCATGCAGCTGGTCGGACAGTAACAGTACTGCTTTTGGGAATCATGTCTAAAAAAATCATGTCATGTGAAAGGTTTGAGAAATGTGTTTAAAAAAGTGTCAAGACTTACCATCAGGTAGTGTAAGACTGAATGTGCATATAGTTGTGTCAAAGACGGCGCAGTTGTGTTCAAATTTGACATGTTCGTTTTGAACGCATAATTCTTTGATCAGCAGAGCACGATCCTGTCAGTACGGCGTGTTAAGACATAGGCGCGATTGGAAATTGTGCTATGGTGCACAACCAAAGTCTGGAATTTTTTTCGTGAGTCCAACACGATACGAACGGTTATTGTTTCATTTGTCACTACAAGCATAACACAAATAACATGCACTGTTGTAGAGGACAGCCAGGGTTGCCAAAAGATTTCAGCCCGAATCGCGGGCCAAATAATCAAAAAGTCGCCCAATTTTTCTCTTAACCATTGGTTTCTAGGGACAGGAAACTATCGGAAGTCGCGGGAGACAATGTTGAAAAGTCGCCCAATTTTTTTCTTAACCATTGTTTTCTATGGGACCGGAAATTGTCAAAAGTCGCTGGAAATATCTTCAAAAGTCGCCCAATTGGGCTACCAAATCGCTGGGTTTGGCAACCCTGAGGACAGCCTAGTCGAGTCAGAGATAACATTGTCAAATTCAATGCTCCTTTGTCTCCTCAGTCTCTGTTACAGTTTCAGCTAAGTTACTGGCCCAGTCTAATTCAATGTTATTTTGTGTCATCAGTGTCTGGTACACTTTCAGCTAAGCTACTGGCCCAGTCTAATTCAATGTTATTTTGTGTCATCAGTGTCTGGTACACTTTCAGCTAAGTTACTGGCCCAGTCTAATTCAATGTTATTTTGTGTCATCAGTGTCTGGTACACTTTCAGCTAAGTTACTGGCCCAGTCTAATTCAATGTTATTTTGTGTCATCAGTCTCTGGTACAGTTTCAGCTAAGTTACTAACCCAATCTAAATAAATGTTATTTTGTGTCTTCAGTCTCTCTTACAAATTCAGAAACGTTACTGGCAGATGCGATTGAATCCAGCTTGAACTCTGGTGCGGTGCATGTCATACGTAGGGGGTCCTGCTATGAATACCAATGGGACATCACATGGAAAACTAAGGGAAGTTCACATCCATTGCTACAGGTAATATTTGCACGGACCCGTCATCTTCCTACCAAAACAAGGTTCTCCCTGCAAACACATGCGCAAATTCTTCATTTGTATTTTTGTGCTTTTCTTGCATCGTACCAGAAGGCTTTTGCAACGTGTAAGTGTTATTAAAGCATACCTTTGACAGGCCTACACACACACAGCACCCACTTTGCGGGTAGAACCTCGTTTTGAGATGACCATGCAATCGGTGAATACCTCCTAAAATGCATTGTGGGCCAGTTTTGGCAAATTTTTGGTAAAGCTGAACTCTGACCTGTTTGTGTATGATTACAAAATATCAAGTTATTTAACATTGGTCTTAATCCTGGAATTATGGAAACTTGTGCGCCTCAGCTGCTAAATTGTTGGTCTAAAATATATAAAAGTATATATAAATAAATCAAGCAAGGTAAATCATCCACAGTAAAGTGCTCAACCAAGAAGGGAGCTGGAATATATTTAAAATGAACTTGGTGGTTTATTGTTTACAACGTTGTTTCATGTGGGGCAGGCTAGGTCGATATACGCTCAAGAGAACATAATGCAAAGATTTATTATGTTCTGATGAGCGTGTAGGTCAACCTGGCCTGCTAGGCTGGCCCTCATGAAACAACGTTGTAAACAACAATGCTTTAGTAAAGTTCACTTTAAATATAAAAGTATATATTTAAAGTTTGTTTGGATTATAATTGGTGAAAAAATAAGACTTGTAACACCATCGCGATCGTAATCTTGCCACGGCAGTTATAAATTGATTCTCATTATATACATCAAGATAGTGTTCAGAAATGTGCATGTTCTTAAATTCCCGATATAGAATAAGACGACCGTTTGATGAAACCTCTGCCACCCAGTCTTGATGAGAGATGTCAGAAACTCTTTGGCTAAATGAGCTTAAGAATTCAATTTCATTCCCTATATCTTGTGCAAGCCATGCATAGCCAAAGCCATACAAGAACAGAATATCTTTAACAGCGCTTGCCTAAGTTGATTTACCATTTTCATCAAGTCTAAGAAGCATCTTATATGCAATTTTTGGATATCTATAATCGGGAAGTCGCAAAATCCTCAGCCAGTATTTTATAAATCTGATTATTTGACGAGTGTATAAAGATGATCTACCACAGTTCCATTAGAAACTCACCCTCCCTTGGTGGAAGATTCAGGTTGAATCTTTCTCAGAGGGTGTATGAAATTTAAAAAGAGCTGCTAATATGTTCATTTAAATTAAAATTCATACCCCACCTGTGAAAGATATTTCTAAAATCTTCCACAGGTGGATCGAGTGTGGATTTTAAATGGAATAGCCCAATTAATCTTGTTCATTTTGTCACAGATCAGTGAAGCTAACCTGGTTGGTACAGATGTATCGTATAGTATTGAACGACTGATGGAGGGCAGTACATTAATGGCACCCATACCAGGAGAGTTCTTACGCATGTACTATGAACAACCTCAGGTATACACACATCAAAAAAAGTAACTACCCCCCACCCTTTAATGAATGACCAATATTCCAAAACGAGTTATTGTACGCCAAATTTGCGAAATGCATTGGAAGCAGAATTTATTTCTGCGCATTATATAAGACACCTCTTTGTTGCAAAAATTCCAATATTGATGTTGTGCGGCATACATTTAAATGAACGTAACCCAAGATTTGAAAGTTTTGATCAATTTTTTTGGCATACCATATTCTCTCCTATAAACACCTCATCTTTTTTTTGCAAAGAAAAAGTCACCAAAATGCAGACATTTCCATGTCATAGCATATTTTAAGCATGGTAAGTAGCATGTCATAATTGCATGGACAAACAAATCCTATATATTCTAACTTCTACATTTCCATCCAATTCACCACGTTGTAGTAGAATGTTAATATATTTAACTAAATAAATCACATTCTTGAATAAAAATGCACCTACAGATCTAATTTTGTAGTATTTTCCGATAATATATGGGCACCGCCATGTTGTTTTTCAAACTGGAAGTTGTAGTGCTCCTAAAGTCATATTTTTTTCACTAAAATTCATTACAAATTCAGAACAATGACCATTTGAGTGGAGTTCACATTTGGAACAGCAAAAAGATGTTGATGAGATTACATGTAGGTTGTGAGTTCTTTTCAACAAGGTCTCTGACTTCTTGAGGTATTTAAGGGGGTACTACACCCCTGCCCAATTTTGGGCCTATTTTTGCATTTTTCTCAAAATTTTTTAGCGCATTGGGGACAAGTAAGATATGTATATTATAGGGGCAGGACTACAACTACTGCACTGGAAATTTTATTTCAGCACAGACAACAGTTGTGGAGTTACAGTCAAAAATGAGGAAAACCAATATTTGATCAATAAATCAATAACTACTTGCTTTGAGTTGCTGAATTTTCAGTACAGTAGTTGTAGTCCTTGCCCCTATAATATGCATATCTTACTTGTCACCAATGTGCTATAATTTTTGAGAAAATGCAAAAATAGGCAAAAAATTATCCAGGGGTGTAGTACCCCCTTAATAGTCCATTATAGATAGTAGATAATAATATTTCTTTATTGAGGGTAAAACAGCTTAATACAAGTGACAAGCACTGCTTTCCAGGCGGGCATTCATATATACATACATTATTATAGATATTACAAATTTTACAAATTAAAGTTTTGTGTGTGTGTTTCAGGTTGAAGTTATGGTCAATCATATTCCATCCATTTGTGCCAAGAATGCCTCCTGTAGTTTTACCTATACCTGGGATGTTACACCTAGTGTGACCTCGATCAGTCCTGCATCAGGTAGGTCAGAGAAGATGTAAGGAAGAGGAGGGTTAACGGAATTATATACTTGAGATAATCCCGTAGGTAATCCGATTGCACCTATTCAGAGTCCTTTATTCTCAAGTAGTTATAGACATCTACTTGCAGTAGCCTTTGATGTGATGTGTGAGACCGCTCACGGTCGACCGATTTTCACTCCAGAATTGGAAATATTTCGAATGTTTCTATAGAGAGTTTGTTGAAAAGTATGAAACGCGTGTATTAAGGACCTCCTGCTCTGATGGGATACCACATGTGGATAATACAAGAAAGAAATTGAGTGTTGTAAAATTTCCCCCCAAATCCGCTTTTTTTTGTTAATATTATACATTTCTAAAGAAGAAATTTTTAGGATTTTTCAGAGAAGTGATGATTATTGATCATTTCTATTTTCAAGTTTTTATGTATTTTCCGGTCATTTCCTGTAAACCTAATAAGATATTCTGATAATTGACAACATTCTATCACAAATGATAGAGGCTGAAAGTGACAACAAGCTTACGAAAATTATAATTTGTTATGGAACTTCAGTCATATTTTATCTGAAATCTGACTGGATGACAGGGCCTGCCTGTATGGTATGCATGGTACGATGACATGCAATCACTGACCTATCCCTAAAAGTAGTTGCCTGTAAGCTCGTGTATCACACCCGTTCCGGGTTCAAACCCCATTGTAGTATTCTATTGTTTAAATTTAATTTAGCGGCTATAGAGGGAAATGCATCATATACTTTGAATGAGCGGTCTCACACATATTTGGTCTGAGGATAGCTGGATCAACCTCCTCTTCCTTACATCTTCTCTGGGTAGGTCAAAGGTCAATTCTGAAACAATCGGGACTTGATTCTTTGCAGTTAGCAAATAATCATGACCTGACTTTATGTTGAAGCCTACAATGCTAGCCAAATGTCTTGGAACACCTTTGAATAAGGAAATGTAAATAACCCCCATCCCCTGATCAATGTTGAATCCACTTCTTTGGTCACACGCACCTAGTGGCACCCAACATTTATTGGTAGGGAAGGGGACGGTTAGGGTCTAAGGTGTTAGAAAAAGGTTTAGGCTTGACACTAAAAAGAAACCTCCATTCTATCATGTTAAAAATAATGGCAATAAGACGATAATAGAGTGTACATTTTCCATAAGTGTCCCAAAACATTTTGGCGATGGTTGTAGCATTATACGATTCTGTTATATGTATTAAATCCCTATTTGCATATAATTATATTATAATGTTGTCTGCTTATGTGCACAGTGATTTTCATCATTGTACACTTTTGTACTGTTTTCCTGACACTTCTGTGGGCTAATTGGCAATTTTTGGCCATCAAACTTTGCCTGTACCTACATTGGTTGTTTGGTTCTCTATGTCTGCTTATGTGCATACTGATTTTCATCACTTGTTCCAGTGCACTTTTATATTCCTGTTGATCTGTGTTGGTTTTGCAGGTTTAACACTTCTGTGGGCATTGGAATTGGTAATTTTTGGCTATCGAACTTTACCTACTTCTATGCCTACTTTTGTTGTTGTTTTTTGTCCCCCTCTGCATACCGTCTAGTCTGTATTTTGTTTCCCCACATCAAATTGGTATACTTTGCCCTCTTTCTTTTCAGTTGTTCGTATATTCAAGATATCCTCTTGTATCATTTATTGATCCTTGATGTGTTTTGTGTCCTCGTCCGTTGGATTCACCATTACCCACTTTTTTTTATAATTAGGGTCTCAGTATGAAGGTACATCAGTGACTATATCAGGCAGTGGATTCAGCACAAAGCTATCAGACAACACCGTGACAATTGGCGCAGGTACATGTGAGGTAACAGACGCCACAGAGATGACAATTACCTGCGATGTTGGACAAGGACATGCTGGGCCGTACCTTGTGGTATTGAACGTGGAATTCAAGGGTGCTCCAGAATATCCTAATGGTGAGTGGTCATGGCAAAAAAAATTTGGACCACCTTGAAATCATGAAAGAAAGGTCTTATCTCGTTATTCCATGTTCAAACAAGCTTGACAGAATCTCCGAAGGTGCTGGTTGAATATGTTGAAGGGCCTTTAATAGTTTATTGACAATTTGTGTTATTGTCATGATCATTGTATAATAAAGATATTTATTTAACGACAGCAAAGTAAAATGCATTTTGCAAACTCTCAATTGATCTTCTTCGAACTAATCCTTCACAACGTGAGGAAAACTCTTGAGCTTTCATGAATCCCACTTTTCATCCCTTTTGTCCTTCTTTGCTAATCGTTGCCCAACCACCATTATTGGTGGTGTGTGCCCTTATACTGACTCCCAGCAGACAGAACGTGTCGAGTTGTGTCACTTGTATGCCGATCTAGGCAATGCCGTAAACATCCGCAGTTCAGAGTATATACTGGAAATCGTATTGAAACCCAGCGACAAACTTTGCATATCAGCCAACGGCAAGCCGTGATTGTATACAACACGCATGCGCCACACCACTCAACGCGACCGCTCAGCATGAAAGTATAAAGCAACAAACGTTAGGAACTGAAGGGCAGGGTTAATGCATGAGGTGCTGTTTGCACCTAAAAATAATGAATCAAACAACTCACAGTAGAAAACTATTTAATTATCAATCCATTCAATTCAACCTGTTTTTATGTTTGGATGAAAAAGTGACTTTTTAAAATAACTATATTTTCAAATATACCATATGTAGGAATTGATTAATAATGGTCACAAAAAAGTTTGCTTTAGTCTTTTATCCCGGTTTCTTGGCATATTCAAAGGCAAGCATGATAATGTGAAATGGAATATTTTTGAATTACAATTAAAATTGCCATATTAATTGTTCAAAACAACATATTCAAATGTTTTAAAACACACCATGCAGGCTGAATGCAAAATTGTAAAAGTAGCTTTTGAGTTAAACTACTAAACATGCTAAACATTGCACATGTTCTGCTCCACGGGTACTTGATATCACTGACCGAGATGAGTGATACACGCAAGTTGCTGCAAAGTTGAATGGGCGTGACGTTTGGATGGGTTATTACATATTTGTGGTGATTGCATCATGGTTTTTATGTTGCCAGCAGTGACCATGCAGTTTTCAACCAACGTGTGGGCCGGGCAAGCAAAATTTATTATAGGGCCTTTTTTTTTTTTCGGGCGGGGCAGTTAGTGGACTTTTGGGGTTAATATTTCTTGAGCGATCAGAGTCTGAGTATAGCTGGTAAACTAAGAAACAAACAGGTCCTACTCGTCAGACTAATATGACCTTACAAAAAAAATGGAGCCAGAAAATATGGAAAAGTTTGGACACCTGCTAATTAAGACTACAAGATGATACACCTGCCCCAAAGCGTTCCAAGAATATCTCACGAAAGTGAAGAAACCAAGGGGAAAGCTAAAAACAACATGGGTGTCGCTTATACAAAAAAGACCTCCAAAAACTCCAAAAAGAAAAAGACCTCCAGAAACACTTGAATCAGCCAAAACTTTGGCATCATATTTCCAGCAATGGAATGAAATCATAGATGGTGCTATGTTGGATGCTGACAAACAGCGTTTATGATGGTGATGACTCAAGAGTGTATTGTTTTGCATGTCAAGCCCGATGCTGAGCTATTTAGTGCTATGACTCTCATTCTCATATCGATCTTGACATCGTTTTCTTCTCAGGAAATGTGAGTTTTACATACAATGCAGACATCACCGATGTAAGTCCATCCACCGGCAGTGCCGCAGGTGAGTCCATGAACAATAGCCAAGAACAGCCAAGGGGTGGGGGCAGCTGTCCCCTCTAACCCCCCCTGTGGGATGCTGGCCACCCTGATGATGTTTAAGACTTTTAGGCCTTTTTTGTATTTTTAGCAAAATTTTGACAAATTTCATCAACCCCCCCTTAAAAGCCTTCCCCCAGTCCTTTTGACTACCCCCCTGAAAAAGTCTTTTGCTCCCATTTTACACAATGTATTTGTGGTGTGGGCTAACTACACTGATAAAACTAGGTAGTTACATAGTTGTTGTGTTGGTCTCACAGGTGGCAGTCAGGTTACCATCTCTGGCTATGGGTTCTCGTGCGATGATGATGATAGCGTCACTACAGAGGTCATGGTGGGGTCAAGACCATGCAGAGTAATATCCGAATGTTATGATGAAATCGTATGTGTGATTGCATTGGAGAGTGTGAGTATCGCATTTAGAATGTATGTATGTATGTAAATATGTGTAGGGGTGTGTTTGTATATGCCACCAAACGAGGACACACCATATACACACACCAATAATTGTGGATGTCCACAGTTTCTTTACCTCACAAGCATGTATGGATATCAACTGGAATAGCTCAATAGGCTATTCCAGTTGAAATCCATACACCCCCTATGGAAGACATGACATTAATCTCGGACGCAGGGGGTGTAGATGTCAAATTAATCCTGCCGATTACAAGCTGAACAGAGCATAGGTCATGCTCCCCTCTGTCCTGGCTTCAGTGCTCCATCACTACATGTGTGTCTGCAGATCGAGTTATGGCTTACCGATTTCAATTTTGTCGTCTGGACATCCGGGCTTTATTCCATCTATCTCTCTTACTCCCCAGATTTGGAGTGAAACTTTACATTGGTGAATAATAGTTTTTGTTAAATCTTTTTTGAAGCAATGGATTAACATTTTGTTGAGCAGAAATTGAGAGAATATTTAACTGGACAAACAAGTTGGGACTTTTTCATGGAAAATTAGGCTGTTGTATCAAATTCTGTTAACTTTCCTATTCTCCACAACGGAGATTTTTCACTCCAGTGAGGGAGGTTGAGCTAGAGTCAGAGAATAGCCAAATTTGCATCAACCTGATGACAGAATAGAAGAAGAATTGTGTGCTGCTGATTTAATATGCTCCTCTTTGTTGCCTTTTTCAGAATGACCCCCAGCAAAGAAAGCGTGCTACATCAACAGTAGATGTCATGGTCATCATCAATGGTGTCACCATAGCAACCAGTATGGATGCATTCACCTTTGACCAATCACTGACAGCGACCATTTACGACATTTCTCCAACATATTCTAACGTTTTGGGTAAAATCTTGTTTACAATATTATTGAAATACTATAACTTAACGTCTATTGCGCAAACTGGTAATGGGCTATTCCATTTAAAATTCATTCTTATTCAATGGGTGCGTCTTGTAAAGAATTCACGTAATTTGATTGGTTTTCTGGTGTATAATATCTCACAATAGTTGATAGTGATATTAGTCAGGCGTACCGCCACGCAACGGCGGCACGCTTGTTGCTCCTCAATGATCGCGCGATAATGCGTTCAGCGTAATACACGTCACGAGAACCAAGAACGCGATTCGGCGGCTTAAATGTTCGTGATGGTTTCGTTCATTTAAAACAACGGGATGTCCTCACAAAAGTAACTTTATTTCTTTCTGAAAAAAGGCAGTTTTTCTCGCAAAAATTACATTAAAACTGAATAAGAATGAGAATAAAGATAGATTTTGTCTTTTGCCTATCAATATCGAAATCATAATGGATGGGCTGGCCAATATTTTTATCGTAGTGGATACCGCTGCGCCGGCATCCACTACTCAAAATATTGGCCAGCCCATCCATTATGACACGATATTGATAGGCAAAAGACAAAATCTATCATTTATTCTCTAACTCTCCCCCATGGAACATTTTGGAAATATCTTCAACAGGGGGAGTATGAATTTCAAATGGAATGAACACATTCGGCAGCTCTTTAAATTTCATTCATTATTAGAGATGGTTAATGTGCTAATTCCATTTGTAATTCATACTCCCCCTGTTTAAGATATTTCCAAAATCTTCCACGGGGGAGTGTGGAATTTAAATGGAATTGCCCAATTTTGTGGAAACCAATGAGGTAGAGTCAGAGAGTACCAACTCCACCATGTTTGTGTGTTGCTCACGAGGCCACTTATTTAATGTATAGCTCCGTATTATTTCACTGTGCAATCAGCAAACTTCAATTCAAAGTGCACATTGCTGTTTGGCTTCTGCGTGAAACACATTGTGCCCAAAACGCATGCTAAGCGCTGCATTTGTAAAGGCGCAAATTATCATTCAAATTTGAGCTCTTATTGATGAATGCCTGAGGCTCTAAGAATGGCTCATGCATTGAAATTGAAAACTGAACTTTTGATTTTGATCGACATCAGACTCATTTTGCTTGATCGCATCACAATTGGCCTCCATAAATTGGCTGAAAATGCTACCCATACTTATGGCACGTCCACGTATGGTCACTTGTACTTAGTACCCGCTGGGTTTTAACATTCCCATTAAAATATGTTGTTTGTTTGTTTGTTTGTTTGTCAACTCTCCTCAGGTGGCCATAATCTAACCATTAGTGGTACTGGTTTTGGACAAAGTGGAGGTGTAGTAAAAATTGGCAATGTAGAATGTAATATCATAGCTCAGTCGGACACCAAGGTGGTGTGTGCGATTCCTGGCCATAAACCTGGAGTATATGATGTTGAGTTATCAATTGGAGACAAAGGCTTTGCAGACACAAGGTATGTCAACCTATCAAACAACATCTTTATTCCCAAAATTTCAGTTGATTCCGATTTTGCATTGGAGAGTTAAGCATGATTTTGCTACATAAAGGCACCCACCTTAGCACACTATTATTTGTGGAGCCTGAGAGCACATCAGACATATGCTCGTCGGCCGTATCACATACTGACGTATTCGACATTTTTAACATTTTTGAGAAAATTGGTATGTTCGTTTGTTATGCTCTACTCTATATCTTCACCAAAAATCATGCTTCAAAGTGGCTTGATTAGTAAGATATTAATTAATTTAATTATGTCGTATTTACAAAACCTTGAAATGTCCGCATCACATAACGACATATTTGCCGATCACCTATACTGCGCAAGCCCAGTATACCGTATCTGCAATTTGAAGAATTTGCCGTTTCACATACTGACGTATTTGAGCGACGTATTTGCACGACTCTGTCAATGCACGGCAAAATTGCTGTTTAGTCCTTTTCACATACTGACGTATTTGCGCATCTGTTTCACATACTGACGTATTTGCGCGACGTATTTGTCATTTAAACGGCGAAATTGACATTAGTCCTTTTCACATAATGACGTATTTTATTTAATATTGATTTTTTGCAGAATAAGTTATGCTCTTATAGTGATAAGTGAATTATATTGAAAATATGGTATAATTGCATTACTGTTAAACTGGTTTTAATCGACAATAATATTTTAATCAAGATTATGCTGCAAATGAAAATCGCTAGATTTTCAAGTTCGATTTTCTCGAAATGCGTATTTTGCAAATACGTCAGTATGTGATGCGGCCGACGTGCTATTGCATTCTGAATACAAAGAATGTCCTTCAAAAAATCAAAATTTGCAATATAATACAAATTTTACAGCAAATTATAAAAAAATGATATTTTTGACATTTAGCAGTCCTCGACGTAGACTTTATAATTCTAATGATATTTAAAACATCTACCAAAAAGCACTTACGGTATCCCTTTTATTGTTCAAAATTGGTTAATTGCATGCCAAATTTGGGATATGCATTCAAAGCAGAATTTATTTCTGCGCATATTTGACCTCATGAGAACTACCTGCCAATTGGCCAAAATGGATATTGTGTCCAATTTTGACCCAACAAAGGAGGGTATTAATAAGATCATCTGCAAATGCAAGTTTGACCATGAATAGTTTAAAGCCTAGTCATAATTGGCAATTGAAATGAGCATTTCAAGTTAACAACCAATCAGAAATGCTGTTAGATAACAAGTAGTGTCCAAGGGGGTTAAAACAGCTCTTACAATTGTATTTCTTTTCAGTTCCATCGGTAAATTTGAGTACAGACTTGTCATCACCAGCATCTTTCCAGACAAGGTCTCCTTATATGGCGACACCCTCATCACCATCAAAGGTCGTGGATTTGGTACCGAGTCTACAGAGGTCAAAATTGACTTAGGGGACTATAATTGCAATATTAAGAGTGTGAGAGATGACCAGATTGAATGTATGACAGTTGCTCCTATGCGTATAACCCTTGTGGACAACCATGGGATTCATCCAGGTAACTTAATTGTTTAGCTAAGGGAGGACAGCCAAAATGGTTCACTGAGATCAGCCAAGCTTTGCTGCCTTCGGTAAGGCATTATAGGGAAAGGGTAACCGGGTTTTAGCAAAGCCCAAACCCATAAAAGTCTGTTGAAAACTGACAGGCTTCACTGAATTAACACATACCGCTCCGATACCACCGTTGATTAGAAGCCAATTGAATCTATTTTACGACCATGCTTGAATTAACAACCCCTTGACACCTAATTGACTTTCTATTGACCCCAGACATGCTTGTTTAATGACAACTTGAGCATTTGACGAGTCGGGTTGTTGTATACTTCACGAACACAAAGGAAATTGATTGTGGTTGTGTTATCGACCCATGTTTATAATACTGCTGCTTCGCTGAAGGCACAGATACATATCAGTATACTGGTATACTGTTTACTTGTTAGTATCAAAGGCTCTATAGTGAAGCTGAACTGTCAATGAAGGCAGCAAAGCATGGCTGAGTTCAGCAAACCATTGGGCTATTCCATTTAAAATTCACTCTACCCCTGTAGTAAGATTTTGGAAATATCTTCCACAGGTGGAGTATGAATTTTAATTTAAATAAATGTGTTAGCAGCTCGATTTGAATTTCATACACCCTCTGAGAAAGATTCAACCTGAATCTTCCACAGAGGGAGGGTGAGTTTCAAATGGAACTGACTAATGTGTTTATTTTATTTGAAATTCATACTTCCTCTGTGAAAGATATTTCTAAAATCTTCCACAGGGGTAGTATGGATTTTAAATGGAATGCCCATTTTGGTTGTACTCCCTTACCTTATTCAACTTCACATATTCACTCTAATAGTATATCTCTCCAATTAACACCCCCTCTATGCCTCCCATCTTTTTTCAAAGACAAATGGACCAAAATGCAGACATTTGGTCAACACGTTTCAGCGTTTTTTTACAGGACCAGTTTTCATGCCTGTCAATGCTACTCTTTTTGATTTGTATTTATGAGGGATATATCTTGTTTAAAGTTAATCAGTGATATAGTAATAGTCAGTAGAGCTGAAGGGATTAAGCTTTTGAATACCTGAGTGGAAGAAGGGCCCAACTCCATCAAAACTGTTTTTGAGATATTAAGAAAAAACTTAATATTTGGAAAAGTTTTATAGGCTGAATCTTTTCATCTTCAGGGGACCTTTAATACATGAACATACAATATTACACACAATCAAAATTTATATATGATGTTTCCATGGCAAAGGTACAGGTCTTAATACTGAGCTGGAGTTGGGCCCTTCTTCCACTAATATACTGCAAGTGCCAGTTCCGTAAGCAGATGTGTTATAAATAGCTACAGAAATTGGGTAATTATCCATTAATTGCACAAGTAGAAGCATGTAATATGTTAGCAAGAAAGTTTATTGTAGTGAAAAGCAGATTTCATGGATGAACACAATTCCTCTTTAACCCAATATTTGTGGAAGAAGGGCCCAACTCCATGGAGTTGGGCCTTTCTTCCATGAAAACCATGATTAAGTGTACTTGAAAGACTATTTGGAGAGTTGATTTTGGCTCATCTTTCACACACAAGGAAGAACTGTCTGCTGGCAATAAAATGCTGGGTCTAACTAATTCTTGTAAAAAATTGGAGTTGGGCCCTTCTTCCACTCAGGTATTCAATTACTAAGAGATCCGAAAGCTCAAAGGGGGATCCACTATTTTGGCCCATAATTGCCTAATTTTAGGAGTATTTTCAGATTTTTGCCCTCAATTCAATCACTCACCCCCTTGTGATCTCCAAAAAAATCTGACGGCTGAGTGCAACTGGAATTGAGATAGTGGTCAAATCTTTACAGAGGGTGTGTGGATAATGAATGGAATAGGCCAGTGCTGTTGCCCTCAATTCAATCAATTCCCCCCTTGTCAAGGATTTGAGATTTTATCATATCAATAGTAAACACACCAGCATGGGCCTATGTAGCTATAGGAGCATGGTCGGGTCAATTATATGTGCTTCAGGAATGAGAGTCGATTTGGACTATTCATCGAGTTATAGAATAATCAATCTTGCTTGGATATTTTGAAAGACAACTCAAACAGCCAAATTAATAACATGATCGCTGAGCTATATAGCGATTAGTTTTTAGCCTGGATTTTTAGCCAGTGAGATACCAATACCAATCACTTACCGCACACACAGTTATTTTGTGACCCTCGGCAGCTGGCGAAGCATTTATAGACCGGTTCGTTTCACTAATTATTTACCTGATGTAGACGATGTGCCCCACCCCTCCCCCACTGAAAAAATCTGATGGCTGAGTGCAACTGGAATTGAGATGGAGGGTCAAATCTTCACAGAGGGTGTGTGGATAATGAATAGAATAGCCCAATGTTGTTGCCCTCAATTCAATCAATTTTCCCTGTCCCCCCCCCACCCTTCCCCCCACTGAAACAATCTGATGGCTGAGTGCAACTGGAATTGAGATGGGGGTCAAATCTTCACAGAGGGTGTGTGGATAATGAATAGAATAGCCCAATGTTGTTGCCCTCAATTCAATCAATTTCCCCTGTTCCCCCCACCCTCACCCCACCCCCACTGAAAAAATCTGATGGCTGAGTGCAACTGGAATTGAGATGGGGGTCAAATCTTCACAGAGGGTGTGTGGATAATGAATATAATAGCCCAATGTTGTTGCCCTCAATTCAATCAATCCCCTCTCCCTCTGTAAAAATATGATGGCTGAGTGCAAATCTTCACAGAGGGTGTGTGGATAATGAATAGCATAGCCCAATGTTGTTGCCCTCAATTCAATCAATTCCCCCTGCCCCCCCTGAAAAAAGATCTGATGGCTGAGTGCAACTGGAATTGAGGTGGTGGTCAAATCTTCACAGAGGGTGTGTGGATAATGAATAGAATAGCCCAGTGTTGTTGCCTTCAATTCAATCAATTCCCCCTGCCCCCCCTGAAAAAAGATCTGATGGCTGAGTGCAACTGGAATTGAGGTGGTGGTCATATCTTCACAGAGGGTGTGTGGATAATGAATGGAATAGCCCACTGTTGTTGCCCTCAATTCAATCAATTCCCCTGCCCCCCCTGAAAAAAAAAGATCTGATGGCTGAGTGCAACTGGAATTGAGATGGTGGTCGAATCTTTGCAGAGATTGTGTGGATCATGAATACCCCAATGATATAACTAGACATATTTTTCTAATTGTTCACAGTGTATGGTAGTGGTTACAGGTGGAATCCTGAGATAGTACACATCACTGTAGGAGACATAGTATACTGGAAATGGCAGATTATTCGTCAAGTTCATGATGTCATAATTAATCTTTACCAAACTGAGGATGCCGAGTCTAACGAATATGATGGCTTTGGCTTCTACTTGTACAATATACGGCCCGGACCAAAGGGTGAGTCCTATAGCGATAACGTATACTGGAAATAATAACATTTGTGACCGTCCATGTCGAAACACTCGTAAAGTTCGGCCCCTGGTCAAATTTGTTTTCTTCCGTGTTTAGAAAATATATATCTTAAGCTTTACAATGATATATCATTTGACTTCAAACGATATCCAGAAGCGGAGTTATAACTTGTTAAACTTTGCTCCTTCAGTAAAAGGGTACATTATTTTGGCACTACATTATTTCTCTTTTTCCACATTGCTGGTATTAAATATCAAATGGTCATAATTGGCGGTCACTTCAAATCATCCCCAACTCAACGAGGTTCAGGAATGTCCTCGCATTGTTAATTGTTGGTTAACCTGCCACTTGAATAGGATTTAGCCAAAGCAAACAAAGACTTAAGCTTTTTACTAATTCTATACATAAGTATAAGCTTATTATCCTCTTCAACAATAGGATTAAAGATTGGTGTTTGACTGGACTAAAATGAGAAACATGTAGGACAAACATTAGGGACATATGAATACAAGCTCTATGCACATTTTGCACTGTAACTCGAAATACAATTTGCCGACTTTACGAGCTGTTTGAGGTGGATGGTCACATTTATGCAGTTTTTCACCCTGATGAGGCTGTGACGTCACTGCGCATTTCATTAGGTACAACTCAAAGTGCTAGCGTTTGCTCAAAGTGCTGGCGAACACACATACACACATGTTTATAAAGCACCACATTATACAAATAGATACAGAAGCGAAGCAGATGACTCAATGCGCTGACATCACTTACAAATCATGGTGAAAAATGGTATAGTTTTGTTCTTGGAGTCATTATATATCTAAATCCCAAAGACTATGGTGCCTGAGGTTGCGGGTTCGAACCTTGGCAGTGGTTAGTATGCTCTTGTGTAAAATTCAGTTACATGTGCTTGAAATTCCCCTGGGCAAGGAAATTATAGCTTATTGTCTCGTGAAACTCGGGGAGCTGATCCTGTCAGCGAAGGTCAATTTTGGAATGTCTAGCTTCTTAGCTGCAAGTCCCTGTGTTGTTGTTTATTCGATCTGCAAGTCCCTGTGTTGTTGTTTAATGGTTTGTGGAATGATATGGGGCTGTATATAGTGGTCATCGACAACCTGTAAAGTGTGCTGAGGCTTGTGGAACAACGTCTAAGCGTTGTGCCTGTGCGTATAGCGTGCTATAAATCACTGCACTTTTTAAAAAATTATCTCAAAATGTTGGATATTATACCTTTTTCATCTTTTATGACTACCTAGATCTTGTAATTAAAGAAAATTTACATTTGAAGCAAAAGCCAACCAGTTTGTTTAGAGCTGTGAAAACTGAATTTGAATGGCTTCCATTTTACACAGTATAGGCCAATGGGCTATTCCATCTAAAATCCACACAATCCCTGTGGAAGATTTTGGAAATAATCTTCCACAGGGGGAGTATGAATATCAAATGGAATGAGCACATTAGCAGCTCCATTTGAAACTCGCTCTCCCTCAGGGAAAGATTCAGGTTGAATCTGTCTCAGAGGGTGTATGAAATTCAAATGGGGCTGCCTAATCTTGCTTTTATGCCATTTGAAATTCATACTCCCCTGTGGTGGATATTTCCAAAATCTTACCACAGGGGTAGTGTGGATTTCAACTGGAATAGCCCATGTATTGTGATGTGGGCTCATCAGTATGTGTTTGTGAATCTTTACAGTATATGCCTTTTTATTATATGCGCAGGTTTCTTTGCGTATAAGTTCACTGAAGTTGGTGTCTATTACTATGCAAGTGGGGACATCAACGCTGCTGGTGATTTACAGATGAAAGGCATAGTCAAGGTAGCACCAAGGGAACCATTTGAAAGGAGACTTTTAAGAGTGTTTGTCGGAGACTATGAAGCCTTGCATGACAAAATCCCTGGTAGGTATAATCCAAGTCGGAAATAAAAAGACTATGTCGGAGACTATGAAGCCTTGCATGACAAAATCCCTGGTAGGTATAATCCGAGTCGGAAATAAAAAGACTATGTCGGAGACTATGAAGCCTTGCATGACAAAATCCCTGGTAGGTATAATCCGAGTCGGAAATAAAAAGACTATGTCGGAGACTATTATGAAGCCTTGCATGACAAAATCCCTGGTAGGTATAATCCGAGTCGGAAATAAAAAGACTATGTCGGAGACTATGAAGCCTTGCATGACAAAATCCCTGGTAGGTATAATCCGAGTCAGAAATAAAAAGACTATGTCGGAGACTATGAAGCCTTGATGACAAAATCCTGGTAGGTATAATCCGAGTCAGAAATAAAAAGACTATGTCGGAGACTATGAAGCCTTGCATGAAAAAATCCCTGGTAGGTATAATTCGAGCCAGAAATAAAAAGACTATGTCAGAGACTATGAAGCCTTGCATGACAAAATGCCTGGTAGGTATAATCCGAACCAGAAATAAAAAGACTATGTCAGAGACTATGAAGCCTTGCATGACAAAATGCCTGGTAGGTATAATTCGAGCCAGAAATATAAAGACTATGTTGGAGACTATGAAGCCTTGCATGACAAAATGCCTGATGAATCACTGCTTCTGAATTCAAGTACCTTCCCTAATAATCTCATTTTCAGAGCTGTCTTTACTCGCCAAATCAACATAAATGATGTGATCAAGCTAAGAGCCTTTTGTCCCTAATATTGTTTTTGAAATATAGCCAATAATATCGTTCAACTTCCTTCATGTTTTGTTGTTCTAAGTCACACTTAAATGACCATATTTTTGGAACCGTAAATCCAATTGCGATAGAGATTTTATCAAAATAGTGCTCTAAAATGGCACTGACATATTTTGAACCTAAAATCTAAATTTTGATTTTGCTGACAAAGGAATGATTTTGCTTTATCCCATCACATTTCACTTTATGGAAAAAAGAGTATTTTACATTGTGTAATGTTAACTTTTTTTGATATTTTCTTCAGTGAGTCCAGACAATCATGCTCCTGAAACCAACACAACATGTCCTTCCATCATTGATCCAATACCACAATGCACCTCTGCTAAGCCTGCAGAATTTGACACCAATTTATTCTACCTGTTGTTCTGGGATTGTGCCACTCCAGTCATCACAGACCTCAGACCAAGTGCTGGTGTACCAAGAGCCGTCATCAACATCACCGGTTACGGCTTTGGCGAGAAAGCGTGCCAAAATAAAATTCTAGTCGGTAACCATGAATGCGTTGCCTTGACAACTAGCAGCACATACATCGAATGTGTGATTAATCTCGAAAACTCCTACCCCATTGATAACAGCTTCGACTTGATTACAATCAACGCGTCTTAAATCGTGGCGCCGCACTCAATCAACCGATGACTCCACGAGGGCGCTCCTTTCTTATGGTCCCAGCAGTTTACAGATTGTCACGATATCGAGGATCCACTGAAGGTGGTACCAAGTTAACCATATTCGGGAGGGTTCTATGCTAGTGCACCTGACAGCATTTATGTGAAAATTGGATATTCTTCCTTTTCAAGATTAGAATGCACTATTATTTCTATGAGCTACACCCGGGTCACATGCATTACACTTCGAATTCCAGCAAGGTTTTCAGCAATACAGCGTTATGTGTATGTCAATGTCAACGATGTTAGAGCCGAGTGCGAAGGCTATTGCATTTTTGAAACCCGCCAAAAATGGACTCCTGAGGTCAAGTCTGTGGCACCACTCAATATCCAAGGCCCTTGTAATTCCATTACAATTCATGGACAAAGGTTTGGTAAGGAGCAAAGTGCCATCACAGTTACCATTGGTGGCATCAATTGCGAGTGACTTACTCTGGCAGTCGGCGCATTGAGTGTGATGTCTGCTATGTCCCTCTTGGAAAAGCGATGGTTAATGTCAACATCAGCCCCATTGGCAACAGTCATTTCACCAACGAAACATACAGGTTAGTAGGTTCACATAACAAAATGTTGAGGGCAGTGTTTATGCAGTAACAAGATGTTGAGGGCGGTGTTTATGCAGTAGTAAAATGTTGAGGGTGTTGTTTATGCAATGTCAAGTTGTTCAGTTTACACATAAATCACTTAGCAGAAGTTTCCCGTCCAGGGGAATTTGAAGTTGAAGCTAACTTAATTTTTCCATGAGAGCGTGAACAAACCACCAACAGGGTTCGAACCCGCAACGTCTTGCACTATACAGCCTGTCTCAAAAAAAATTGTGCAAGTGAAAAACGCCCTCGTTTGCAATTAGAAAATACCGTTGTGACATAATGCTTACATCAACGTCAAGGGCATAGTCTTAGCTCTCTAATGCTGTTTAGTCTGTACAATTTGCTTGTTTTGCTTGAAATTAGACCAAATAATGCACGAGCGCTGGTGTTGATGCGTCTAATGCACGAGCCCCGAAGGGGGAGTGCATTAGACGCATCAACATCAGCTATCATTGATTTACATGTACAGCCCCATTCCCTAGTAAAAGTGGCACAATTGTGATTTTACCCTTTCGTCGTTAACTAAACATATCTCGAGATTGAAAAGAGCAAATTGAACAGAACAAACAATATTTGAGAGCTAAGACTATGCCCTTGACATTGATGTAATCATCATGTCACAATGGTATTTTCTAATTGCCAGAGAGGGTTATGTAAATTTCATTGTTCCATTTTTGATCTGTTATAGCCATATTACTGTCAAAGTTGTAATTTTTGTGTGTGTGATTTTTCACACTTTGCTGATTTTGAACTACATTGGGCTATTCCAGTTTAAATCCACACTACCCCTGTGGAAGATTTTGGAAATACCTTTCACAGGGGGAGTATGTTTTTCAAATGTAATTGGTCAGGGTTAATCATTTTAAAACCCATACTCCCCCTGTTTTATGGTTTTTCCTATATCTTCCACAACTGGAGTGAGTATTTCAAATGAGAAAAGTGTGGGGGGGGGTGAGGCTATGGATCATGAAATGGGCCATTCCAGATGAAGAATACATACCCCCCAATATTACGAAAATTTCCACTTGCGCTGCCACTGATTAGCAGACCACCCATTGTCAGATGATTTTCTGCTACACACAGAATTGAATAGTGAGAATTGTGAAAATATGTCGTGTCTTTTTGATAAACAGCTTACTGAGCCATTCTGAGTTTCACATACAATGCACAAAACAACTTTATCGTCAGTTTTTAAAAAGTTATTGAGAGCATTTTAAAGTAGCAAAAAATACAAATTTCAAAGCAGAAAAAAGGTCCCAGTTACTAATCTTGTCATTGAAAACTACAGAAAAGCCACCCACAGAGCTAGACATCCTAGCTCCAACTGCAAAATGGCAGCACCCGTGTGTTTGTAAGGTGGTTTTATATTATCGACTTTATATTATCTATGTACAGGACTGGTAAGTGATTCCCTTTTCAATGAAAACAATTTCCCCTGAAAATATTCAACTTCAAAAAAGTTTTAATTCTGCCTACCACAGGTACATCCAGGTTGACATGGAGATTGAAAGCATCACACCGAAATATGGAAGCGCAGGCGGCGGACAGCTGATAACGATAATTGGCAGCACGTTTGACGTCATCGATACTACAATAATGCTGGGCAATGCGTATTGCGCGATTCAAACTATCAATGCATCGCATATTACGTGCATCACGCCCCCATACTCTTCTGGGAGCTCACGCCTCGTCTCCGGAACTTCCAGAAAGGATCTGCTCTACTTGTACATTTACGGATCTCGATATACACCTGTAGTTAGTGATGTGAATCCACTCAGTGGGAAAGCTGGTGACAGCATCACCATCACTGGCAAGATATTCAGCGAGGTACCTGATGAGAATATTGTTACAATTGGTGGAACTCGGTGTGATGTAATAACATCAACTTCAGAGAGCATAGTATGCACTTTAGGAATCCATGCTGCAGGACTGAAACTTGTTGATTTGCATGTACAGGGCAAAGGTCGTGGAATATTAATATCCAGCATTAAATTTGAATACCTGATAGGGATCAGCGATACAGGATTACCAAATCAAGGTATGGAACATTACCATAATGTCATTGTATGTCATGTGTGAAACATGGTCATTCGCTCAAAATCCACCAAATCGTTCTTAGTTATAGTTTATAGCATGAAAAATAGCTTTAATTGTATAGATGAGGTGACCTATGATGTCACATGTTTACATTCAGACCGTCCTCTGTTGTTTCTAGCCAGGCAAAATAACACAGGAGTGTCTATGGCAGACCACATAAATCTCTTCAAAACTCAACTTTTGAAAACCTTTCAAGTTTTGTGTGATATTATAAATATAGCTTGATGCATTTGTAAACAAGTTTAACTAGAGATAATTTAGCTCACAGAGCGCAGACAATCGCCAGGCATGTAACCCTTTAATGACCTTTTGATCTGATCTTTGACCTTAATGTTTCCCAGGTCACGAGGTTTATTGTCATCAAAATTGAGCCTCGTACCCATTACAGATGTCCAAAAATGCATTTCTAAAATTTGACCTCTGCATGACCTTTGACCTGACCCCTGCAAAATGTTCCCTGGTCATGAGATCTGTTATCACTGAGTTTGAGCCCCATACCCCTTACAGATGTCCAGAAAAAGAAATTATAAGATTTGACCCCAGATAACCTTTAACCTGACCCCTGCAAAGTGTTCCAATATATTCCCCTGGTCATCAAGTTTGTTGTCACAGAGTGTGAGTCCCGTACCCATTACAGATGTACAGAAAATGCATTTCTAAAATATGACCTCTGCATGACCTTTGACCTGACCCCTGTAAAATGTTCCCCTGGTCATGAGATTTGTTGTTAACGAGTTTGAGCCCCATACCCCTTACAGATGTCCAGAAAAAGAAATTATAAGATTTGACCCCAGATAACCTTTAACCTGACCCCTGCAAAGTGTTCCAATATATTCCCCTGGTCATCAAGTTTGATGGCTCAGGCTGTGACTCACGTCCCCCTTACAGATGTACAGAAAATGCATTTCTAAAATATGACCTCTGCATGACCTTTGACCTGACCCCTGTAAAATGTTCCCCTGGTCATGAGATTTGTTGTTAACGAGTTTGAGCCCCATACCCCTTATGGATGTCGAGATAATGCAATTGTAAGATTTTACCCCTTAATGACCTTTGACCCCAATTCTTTGTACAACTTTTAGACAGTGGCTAAAGGCGATGCAGGTATGCAAGTGACGTCATTGTATTATGTAATTTGTGGAAGAAGAAGCATTTTTAGTGAAAATCACATTTTGGCCATAATGACCTTTGGATGACCTTTGACCTCGAGTTGGTCATGTAACATTTGTGCCCCTACCCAATGGTCCTTGTGACTAAATATGGTTACATTGGCCTAAAGCATATGGCTACAATGGCTCGTTAAAAGTTTGACAGAAGAAAGAAAGAAAGAAAGAAGAACTGACCAAAAACAGAACACTCGCAAATTGGAAATTATATTATTTGCTTTGAAACCAAAGTTAATGAAACAAAATCAACTTCTTCCATGTAAACTATAGTGTTTTTTGCCTGTCAGTTTTGATCTCGGGCCAATAGAGGGCGTATCAAATGTAAACACATGTCACCTTATCTATATGTTATGCTTAATTTTAACCAATCATTACATATCTTGCTAAATTATGACCGATTACTTCAAATGTTACAAAATCGGCTAAATCATTTGGTAAATATCACAATATTGAATCAAATTATCATCTTATTTGCTAAAATCACAAAATTAGTTAGAGAAGGAGAACCAGGACTCCCTATACTGTCACGTACAATTGCGCTGTCAGCTATGTGGAGAAAGTTGGGGGTATTCGGGTCTTTGCCGACGGTGCGAGGAGACGAACGAAGATAATTCTGAGTCTCATCTGAAGCGTCTTGGTACTCGCGTGCATGGCGCATCAAGCGCGTCTCTCAAATGCGTCCTTCATCCATGTCGTGCTTGCACGACAACGAATGCCTTGAGGGAAACCGAATACCCCCAATTTTTGCTCCATGCCTGTATCAAGATGGCGATCAAGTCCTGGTTCTCTGGTTTTAATGCTGTGGTTAAAATAGAGAAATAGCTTTTATTGTATAATATAAAATGTTGTTCAATCACAGCAAATTTTGCTAAATTTTGTTACAGGAAATTGCTGGATGTTTAGCATAATCCTATCAAAATTTGATAAAATCAACCTTCAATCGCACAAAAATGTGATAACAGCAAATTTGTTCTACAAAATTGTGCTAAATGAGCAAAAATTAGTGATTTACCATTTTTCTCCATGTGACATGGGGCCTAATTAGGCCTAAAACAATCATTATGTTTAAGTGCATGTCCTTGCACTTTCTGTCTGATTTGGAGCATTAACTTTGTTTTACAGTATGTAGAAAATATTTTTGACTAGCGGGATACCCAAGCGCTTGCTGGTCCCCGCTAGATGAGTAAATGGGAGCGATCACTAAAAGGAGGAATTACTGAAAAGGTAGAATCATTGAAAGGTAAATTTTATTTTTTTTTTTTTGTCACTTATTGCATATCCATTTTCTTTTCAGTTTATTCTGCATCTGCACGGGCCTAGTTTGTTTCCATTAAAACAAAATGCTATTTAGCTTGTGATTTTCCGTTTCCATGTTATTTATCTATCTAGGCCTAACCCCATTCCCATTATTTTCTAAATCTATCCTTTCTTATACGTTTCCCTTTATAGCTTCATTTTTATCAGCTGCTTAGCTTGTGATTTCCCGTTTTCTTCAGTTGTTATTTATTTTTCTTATTTTTCGTGATTAGTTTCTAATTTTAACTTCTTTTTTCCCTTAATTTTCCTGATTAGTTTCTTTCTTTCCCTCTTTAGTTTGCTCCCGTTTCATTTAGTTACTGTATTATACGGGTTATGATTATATTCATAACCCGTATAATAGGCCTACCCGTAGGCCTACCTTTTTTGTCTTCTTCTCTTTTTTTCTATTCATTTAGCTCCTATCTTTCTCTTCAGTTTCTTTTGCATAGGTCTATTTTGTTCCCATGCTGCTTAGCTCGTGATTTCCGTTTCCATGTTATTCATGTATTGAGCCCCGTTCCCATGCATTATTTTATAAATCTACCATTTCTAATACATTTCTCCTTTTAGTTTTGGTTTTTTTCTACATTTTGTTCCCATTTTTCATATTTCCTGCTTAGCTTGTGATTTCCCGTTTGAATTTTATTTATTTAATTCTGTTCTCATTATTTTAGGTTTTTTTTACATGAGTTATTTATTTATTTATTTATTTATTTATTAAAAGTTGCAGCAATACATTTTAAGCGAGCCTTTGTTGTTAAAAGCTAGGCCTACATTATAGCCAGGATTTATTTGCGGGGGCCGCAGAATTTTCAAAATGTGGACTTTCAAGTTCCACTAAATTGGGCTCACCCACCCTTAACATTTAACCATTTTGGGCTATACTGAACAGTTGAATGACTCTGTTGGCTACATTTTAACATTCCTCTCAGAAAGTGGACTTTTTTGCAAATCTGTCACCCAATGACCCCCCTTTTCATCAGCTTACACCCAATGATCCCCCGAAAAAGGCCTTTGCCTTGATCGAGTTACCAATTCTGAGGGGACAATGGTGCTTCGTGGCCATTCAAAAAGTTAAAGGTGGCGGCAAAAACTTCGAGTGTCCCCCCTTCCAAATTCCTGGATCCGCCACTGTCTCAGAGAAGCAGTCAGTCGCAGACACATACGTAGGCCTCACGCGCGTAAGCCAACAATAAGTGCGTCCATACCATGCGCCGCAAATGCGCGTGAAACCATGGTGCCGTGTATGCCAAGAGGTGCGTGACTCGCCACTTACCATGAAAGTGTTGGAGACCGCTGGCATTTGACGCGTTTGCTGTCATGACCTGACCCATAAGGTTACTGACCTCAACGGCCTAGCAACCAACAATTTTTTTTGTTATTTCCATAGTGATTGAATAGTTTTGCAAAAATGAACGTCAGATGGTTTAATGGCAATATGTACCCGATCAATGTATGAATAAATCAGAGCTGAAAGTGAAAGCATCTCGGAGCCTGCTTCTGGACAAGATTTAGCGACTTCCTTTTATTTATATAGATGTTGCAGACGTTTTACATTTTATTTACTCTATTAAATGCCCCCTATTTTTTTCAAAGAAAAAGTCACCAAAATGTAGAAATGTCCATGCCATAGCATGTAAGCATCAACGTAAGTAAACTTTTAAAACGAATGAAGGACCAATCATTTTTTTTTTGTAAACTGCGGCAATTTGGTCCACTTTGTGTGTCAAGATGATTTTGTTGATACTTTTCTCCTGAATTCTGTATAAGTGGCAACTTTCCAGAGGGTTTTATTTTGTGGATTTCGCTAATGGAGTTTCATCTGCGAAATTAACACCTCGCGAATATATGTAACTAGATTTTGCGGTTCTCGGGGTCGGTGGTTCTTGTGATAGGCCTATTTCTGATGTTTTGAAAGTAGGCCTATTGGTCAGATGAGATGCACCTGTTAGCCCAGACACAGTAACACAGTCACACTGTAATGCTTTCCGATGCGCGCACCGTACACCGCGCACACTCCCGTTGATACTCCGCGATAGCGCACAGCGTGAACGCAAACCGCGCGAACGCGATTGCGCACGGACGGACACGCCGTTATTAGTATTATGATAATGTATTGCAAGTATAGGGCAAGACTAGGCAATCACGAAAATAACAATTGTAAAAATGTGTCTGTAAAATAAATCCAAATCGCTGAAATTACTGCACATGAAAATGACCACTTATACAGTAATGTAAATATCCTAATTGAGAATTGTGTGCCATGCATCGAGCACATATAAACATGCAGGCCCGTATGCCAGAGGTCAGGTTTTTAAAAACTTTTTATGCTTTTTTTTTTGGTCAAAAAGTCCTTTTTTTTCACAAAATCAACCTCCTAGTGAAAAAAGCCCACTTTTTTGAAGATTTAGCTGAAGTCTTCTACAGGAGTATGAGTTTTGAATAGAATAGACAATTCAGTAACTTCCATTTGAAATATTCACCCCAGTTGTGGAAGATATTGGTAAAGCCATTATACAGGGGGTGTATGGGTTTCAGAATGATTAACTCTGACCAAATACATTTGAAAAAGATACTCCCCCTGTGGAAGATATTTCCAAAATCTTCCACAAGGGCAGTGTGGATTTCAATCCTCTTCTGTGTCTCAACCCCCATCAATTACTTTGAACTGTGAATGATTTCGTGCACTGCATAGACATAGAAGTAAACTTGTGAAGGTCAGTTGAATTGCATCAAAAAACATCAGCACTTTTTATTGGCTGAAACAAGCTTACATAGCCAAGTATGACCCTTGGGTGATCCTGAAAGGCTATCAGTTAGAATTAATAGGTAAATTTTCACCGGAAAATTTTCTGGACACATGACACCCATGGGCGCAGACATATTAGTATAATGGAATGTGACCCCGAGCACAGCGGGTGGTCTACCAATGTATTTGAATAGGAAGAATTCCTCCTTTGATGCAAAATAAGCAACTTGTTGCAAATTAATAATATTATGGTAAGAGTTTCCGTAGATAAATATTTTTTTTCCGTAGGTAGATATTTATGAAATTACGTTTTGATGATATTGTGAAGAAATTAAGATTGCATGATCTATATAAATAAAAGGAAGTCGCTAAATCTTGTCCAGAAGCAGGCTCCGAGATGCTTTTACTTTCAGCTCTGATTTATTCGTACATTGATCGGGTACATTTTGCCATTAAACCATCTGACGTTCATTTTTGCAAAACTATTCAATCACTATGGAAATAACCAAAAAAATGGTCGGTTGCTAGGCCGTTGAGGTCAATAACCTTATGGGTCAGGTCAGGTCATGACAGCATACGCGTCAAATGCAAGCGATGTCCAACACGCCTTGCGTAAGTGGCGAGTCACGCACCTGCGCAGTACATGGTTTCACGCGCATTGCGGGCATGGTATGGACGCACCTAATGTTGGCTTACCGCGTGAGGCTCACGTATGTGTGCGCCCAGACAAACAAGTATGTGTGTACGTGACTGACTGTTTCTCTGAGTCAGTGGCGGATCCAGGAATTTGGGAAGGGGGGCACACTCGGAAGTTTTTGGCCGCCACCTTTTTGAATGGCCACGAAGCACCATTGTATCGCGCGCCGTGCAGCCGGCTGTGTCCCCTCAGAATTGGAAACTTGGTCAAAGCAAAGGCCTTAATTTCGGGGGGATCATTGGGTGTTAAGCTGATGAAATGGGGGGTAATTGGGTGACAGATTTGCAAAAAAGTCCACTTTTCAGAGGGAATGTTAAAATGTAGCCAACAGAGTCGTGCAACTGTTCAGTAGGCCTATAGCCCGAAAAGGTTAAATGTTAGGGGGTGGATGAGCCCACTTTAGTGGAACTTGAAAGTCCACATTTTGGAAATTCTGCGGCCCCGCAAATAAATCCTGGCTCTAATGTAGGCCTATATAGCTATTAACAACACGGGCTCGCTTAAAATGTTTTGCTGCAACTTTTAGCAAACATGTTACTTACATGTTTTATACCATTATAACCCGAAATTGAAACGTTTTTTTCCCTATAGCAACCTCTTCTAACATTAATGTTTTATGTTTGTTGGGATAAAGTAAAAATCAACCATTTTGTCACGAGCTGTTTCAAAAGAAATCTGAGGATTGAGTGAGTAACAACATTATCACATGTCTGGATATTCACGCCTGGATATTCAAGTTTAGCTTCTTTAATATGACAGGAGCTAACATGTGATTATCAAGCTAACATGATCATTACTATACTGGATGAATAATCTACACCAAGGTACCATGATTATCATCACCGTTGACCATGTTTACTAACCACTCCCGTTTACTAACCGCTCCCGTTTACTCAACTAGCGGGGACCCGCGCGAAGCGCGGGTCTCCCGCTAGTATTCAATAAATTTGCAATGCACAAATTTGCGGCCAAGAATGCTATCCCAGTTCAAAATTACTAAGACTTGAATAGCGAGGTCATCGCCGGGGGTCAGAGATCAGGCTCGAGGTTACACTCACATTGATACGCATTGGTCACGTGTCCAGAAAATTTTCCCGTGAAAATATACCCATGAATGTTGACTGGCTATGGATCATTGTGAATTTGACATTGCAACTTATATAGAATTTAAAACTTACAAATGAATGAACCGCTATAATTGGTGATGTTGTTTTCATAACATGCATAGTCTAGCATGACCCGTGGATGACCCTGAAAGGCTATGGTTTATTGTGAAATTGATTTTACAACTTACAAATGAATGAATCGCTGTTGATGTTGTTGGGTTTTTTTTCATAACATTGCAGGAAGTTTTGGTGGTGGTGGGCCTAACCTGACAATTTCTGGATATGGATTTGGTGATGAGAGAACTACAACTGTTACTGTGTGTGACAATAAGTGTATCATCATGTATATAACACCATTTTTGATTGTGTGTGATGTACCTGGCAACACTGGTAAGTTGGGAGTGATTATGTGGATGGGTGTGTGGGGGTGTGTTACTGTACAATGAGTGCACCATCATGGATATATCACCATTTTGGATTGTGTGTGATTCATCTGGGAATGCTGGTAAGTGGGGGTGTTTATGTGGGTGGGTGTGTGTTATTGTACAATGAGTGCATCATCATGGATATCACCATTTTGGATTGTGTGTGATGTATCTGGCAACACTGGTAAGTTGGGGGTGTTTATGTGGGTGTTTATGGGGGGTGTTACTGTATGTGACATCATCGATGTTCGATGTACCCGGCAAAACTAGAAAGTGGGTGTGGGTGTGGTGGGGGGAATTTGTATTCTTTTTTACATGGGTATAAATTTCAAATGGAGTCCCCCATTCCATACCTGTCAACTACTCTGATTTCCCGAGTTTTAAACCCCAAAAAATCGGGAGTATTTTGATTTTCTGAAAAAAAACCACAATATTTTGATTTTTTTTTTCTTTTCCAAAGTTTTCGACGACTTTGGAGAACCACTGGACCTACTCTGAAGTGCTAGGATCATTCACAGTTAATTTGAAAAAATTACAGTTTGTTATCCTTAATATGCAAACCACTAACTAATGTTTACCTCTTCATCTAGCACATATTATAAATGCATGGAAAACCAAGTGTGGAAGATTAATGTCCTATTATCTTCCATAGGGGTGTATGGATTTCAACAAGAATACCCCAATGCATTCCTTCCACAGGGCTCGTGCATTGGATGCATGAACATCACACCGTGCGTGCATTATTGAGTCAAAATTCTCTGTGCAACAAGTGATACACATTTATTAACCTATGATTAATTATTATCAACTTTGCACAGGTCCTAATGATACTCTCTTGTGTGATGTCACTGTGACCGTTTCTCGCCGCAAGGCAACTCGCCCTAATGGATGGGTGTATAGGAGGGACCTGACCCCAGTCATACATTATGTACACCCTCCAAGAGGGGGAACAGGTGGTGGTACTACTATGACTATTGTGGGAACGGGCTTTAAGTAAGTTGTCTCGCTTAATAATCTTCAATATTGGGTAAATCTGGGTATGCCACAGAATTAAAACCAGAGAACCAGGACTCGACCGCCATCTTGATACAGGCATGGAGCAAAAATTGGGGGTATTCGGTTTCCCTCGGAATGCGCTCAAGGCATTCGTTGTCATGCAAGCACGACATGGATGATGGGCGCATTTGAGAGACGCACTTGATGAGACCTGCACGCGAGTACCAAGACACTTCAGATGAGACGCAGAATTGTTTTCGTTCGTCTCCGCGTACTGTCGGCAAGGACCCGAATACCCCCAATTTTCTCCCCATACATGCCATAGCTGACGGCTCGGATTGTACGTGGCGGTATAGGGAGTCCCGGTTCTCCTTCTCTAATTCTGTGGGGTATGCTCACTCTGTTGAGGTGAAATGATCAAATTCATGCAGTGTGTGTTGATATGGAATATGCATGCACAAAGTAATCAGCATTGAGGGCAGGCTCATATAGAGGCATTAATGCTGGTTTCATACTTTCTGCTGCTTGTCGCTGAGTGGCGTGACGCTTCATCATGACATTTGCACTTGTCTGCAAGCAGGGCGGCACAGCGGTGCATGACTCTGAAAGCTACTCGTGCCACTTAGCACCACTCCAAAATTGTACTTTGTTCTCATACGCCAGAGCGGCACCCAACTCCCTGAGGTCAAAGGCCATCCAGGGACTAAAATTTAAACTTAGCCCGATTTGGCTTAAACTTGGTGAAAGTAATTCTCCATATCACGGGAGCATGAACAAAAACAAACACTCAAGGTCAACGTTCATATGGTGTCAAACATTAGAGTATGCCCAATCAGGCTTAAAAGTGGTAAAGGAATCCTTAATCAGTTACTTTCACAGCTAGCTACAGGTGAACCAGTCACATTAAAAGGAAAAATAAGGACTTCAAATTTAAGATTTTGGTACCATCTTAAAATTGACAGTTTTCTTGTTTAAAGTGACACCAAAGTCTGATGTTCAGTTGCGACACTACAAATTTAGAGGTGTGGTGAGAGTCCACAAAAAACCTGTTTTGGGAAAGTTGTGTTCAAAGTTAAGGGATCTGGAATGGGCGTTTTGAGCGTTTCGACAGTATTTTTTGTGGCACATGAGAGCACATCAGACATATCGAATTGCATTCTGAATACGAAGAATGTCTTTCTGATATCAAATAATTTTCATTTTTGAAATTCATGATATCCAAATTTTATGACAAATTATTAAAATATGATATTTTGTACATTTTTGATATATAACAGTCCTCGAAGTTAATTCTATAAATCTAATGATATATTCTTAAAGTGTATGTAGCTGGGAGGAAAAGCCGACGATCAATTGAAAATGTTGACCTTTCATATTGAAGATATGGATTTTTTCCCCAAAAGACCTAATTTTTTTTTTGGGCGTTTTGGGAAAAAAAATACGAAAGGTCAAAATTTTCAATTGATCGTCGGCTTTTCATCCCACCTACATACACTTCAAGTATAAATCATCAGATTTATAAAGTTTACTTTAGTACTGTTAAATATCAAAAATATCAATTTTAATGATTTGCCATAAAATGTGTATTACATTGCGAAATGCGAATTTCAAAAAATGAAAATTATTTGATATCAGAAGGACATTCTTCGTATTCAGAATGCAATTCGGTATGTCTGATATGCTCTAATGTCCCACAATAAATACTGTCCAAATGTTCATACCCCATCCCTTAATACATTGATTTGCATCACATGATAATTTCCCTAGCAACAAGACCAGTTTTGTTTACTAGATTCATTCATAACTTTTGGGTGATATATGAATAGTCATTAATGCATAACTCCTTAATGTGTGAATCCATATCAATAGGATGCATTTGACGGCTGCTACATGCATCTGATTTTCCATAATAGCCCTAGGAATAAATACCAGAGTGGAGGTCACTTCAAATCACCCCAAGTCACAGAGGCCACAGTTCAAGATTTTTCATTCCTCGTATGTACCCACTCTTGAGCATATGCCAGCCTTTTTCCTGCACCTGTCTCCAGTTTTCATGTTGTCTTATGCGTCGCGTGCACACACACACATTGTGCATTTATTCTCAGCCATCTGAGAGCTGCACAGTATTGGAAGGAAGGAAGGTTTAGGAATACCGAGAACATGCCTAAACCATATGATTTTGGGATAATGTGAAGTGACCCTCACTTGAGATGAGTCTGGTACTTATTTCTAGCTATTATGTAATATGAGACACATGTAGCAGGTGACAAGTGCATCATATTGATATGGATGTACACCAGTCATACACGTATGATATTTTTTTGGTGCTTTCTGTGTTTCTCATCGGTTTCAAAAATCACTTACACATCTTTCGTTGTATCATTACAGTCCTACAGGAAACAAGGTCACAATTGCTGGGACAGAATGTACTGTTAAGTCAGAGTCTGAGACAGAGATTGTTTGCCGTACTGGTGCTCGACGCAAACCAATAAAAACGAGAGTGAGAGTAGATGTGAGTGGCATGGGTGTGGCTAAACAGGTTAGTGAGAATAGATTTGACTGGCATGTCCTATGTACATGTACTTGTGCCCCCTGAACCATATGGCAACGTTGTCTCATTTGCTCTCGATTCATGAAAATGGCAATGGCTACATAGAGAAATCAGGCCGATTTTCATTACATGAGCTTCTGCTGAATGAAATGAAAATATCCAATCAAAACACCACTCTGATTTTGAAATTATATATATTCTTCTTAATTACAAAATCCATTCTTAAAATGTGTTTAGAAGCTTTCCTTTCTCCAGACAGATCATGTAAAGGTTGCAAAATCACCTTTTTTTTACATGGACAAGGGGCAAAATTAGTGTAAATCCTGCAGAATCCGAAATTCAAACTCCTCTCGTGGATGCTGATGATAAGATACAAATTTTTCCCAAAAAGCATTGCAAAATCGCATGATTTAGAAGTATATGTAAAAACAATTCTGATTGGTCAAATATTTTCCCCGGACCATTGAATAATGTAAAATAAAATCCAATGGGTATGCGTGTTAAAAAGGTCAGCCAAGAACCCATTAACACGACGTCATTGACGATATCCCGGAAGTGTTGTTAGGGCGATTAGCTGATCGAAAAGAGGTACTTCGTATTATTGCGTTTTATTTTGACATGCGGAATTTTTGAACTGCAGCGAAGGGGGAATGCGAAATTTTTTGTCAAAAAAAATTGAAATCCTCCATTCCCTCCTGGCGTAAATAGCGACCGGTCCCTAAAGGTTGCAAATTTACTGTGGAGATAACAGCAACATGATAATTAATTATTATTTTTTGTTTGTATCAGGACAACGCCAGCTATTACTATGTAGATTTTTGGTCATCAAAGTATACATGGGGCGGCCTAGAACCACCGATCAAAGGAGATTTTGTTATCGTCCCTGCTGGCCAGACGTTAGTACTGGACAGAGATATACCAGTTCTGAAGATGCTTCTGATTCAAGGTAACCCCATTTGAAATTCACACTCCCTATGTGAAAGATTAAGGTCATATCTTCCATAGGGAGTGTATGGATTTCAACTGGAATATCCCAATAGTTGACCAGTCTGACAAAACCAGGAACAAGTCGCATTTTTGACATATCATGATTTTAATTTAAATGTAATTTCTTTTTTTGTAAAATAAACAAGCTTGAAAGAATCTCGGAAGCGGCTATTTGATTTTGCTGTTATTTTCTTTGGAAAGGGGGTCATGAATGTTCCTGACAAGATGTGACCAGAATTATCTGTTTTTTTTTGTTTATTTGTCTCCATCTTCTCTCCTTTCATTCCTTCTGTCTTTCCTTCCATCTTTCCTTCCTTCCTTTCTTCCTTCCTTTCTTTCTTTCTTTCTTTCTTTCTTCGTCTAGGCGTTGCGCCTGTGTGTAGCACACTATAAATCACTGCGCTTTTTTTGTTATCAATCCAATCTCAAAGTGAGTGTATAACTTTTGTGACAACACAAAGCGCCGCAAATTCCACAGATAATTGTTTGCACTGTGTATAGTTAGTGAAATCTAGGTATATTCTGTATTATCCATTCCAATATTATTTGGAATAACATTTATTTTCATTCAAGAGACCAGTGATTAATAATTCCATTGCCTATTTCGGACAATGGTAAAGGCCTGGTGCTCTTTAACCTTTTCCCAACACACCAGTATAATACAAAATCTATTATAATGTGTTTAAATGTGCACCAGGGGGTACTGTCATGTTCGACGAGGCTGACATTACGCTGAATGCGGAACACATCCTAATCACAGATAACGGCCTCCTGCAAATAGGGACACACGAAGAGCCGTTCCAACACAAAGCTACGATAATGCTGCATGGTCATGTAAGGTCTAAAGAATTACCACTGTGCGGAGCAAAAACACTGGCTGTATGACATGGAACCTTGGAATTACATGGTAAGATTTTAATAGTTTTTATGCATGGTCTGAAAAACTACCATGTACCACTGGCTGTATGACACGGGAACTTGGAAGCCCATGGTTAGATTTTAATATTTAGTGCGCCTACACAGTTGCATTGCCAGCGTCATATGGAAAACTTTGGTGCATCTGCTCACGCCACTTTCAAAAGGTCTTTTTAACACAGGAAATTCTAGTAAAATTTCAACTTTTCTACCTATCTTCAACCACTACAGGAAAATGAAAAATGTTTAAAATATCTTCGCTCGGTATTAAAAACTTTGATATGTCTACTTTCAAATAATATAAATTATAAATCCATTGAGTTTTGGGAAAAGGTGGCACTTTTTACTTAGAAAGTTGTACGTTTTTCAATTTTCAATGGGAAATGAGACATTTTTCTTTCTTTTTCAAGTTCTTTGAGCAAATTATTTGATAAATTATTTTATAACAATTCACTGGAACATGATAACATTTTTCTTAGCATTGCAATAAACTCTTGAGAGAGTTATCTTTCTGATGATATAAAATTCATGTTTATTATTGGATAGCAAATGGTGGCACTTTTTGATCCAAAATAATAATAAATATCACCAAAACTCATATCTTTGATGTGCACAGGGATTCCTAACAATGGAAATCAATCAGCCATAACGAGTGAACAATGGGGAACACAATGGATTTTCCCATACTTGCCTAATGCAAGATCTTGTAGTAAAAAATGTTGCTCTTCATGCAACCACTTTTCTGCTCATTATTGTGGCCAAACTTTTTCATATGCTGACAAATCGCCCTCCTACGCACATGCTCTGTGTGATTAGGTTAGCGCGTGTGATTTGAATCTGCCATTGTGAAATCCAACATGGCCTTACTCTCAACTTGAGACAAGACAGACATAATAAATCTATAAATTTTGGATTTATAAAGCGCCTTTCTCCAGATCTTAGAGGACTCAAAGCACTGTAATTTCGCTGCAATGGTGAATCATCACAATCAGATCGCATCAACTAGCTAGGTTGCTGCCGAGCGGCGCACACCTATCCGCATTTAGATTGTAACATCCACCAATTATCTGTGCAGCTCCCCAAATTCCATTGGGTGAAGGAAGTTTTGATAACCAAACAACTAATCATCGATTTTTTGCGATACAGGAGGAAACCGGAGATCCCGGAGAAAACCTGCGAGAGCGAGCATGGAATCGGGATAAACCAAGTGCACATGAGTCCTTGGGCCACGCCGGGCTTGAACCCGGGACCTCAGTGGTGCAAAGCGAGGAATTACCACTGCGCTAACTCGCCCTCCCTAGACATTGGACTATTCCAATTGAAATCCACACTACCCCTGTGGAAGATTTTGGAAATATCTCCCACAGAGGGAGTATGAATTTCAAATGAAATTAACACATTAGTAGCTCCATTTGAAACTCACTCTCCCTCATTGAAAGTCTTTCTCAGAGGGTGTATGAAATTCAAATGGAGCTGCCTAATGCGCTCATTCAATTTGAAATCCATACTCCTCCTGTGGCAGATATTTCCAAAATCTTCCACAGGTGGAGTGTGGATTTTAAATGGAATAGCCTGTTTACTTGCAGACCCATTCAATGATCCCGTCGCAAGTGTAAAAACATTCAAATTGTTTATAAATTGCTTAAAAGTGAAGGATAAGTCATTCAAATTGTCATTTGGTATTGTTTGAAATGAAAAATTTGGCAAAAGACGAAGGAAACAGCAGTACTTACGAAGTTGAAGCCCCATTCAAATACACATAACTAATTTAGATACTGTCAGTATCTAAATTACAGATTCGTGAAAAATGTCTTATTTTGTCTTAAATACACGGCTTTTGGCTGAACCACTCGCAGGCTATGTTAGCACATCTATGACAATGACAAAGGTACCAAAATCTGAATTTTGATGATTTTTTTACGATCGTCCAGATGATCTGTATAATATCCGTTTGTTTTTTCTTTAGGCAAGCCAATCCCTGTGACATGGACTCATCTGGCAGCAACCATCAGCGCCGGGGATAAAACTATGACCTTGATGAAATCTGTCACATGGAATGTTGGAGATAAGATTGTCATTGCATCAACTGGGGATAGGAATAGCATGATAGAGAATGAGGAGAGAACTATTACTGGTAAGATATCACTATGAAATGTTTACACTGAAAACGTACCACACTGAAAATCATCAGAACAAAAGAAAATGTTCGACTGAAATTGTTTTCAGTGGTATTTCGGTGTATTTTTCAGTGATATATCAAGTGGCTATTGTCTGCTATAGTGAGCAATGATCCAGGGCACTAATTTCCATAACAATATCACTGGCCAGCTCATTTCAGTGTGATTAACTACAATGGCTCTTGGGTAAACACAACTGGGACTCGCTACATATTCCCCCCCCCCCTTCTTGTCGTAAGACATATTCTTGTGCCCTATGGCCTAGTCCTTGATACAAGGCTCACCCAAGCATTTTATTAATACCTAAATCTTTTCTATTCACTGACCTAATTGTGTGGGTCCACCTGGTGTTAAGAAACACCAGGGAGCATGACTGCCACCATTTTGTCATGGACTACCCCTGCAATCAACTCCCCTCAAATGAAGCTGCAACTTTGTCCTGCCAAGATTCGAACCAATGATCCGGAGTTTTAAGCTTTAACAGTTAAGCAGGGGCTAGAGTACTCCCCGTCAGTCTGAAACACCATCAATCCGAACTACCGTCAGTCCAAAAATCTAATTGAAGATAGGATTAGGGTGAGGGTTAATGTTAGGGTTGACATGTTTTTCAATGAGACTGACAGGGGTTCGGATTGATCAGGCCTCGAAATAAGCCAGTATTTCTGAGGGCTATTTGGGCCCTTGATCTTAAATGTTTGAGGGCCCTCACAAATTTTTGTGGGCCCAAATTTGGGATATTGGTTTTAACCTATGAATCTCACAAAAAAGTGAGAAAATGGTAATTTTTTTATGCTGGATGTATATTTTGCGGGCCCTCACTGACTCACTCACTCCTTAATTCGACCCCTGGGATTGATGTTGTTTCGGACTGACGGGGTGTACCCAGAGTATAGACCAAGAGGGCTTCCCCATCTGGTCTTTAATACTAACACACTTATATTTTTGCCTTGTGTCATTATTGACTCAACATATCCACTACGACATATTATTTTTTCATTCAGATATTTCAGATGATGGTTATACGCTGACCTTTAAACCGCCAGTGACATACGAGCACCTTGGCACTGAACGGACTATAGGCAATTTTACATACGAAACCAGGGCCGAGATTGGCTTACTCACCCGCAATGTGGTCGTCAGAGGCTCAGTGCATAAAGACTGGACAGAAACAATTAAAGGATGTGACAAGAAATATGACGCAAGTAAGAAACTATGGCTATTCCAGTTGAAGTACACACTGCCCCTGTGGAAGATTTTGGAAATACCTTCCACACAGGGGAGTATGTTTTTCAAATGTAATTGGTCAGAGTTAATCATTTTGACATCCATACTCCCCCTGTATTATGATTTTATCTATATCTTTCACAACTGGAGTGAGTATTTCAAATGGAAATTACCCAATTGTCTATTCTATTCAAAACTTATTCTCCCTCTGTGGAAGACTTTAGCTAAATCTTCCACAGGGGTAGTGTGGATTTTAAGTGCAATAGCCGGTTGTAGACTTTTGTCTTACAGGGTGTGAGAGTTCGGATTTAAATCCGTATTCAGCAGTGGCATAGATTTTTTTTTGACATGGGGGTGAGGTTGAAAAAAATTTCTTGAATTATAGTGAATCCAGTACGTTTTGGCGACCAAATAAGTTTATGGTACAGATTCGCGTGGAAAAAAATGGCCATATTGAAGACAAAATGATGAAATATTGTGCAAAAGTTGAATAATTGGGTGCAAAGCATGCAAAAATACACAATTTTGTGGCTAAAATGGCCAAATTTGAAGTTAATTTGGTCAGAACCCTCATACAGGCAGGCATCAACATTGGGGGATGATTGTCTGGACCATCCCCCCGGCAAAATACTGGGGGATCCCTTTCCCTCCTCCCAGCCTCCCCCCTCCCAGGACAACATGCCTAATTGTTCCAAAAAAATTTAAAATTTAAATTTTGATCAATTCTAAGGGTGTTGTGGTTCTGCAAATCGCTGAATGGACCTTTAAAAGTTACTTGTTCCCATAAGTCTTTGTTTTTAATTAAGGGTACAGACCACAAGATAGCTTTCCATAGACTTTACGTACAAAATAGGGATCACGTTTTAGGCCATAAGTCGAGTTACCTGCAACTTTGAAATATATATTTGATATCATCTTAATCAGAACAAAATTCTGCATAATATATTTGAAAATGACTCCACATTTTAGGTCTACTTCTTAAGAAAATTAGTGATATTTAAAAAGGCCAGATTTTCCCATATTTACATCCGACTGCTAACCGCATTTTGACCTCGTGTGTTCATGCTCCCATAATCATAAACATCACTCAAATTTTTGCATTTTCTTTTCAAATATGCAGAGATCACATTCACAAAATGTAGTAAAACATGATTTTCAACACTAAAATTTTTAATATTGTACCGATTTTGCACAATTTTTATGCATTATTATGTTCTCAGAATCTTCCTTCCTATACTTTGTACAGAGTTGAAGAGTCCAATATAATTAACACTTGAACTCAAAACTTGGACTGTGTTGGATAAGCTCACTTTTACCAAAAAAATTTAGTTTTCTACATTTTCTTGACCAAAACTCATTTTTGACTTGCTTATTTTCAACTAAAATCACATTTTTGACCCCCAAAAAATCACATTTTTGACCAAAAAAAATCACGTTTTTGACAAAAAAATCACATTTTTGACAAAAAATCACATTTTTCAACAACAATCACATTATTGACCAAAAAGTCACATTTTTGACCCGAAATCACATTTTTTACCAAAAATCTTATTTTTGAACAAAAGTCACATTTTGACCCAAATTCACATTTTTGATCAAAAAATTTACATTTTTGACCAAAAAGCACATTTTTTTTAATACCAAAAGTCATGTTTTTGACCAAGAAAAGATTCTGAAAACATAATAATGATAAAATTGGATGGATTTATTGGTCTCGCTATGAGTTTTAAAATATTGGACTCGACTTTGTCTCGACCAATAAATTTGTGTATTGGGTTCAAACCATCGAATTTTATATCAAAGTTGGAACGCTTCACATGCGGATTTAGTGGTATGTACCCTTAAGGTTTTACCGTCGTTACTAAACCTATCGACAAAATTTTTTTTAATTGACATATTTTGTACATTAATATGTGTAGATAATAAATCAGGAAAAAAAACAGGGGTGCCGGACCTCACTTTTGAACTACAGCCGTTTTAAAAGAGGTGTACATGTCCAAAAATCTCTGTACACTCCAATGGCAAAATCAGCAATTTGTCCAAAATATACCACCTTTTGCGTTGTATAAAAAAATTGTCGAGACAAAATTTTTTAAATGTTATATATGTTATGAAAAAGAAAAAGCTCTGTAAAATCGCGCAAAAAAAAATTGGGGTACCGGACCTTGTTTTCAGCGTAAATTGACCAAAATAGGTCAAAAAGCATTTTTCTGCGACACCATGCGTAGTTAATTGCGTAGATGGATATTTTGGTGCGTACCAACGCGCTGGTATACAAGCGCGATCTGATGCGCGATCAGCGTTCGTTTACGAATAAAAAAAAAAAAAAGAAATTGTCTGTTTACGCAGAAAAGTTTTCAAAAGTTACCTAAGATACTTCTTAGGCTAAGAAGTGTCCATATTAAATAGGAACAATTATAATGATGTCGACTATAAAAGACTTAATGAAGCCTTAAAATTCTTAGCCTAATTCTAATTTGGTGTATTTTGGTCACAAACGGGTGTAAGAAAGACTCCCAATCTGCAAAGATATTGGGCCAAAGAGTTATCAAGTTACATAAAGTGACGAATTTTCACCTGACTCGAATGACCAAGAAGAGGATTTATTAAACATGTTAAGCGAAGCATTTGACACCATGGGCGGAAGTGTTTGACTATAATAGGCCTACAATTATTATAGGCATAGGCCTACTTAGCATGCTTAGTCCCGTTTACGAGAGGAAAACTTTTTGGTCACAAGACTATAGGCCTACGGAATTATCTCGAGGTGGATTCATTATCATCAATGGTTGCAGTTCAATTAAAGCGAAGTTTTAATTGGCCAAACGTTTTTTTACAGCTACAGGAAACCCAGTGTTTAAAAACACTGGGTTTCCTATAGCTGTAGAAAAACGTTTGGCCAATTATGATATCATTTTTGTACTGTAGGCCCATGACCCTTTTTTTAAAACGGAATAGTTTTGATGATGTTGTCTGTATCGCATGCATTATGAATTCAATGCACGTAGTAGGTTTTTACCCAATAACACAAAATGCTTTAAACATTTAAATGTTGGATTATAAACTTTTAAAACATTTTTAAAATAACAATAAAAACATTCAACACTTGCTGCAAAACATATTCTAAGTTGGTACAATGTTGCCAAAATAATATGTCTATAATAACATGTTTAAGTTTTGTTGTAGTGTGTTTCATTATGAAACGTTCTACAAACGTATGATAGGCCTATAATATAGAGTGCTTAGGCCTACCCAACATTTAGGCCAAAATTATTAAAACGTATTAACCAATTTAACCAACACTTTCGTTTAGGCCTAATGTTAAAACAAAAAACCACCCTAATTCTGTGTGTGTAGGCCTATAACTTCATACCATCTATTGGACACTACTGTCGTAGGCCTACTTTGGGGAGGGGGCCAGGTCCGTTAACAGTGGAAGCACGCTGGCATTTGGTTTGTACATGTTGTATTTAATATATTAGAAGCGGCCACTTTTTATTGCGCTCAGCAAACATTGTTTTCTTTATTTTGTGGCCCTAGTTATCGCCGGTGCGCAAAAAAATAGCATAGAACACGCACAACACGCATCGTTCTCTGCGATGTCTGCAACGCAACGCCGAGCACGACGCTGAGTACGCACGCGTTGAAAACAGGCGCAATAGTCAAGTCGAATCGGGTGACGACGGTAAAACCTTAAGCACTGACTCATTTCTGAACTGAATCGCACTGTTATATCTCAATTAACCCCATATGAGAACTACCTGCCGATTGGCCAAAGAGAAATTTTCATTATCAATTGGACCAATCAGGAACATTGTTAGAATAATTTCACCATGCAAAAAAATTGGCTTGAATTATTTGCAAAGCTCCATTCTGATTGGTGATTAAAATGAAGATATCATGTAATTGAGCAATCAGAGGCAATGTTAGATCGGCAGTTAGTGCTCAGGGGGCTAGCACTGACTCATTTCTATAACTGAATGGCACTGTTATATCTCAATTGTATTTCAGATCAGTTCGCCATCTTGACATGTTTTCAAGGCAGATTTGGAGAAGAAATCGCAAGCGACGAATTTGGTGTGCAAATCATGCTGTATGCAAGAGTACCCAATCAATATTTGGCCATAGCTCATCTTGAATACGTTGAAGTCACCCACGCAGGTCAAGCGTACCGTCTTGCTCGCTATCCCATCAATTTCAATCTCAATGGAAACATGCTAGGGAGTTACGTGCGTGGCTGTTCCATTCATCGTCACGCTCAATCGAGCAATCACATTACGTGGTGTACATCGCCTTCTGATTGAGCACAATGTCATTTACAACGTCATGGGTCCCGCATTTTTCCTCGATATGGGTATCGAAAGAAAGAACGCATTTCAGTATAATCTGGCCGTTTTAGTGAAACCAAGCAGCAGTTTGTTAAACACGGATAACACCCTGCTGCCTTCTGGGTTACCAATCCAGACAATTATATCCGACACAACGCAGCAGCCGGTGGAAGCCATCATGGTTTCTGGTACAAGCTCTCTCAACAGTTACCTCTGCTTGAATTCCGTAACAACACCTGTCATACTCATGGTCGTCATGGTCTCTGGATATACCCACGGTATCAGCCAAGTAGTATTGCCGAGTTCCGCGGATTTACATCGTGGTCCGTTGAAGTAGGTGCCGAAGGAGCTATAGTGGGAGCTATCCGATTTATTGACTTTCTCGTAGCGGACGCCAAGATAACTGGGATATCAATTCACAAGGTTCAGGGCACGTGGGGTATCCCCATGCTCAAAGATTCTGTGATTATCGGGCAGATTAGTGAGGATAGCAAGTGCACTGATGTAGGGTTGAGGCTACCGAGGAGCAAATATTTCACTGTGAACGGCGTCAAATTCCTCAACTTTAACAAATTACATTGTACTGCGATTAGATCATGCACGTTCTGCAAAAGCCGTCAAGGTGGTTTTCAAACCCGGTTTCAGAACATTGAATTCCACAACGTCTACAGCAAGATTGTGTGGGATTGGCAGCATGAAGGTTGGTTCGAAGATTTGGATGGTTCTCTGTCTGGAAAAAGCGCTGGGTACTCGGTGCTTCCACAGAATCCAAATTTACCCCCAGAACACTGTACATTCTACGAATCTGAATTTGGCGATCGCAGATTTTCTGGCGCTGTATGTGATGAGACTGTTAAATTGCACCGCTTTGCTTTCAACAACGCTGAGCCATCAACATTGCAGATGAAAACTGTTCTTTTCGAAAAACCGATGCGGAACAAGTTTGGTACCTTTCAAAATGAACGAATCACTCATAGTGATGGCTGGATGGTGACGCTCATTGACGGAGAAACATACAACATGGTGTTTGAAAACGCAGAGCAAATCAGCAACTTTACATACAAGGGAAGACTTGACGACTTCAGGGATAGTGACTTTGTGATTTTAGGGCATAATCTTACCCAAGTGGTGGATGGTGTGTCTGTCAGAGGAATTGTAACCAACCAATCTGAGCATGCTCTGACTTACCATGGCAACCAATTTGGTGATTGGTTTTTGGAAAAGACACAGGAAAAGGGACATGCGCTGAGTTACTTAGGTAAGTTGATGTGAACAAAGAGTGATTCCCTGCCGTAGTGCATGCTATTAGTAACCATTGGTTACTGGTTCAAGCCTGGGCTCATGCACCTGTTCCAAATTATGGTATGCCATAGGCTGAACTGAACTGAACTGACTGACTGAAAGCGTGAGCCAGTTGACCTAGCAACTGTCATATTCTAACATGCAGGCCCTTGCAACTCCTATTCCAGCGCAATACCAGAATGTGTGGACAGAGGCAACCTCCCCCTTGTATTACTATAGGCCGCCACCATTAATATTGTGGATGCCACAATTAATATTTTTTATTATTATGATTATTGTGTCTATGTATGTTATATTATTATAACCATTTGTACATGTACCTTATATATTAACTGTCATGAATATTAATGAAATATTGATGAATTGATGAATTTCTAATTAATTTGAAATTTGACCCTGGGCTCCGCCATGAAAGAAATATGCTGCTGCCAGCTAAGGCAGGCTATGTCCTATGAACATGTTACCGTAATACTGCTGATCTTATTACTCTATGATTTTCCTGTCATCTTTTCAATATCATAGCTTCAAATTCTACAAGTTCATGATAATGAAGTCTTTTTATGTTAAATGACACTGTTATCTTTAATATGGGCCCGGTGGGGTCACTCAACTTGCAATACTGACCGCACGATCGTTACCAAAATCAAGGAAAAAAGGGTAATTATTAAGGCATGTCCGCGGACAAAATTGTCAGAAAAATTGGAAAAATAGGGGTGTTTTATTGCACAAATGTCTGCGAAATTGAAAAAGGGGTTCTTATTATTTTCTCCAGATCCTGTGGCCAGATACAAAAATCACAGGAATAAATTTGGTTTCCTACTTTGTACTCATCCTGTGATCAATATTGTTCTCGGTTCTGATTTATATGCAAGGGGTACTACTTGAATTCTGTGATGCCCTTGTTAATTACTGAAAAAAAACCATTCATAGGCCTAAAAATCCCTTCCTTGAAATGTTGAAATAGGGTCAAAATTGCAAATGTGTCCTCGGAATCTAAAAAATAGGGGTGTTTTAGAGTACCATTTTGTCCTTGTTTTGGAGTAAAAAAGGGGGTGAAATTTCATGATTTGTCCTTGAAATCGACTGCAAAAGGGGGTAATTTGTACTTGTGGTAACGGTCCTATGCGTCCCCCCTGCCAGGGAGTGACCCCACCGGGAATATGGGCTCTCGTTCCGATAATAATCGCATATTTGATCTGTATTTAATCGAAAAATCATTGCAGACGATGCGCGAGTCCGCCATTTTGTCATGAATATTAAGTAAAGAAAAATGCTACTACCAACAGAAATATAGCCTAAAAGTAAAACAGCGTATTAATATCAAGACTTATGTTTGTTCGTATGACGTCACTGTCCTCGGATCGATGTGCCAAGTCTCTGTTCCATCGCACCAGATACTCTCTATTCAATGATCAGAGTTGCCAACCAATTTTCAGCCCATATCGTGACTCAATTCACCCATAAGTGGCCCAATCTTGCTTATCCATTGCTTTCTATTAGATAGGGCACTAAGCCAATGTCAAAAAGTAGCCCAATATGTCTCTTGCCCATTTCTATGAGACACAAGTAGTGATGAAAATCTCAGAAGTAGCCCAATTTCCAATTATTGGGCTATTCCATATATTCCATATTAGGCAGCTCCATTTGATTTCCATACACCCTTTGAGAAAGATTCAACCTGAATCTACCACAGAGGGAAGGTGAGTTTCAAATGGAGCTGCCTAATGTGTTAATTCCATTTGAAATTCATATTCCCCCTGTGGAACATATTTCTGAAATCTTCCACAGGGGTAGTGTGTATTTTAAATGGATAACCCATTGTATGTGTATTGTATAGGTGCTACATAACATCATTTAACAGGAATTTACTGATAAAATATTTGATTTTTAATATTTCAGTTTCAGGGAAAGGATTATACAACCATACTGACCTCGAGATTAGTTTTAGTATGTATCACTGCTACTTTGCGTCCTGCGGCATTAAAGCCCCTCCTCCTCCTACAAAGAAACCGACCGATGCACCTATCCAGGAACATAAGATTGCTATCTTACACTGGTCTAACCGGCAGACGTGGAAGGATGCTCCTGCTGGATGGGGTGGGAACTATGGAAAAAGAATGTATGGTTTGCCTAAGGATGGAGATAATGTTATGATTCAAGCTGGTAAGATTTTTGGCTATTCCACTTGAAATACATACACCCCCATGTGGAAGACTGAAGCTTAGTCACCCATTTTAGGTAACCCCATTTGAAATTCACACTCCCTTGTGGGAGATTTAGGTCATGTCCTTTTTTTGGGGTGTATGGATTACAACTGGAATAGCCCAATATTTTTTCTTTGAAATCTTCTGCAAGTTAAAGTTTGTTTGGCTTATAACAGGCGAAAATTATTCGGTTTTTGTTACTGCTCACGTCAATTAAAGCAATAATGTGTGATTTGCATAAAAATAGTTTCCTATATAAATGTTTGTTTTCACTGATCATATTATCCCCTTTTAATTTCGAGCCAAACAAATGAGGTATACGAAGAAAATTACGATTTCATTCCAGCGCCTACAATGCGTGTACTACCCTCGCCGATCGTAACATGTAATACTGCACAGAGCATCACGCCCGACGTGTGTACACATAAGCTGACATCCACGGAAGATGTTAGCAAGCATTCGATCGATATAAAAAGTTAAATTTTACTGTTATTAAAGCATTTCAGGCTTAGTCTTTTACGTGGTATTTGAGTACACCACTGGGCATTATAATTATGCAAAAAGTAGAAATCCGAGTAAAATTGAGGGCGTCGCTGTGAAGCAAATCACACATTATGGCTTTAAGTCCCAACTTACGCTCGCGTAAACATGTAAGCGTGTGCTAGTCACATGTTACGCAAAGCACAACTAGCGTAACTGCTCCACACAATTGTGTGCATGCCTTTCTATATCAGTACTTCATACACTCTTAGATAGATGGCGAGAACCAATCAGAGCAAACGTTAGAAAATGTGAACCATGCATTAATTGCGATTCAAATGGAGCTGCCTAATGTGTTCATTCCATTTGAAATGCATACTCCCTCTGTAAAAGATATTACCAAAAAATCTGTGTGGATTTTAAATGGAAAGCCCAATATCAATGATCCATGCATGCAGACGGATTGATTTTGGCTGACTTTCTTTTTTAAGATACTCAACAGAATCTTAGGTGCGGGTTGAACATGTTGAAGGGCCTTAAACAGTTCATTGTATTCAAGTTTGACAATTTTTGTTAATGTCATGATCATTGTGTAATAAAGACAAATGTATTTAAAGACAGCGAAGTAAACTGCATTTTGCAAACTCTCAATTGATCTTTGTCAAACTAATCCTTCACAACATGAGGAAAACCTCTTTAGCTTTCATGAACCCCACTTTTCCTTCTTCACTATTCGTTGCCCAACCACCGTTATTGGTGGTGTGCACCCTTATACCGACTCCCGACAGACAGAGCGTGTTGAGTTGCGTTGTGTGAACGTCGACCTAGGCAACGCCGTAAACATCCGCAGTTCAGAGTATATAGTTGAAAATCGTATTGAAACCCAGCGACAATCTTTGCGTATTAGCCAACAACAAGCCGTGATTGTATCCATCTGTATACAATGCGCATGTGCCACACCGCTCACCGACCGCTCAACATCTTACTGTAAATAGGCTAATGTTGTGACTATCTATCTATCTATCTATGTATGAAAGTGAAAAGGCTCCGTCAGTTTCGATCCAAATGTCGCCAAATTAAATGCGAGAGATCGGGAATATACGGAATGTCCTGTTATTAATTTGGTTGAAAACGGTCAAGAATTGGCCTCAAAATCAGTGAAAATGTGGTCCGTTGCTATGCTGGGTAAACAAAAAAAGGGAGTCAGTTGTTGCGCCGTCGACGCGGCGTATTTAATGCCAAGCCGCTCAGCGTGGCGCAGCACTACGCCATGTCGCAGAACGACGCAGAGTCGCGTAATGAATGATAATACGGGAGAACTGTCGACGTAGACGTAATAAATACGGGAAAAAGATGTGTGTTAAAAAGTACAAACAACATGAAGAGGTAGGCCTACTGTAATTAAAAAAGAAAACAAAATGAGGACAAACAGGTAGGCCTACGAGTATGTGGGTTAGCCTATAGTTAGTCACAGTAAGAAATTGAAAACGGGAATAAAATAGGCTAAAGAAGGAAAGAATAATAAAATCTAATAAAATTAGATGATTTAAATAAAAAAGCTATTAAACTGAGGATAGAACTAAAATAAATAACATGAAAACGGGAAATCACAAGCTAAGCAGCAAATAAAAAATGAAGCCAACAGGGAAATGTAAGAAAGGACAGATTTAGAAAATAACGGGAACAGGATTGAGTAAATAAAAAACATGGTAACGGAAATTTGCAAGCTTAGCAGCAAAATGTTTTTAAAAAATGGAACAAAATTGGCCCATGTAGAAGAAACTAAAAAGAAAGAAAGAAGCTAAAATGGAAACTTAGGCTTAACGAGGGTCAGACTCAGATAAATGAAATTTACCTTTTGCCTTTTTGGGAGCACGTGTGGCCGAGTGGATAAGGCGCCCGACTGTGAGTTCGAGCCCCGCTCGTGCCAACGTGTTGTGTCCTTGGGCAAGGCACTTTATCCTCATTGCCTACTGGGGATGGGGTTGGGTTGGATTGGATGTTTGTATAGTTGTTTGTTTCAATGTTGCAATATTGGCGCTGATTAAGCTGCTGCCTGCAAATTGCATTGTGTCTGTTTAGTTGTGTTTAATGTACAATTCTAGCAATTTGACCTGCGGGTCACCATTAGAGTTTGAAATAAAACCTTCCTTCCTTTTCAATGATTCTACCTGTTCAGTAATTCCTCCCGTTTTAGTGAACGCTCCCATTTACTCACCTAGCGGGGACCCGCGTGTAGCGCGGGTGTCCCGCTAGTGATATTAACGACCGTAGCGTAATAAATACGGGAAAAAGATGTGTGTTAAAAAGTACAAACAACATGAACAGGTAGGCCTACTATAAATAAAAAAGAAAACAAAATGAGGACAAACAGGCTGTACGAGTATGTGGGATAGAATTTAGAAGGAAAGAAAGAAATTCTTCAGGAAATGTAAGAAAAAAAAGCTATAATAAGATCAGGAAATTTAAATAAAAAGGCTATTAAACTGAGGACAGAATTAAATAAATAACATGAAAACGGGAAATCACAAGCTATGCAGCGAATAAAAAAAGAAGCTAAAAGGGAAATGTAAGAAAGGACAGATTTATAAAATAACGGGAACGGGATTGAATAAATAAAAACACATGGTCAACGGAAAATCGCAAGCTTAACAGCAGAATTTTTTTTAAATGGAACAAAATTGGCCCATGTAGAAGAAACTAAAAAGAAAGAAAGAAGTTCAAATGGAAACGTAGGCTTGAGGAGGGTCAGGTTCAGATAAATAAAAATGATTCTACCTGTTCAGTAATTCCTCCTGTTTTAGTGAACGCTCTCCCATTTACTCACCTAGCGGGGACCCGCGCTGCCCGCTAGTGAAAGAATAAAGTAACAAACGTTAGGAACTGAAGGACAGGGCTAATGCATGAGGTGATTTTAACAATGTGGTTGCAAAAATTAATTTCAGATTTGTCAATCTTTCAATTCGGCCATTTTGCCTCGTCCAGATTTTTTTTTGGCAAGTCCACCTTTCTGTATCTGTAGAGCACAGGTTTATTTCGGTCAACTAATAACAGATTTGTTTCATTACCTCTGATATCACCAGGCAACCACGTTTTTGCTGATACCGATCTCCCAGTAATGAACAAACTATACATCGACGGTACTTTGGAGTTTGTAGACACAAGGGACTACAACCTGACTGTCACCTATATTATCATCAGAGGCGGCCGTCTGATTATTGGACATAATGAGAGTCACGGGTTCCAGCATACTGTGAGAATCATACTACAAGGCGACATCTATACACCGGAGATTAGGATGCAAGTTGGCCAAAATGTTGGGATGAGGAGCCAGACTGGACCCAATGTTGCATCAAAAGCTATTGGTGAGTAGAAAATGGACTATTTCAGTACGAGAAAATATACAGGGTGTACCAATTAACTTTTTAATGAACATATTGTATAGTTTTAAATTCCTATTTCTTTTCAGGAGCATTTTTACAATCTGAGGAGGTCAAAATCAAACAGGGCTTGAAAAAGCCCACCAGAAAATATATAGTTTGTATAGGCTTGCTTATATGTATACAGGGTGATCAAAATTTTCTTCATTATTATACCTAATTAATTATTCAAAAATCTTAAGTAATGCTAATTAGCTGCTTAAAATACTTTCAGTAATTGGTTTAACTCAGACATTATCTCTTCATTTGACACTTATTATCGACTGTTTTACATAGAATCTATGTAAAATCCAATTTTTGTTAGCTGTTAATAGAACAAAATTACAACAACACAGTGGCCTATGGAGAGCCAATGTAATATGCATAATCATGCATAACTCGCAAAATCACAATCCACTGTAATTTTGAGAATAAAGTTTTGTGGAAATCTACTCAAATATACTATAAAAAGAGGATGCTAGAATCACAAAATACTACAATTTTGTTGTTGGGCAGGAGAAACCTATAATTATGTGCTTGGATCCTAAACATGTTTAAAAACAAAACTGCCAACAGGTTAAATAGGAGGTTTTGCTTTAAACATGTTCAGGGGCCAATGACACCTAGGAGGTTTTCCCTGCCCAACGATGATTTGTCCCCGGATGCAGGCCTGGTCAAGACAATGCATAAGGAATCAATAAATGTTCTTTACAAAAACTAACACCAATCCTTATTTTCAATTAACCAGGCGTTTTCGGAGAATTAGATCTTCATGGAAAGTACCATAAGACGCACTGGACACACCTAGCAACAACCGTGTACCCCGACAACGGCACCCGCATCACGGTCATGGATGACGCTGACTGGGAAGTAGGAGATGAGATTGTTGTCGCGACAACCAGCTTTGAGACATGGCATACTGAGACATTTAAGATTGAGGAGGTTGTGAATGTGAGGACTTTTGTTTTGAATGCTACATTCAAACATAAACATATTGGTAAGGGGCAATTTATTAATTAATTAATTTATTTATTTATTTATTTCTAAGAGTATACATATTTAGAACAGCAAAGACTTGGTGAATTCATCTGTGAGGTCAAATTTAGACAAAAATGTTCAGTTTTGGAGGAAAAAAAACCCCACAAAAACGTTTTTTGGCCCAGTTTGTTTTTTGGGGGACATCAAAGCAACTGTGTCATCTAGTGTTTATATTGTGTTTGCTCTGTAGGGTTTGTATCTGTTGTATTCACCTTTTTTTAGAATATGTTGTTTTTATGTAGTTTTTGCATAAGGCCTAAAAAAGTTGTTTGATTGGTGTAACATAAAAAGAAAATTAGGGTAGGCAGGTGGGGATTGTTTTTTTTTTAACTTTTAAAGCTGTAAACTGCATTTGATAAAGGCCTGGGAACCTTTTTTTTCTTTTTTTTTAAATTTATTTATTTTGATTGATTTATTATTAGTATTTTTTTTTTTTTTGCAAAAGAAAAAGAAAAAAAATCAGGGTCCGGCCTACTTTTAAGATCGGTCAGATTGCGCCAATCAAACAATTTTTTAGGCCTAATGCAAAATGTAGATCTAGTAATCTTTGTTTTGCTATTCTATTGTTCAGCTCATTGAGGCCTGTTATATGCACTGTATAAATTGCTTGATTTATTTTATATCATTTTTCTTTTTTGGATATAACCTCTCCCTTACAGCTGAAGAATACACTGTATCGGATGGCAATGTTTCCCGAACCTACACCATGCGAGCTGAAGTGGGCCTTCTTACTAGAAACATCAAGATAGAGGGCGGTTATTACAAGAACCTCTACAAGCATGGCTTTGGTGGTCGTGTTATTGTTGGCAATTATTTACCTTATCCCAGAACTAAATTTGGTTAGTTAAGATAGTGCTAAAACTTTAGAGGCTGTACAATAATTACAGTGTCGTAACTAGGGTTGGTAGCGCACAGGGCAAGAAACAAAATTGGCGCCCTACCCCACCACCCGAGAATATCTTAGACGATTTGCGCTACCAACCCTAGTTACGTCACTGAATAATTAATATATTTCCCCCACTAAGGAAACTGGCAATGCCCCAAGATAATATCGAAATGGTGGTCAAATTTGTGTGCCCAAAATGGCTTACCCCATTGGCCTGCCAAAAAATCTTTGCCTCTCCCCCTTCCTTTTTGGCCTGCCAAAAACCTTTGCCCCCACCCTTTTAGCCTGCCAAAAAATCTTTGCTCCACCTTATGATAAAGAGGAATGAGTCTAATGCTGCTAAAATTGAGTAATCGGCTTCAAAGAACTCATTTCATTGGTTACAAAGAGGGCTATATCATGTATTTTTCCAGATTAAAGCCTATGTTAACCCTAAGACCAATAGATACCATAAAATACCTGGATGAAAAACACTGCGCATACGTGAATCGCAGGGTCTGCGATTACGCAGTCACCCTAAGTGCTAAATGCTCACGGAATCGCTGTCTGGGGCAGCGTAACCTGTGTAGCTACCGGTCCATGATCGTGTGCTTGGCATGCGAGGGGTCTTAAGGTTCAAATCCCGAGGGGGCCAAGTGACTTCTTTCTTTATCTTCTCTCCTTTTTTGTTTCTTCTTTAACTTCCGATAGCAAAAAGCAGGGTAATAACATTTCCGACATTTGGCTTTTGTTTATGTTGTACAAAAAATGTAGGTTCTGCCCAGCTATCCAATGTCGAGTTCATACACACCGGCCAAGAAGGGTTCACAGATGATGACGACCCACGATACTCGATAGTGTTTATGACCGTCAAACCTTGTCACCGTAGCTATTTCAAAGGTTGCGTTTCTAGACATTCTTATGTCAAAGGATGCAGTTTCCACCATGGCTTCAACACAGCTATTGGACTCAATGATTCACGTTGGGTGGATGTTGTAGACAATGTTGTACATATTACTATTGGTTCAGGTAAGAATGTTATATTAAACACAACACAAAAAGAAAGCCCATACTTCATGTAACCCGTCATCAATTCATACCTGTGCATGCTATGACAATTTGATTGACATGGTTATGTACGGCATCTTGTTAGCCACAATTTTGACAAAGATTGATACCAGTATTTCATCGGCCGTATCACATAGTGAAAAATACAGTGGATTTTAAGTCCATTTTTGAAGATTATTCCATAAATATACAATCCGGTGTAGCGATTTTCTTTTGCCGCATATTCTTGATTAAAACATTATTGTCGATTAAAACCTGGTTAAAAGTAATACAAATATACCATATTTTCAACGTTATTTACTTATCACTATCAGAGCATAACTTATTCTGCAAAAAAAACCAATATTAAATAATAATAAGTCACTTTGTGAGAAAGACAAATGACAATTTCGCCGTTCAAAATGATAAATATGTCGTGCAAATACGACATTTTGTGAAACAGTTGTGTAAATTCGTCACTTTGTGAAAAGGACAAACCAGCAATTTTACTGTGTAATGACAAGTTGCGCAAATATGTCGTGCAAAATAGGCCTGTTTTTTTCGGTGAATATATAGAGTAGAACATAACAAAGTAATGTTCCAATTGTTTAGGATATACAGGCGACAGGCGTGAACATGACTGGTACCTTAATTCTTTTGCGCACTGTATCAAGTTATGATGGGTTACAGGACTTTTGAAGCATTGAGCTACTCTAGTTGACATCCATATACACCATATGGAAGACATGACCTTAATCTCCCACACAGGGAGTGTGAATTTCATATTGGAGTACCTGAATGGGTGATTCCATTTGATATCTACACCCCTGTGTGGGAGATTAAGGTCATGTCTACCATATATAGAGGGTGTATGGATTTTAACTAGAATAGCCCATTTCATCTTGCAATGAATATTTGACCCTAAATAACCTTTCCTTATTGGTTTTAAATTTTTTCAGCTATGATGGATCTAGGCACTAGAAATCGCTGGGTTCATAACCTTGTAACCGTCTCCATTTTTGCTAAAACGCCCGGAAGCCAAAAAGCTGCCGAATTCAACGGTGGATTTGACCTGGAGTATGCATCAAACCCAACCCTAGTGAACAACTCAGTCGCCGGGTCGGAACGTGTCGGGTATAAGGTCAAAGGTCAAAGATGTAGTGAGGATCGCTTTGAGAGTTGGAGTGGCAATGTGGCTCATGGGACACTACATGGAGTGTACATGTTTAAGAAGAGTATTTCATCCGTGTGTAGTAAGATTGCTGGATTCAAGTTGTACAAGAACTATGACTTTGGAATTTATATACAGGTAAACAACATACTGTGTTTCCTTGAATAGTCCCCCCCCCTCAAATAAATGCCCCCAACACTTTTTTCAACCCAGATGTTTAAAAATGCTGATATTTCCATTCTATTTGGTGTAGTAAGATTACCAAGTTGCACATAATGGTCGATAATAGCATCGATAATCAGCGAAAATCTGATCGGAATCGCTGAAGTGAACCAGTGGTCAGTGTTTCTAGTTCATAGTTTGTCATTTCAGCGTGAGTTTTAAGCCAATTTCTAAATTCCCCAAAATGTTTTTGTAATAAATAATTTTATGTGTAGCCTTATTTGTTATACACATCCAGACCAATTTATTACATCACACATTATTGCGTTCAGTCACAATGAATCATGTTAAAAAAGGCTAGTTTTAAAAGTTACATCTGAGTCCATATAGGAATCAACTCTCAAAAAAATACAGTAGACCAGGCCTAATTCTTGTGTATGTTAAGGAAAGTTAACTTCTATGGACTCATTTGTGAAAAGCTGGGAACCCAATAGCAAGAAGGCCCTTTCAGCAATTATAGCTGTCAAATACAGTAAGCCAAATAATTAAGGTACCAGTTATGTTCACCCCTGTGTATCCTAAGGGCCTAGGGACCGCTTCACAAACACTTGTTAGGGGGCCTGATGCAAAGGGGGGCCCTGAAATTTTTGACCCTCCTAAGGGGGGGGGGGCCTGAAAAAAAATGACCTGGGAAAATTGAGTTTATATGCTTTTCTATGGGGTTGACCCATAATTTTCATGTCAAAAAGGGGGCCCTGAAATTTTTGAGATCTGTAAAGGGGGGCCCCAAAATTTTTTTGCGATGAAATGTTTTGCATCAGGCCCCCAACAAGTGTTTGTGAACGGTCCCTAAGCAAGACAGATATATCATAATTGGAACCAGCAGCCAATAGCTTTTAAGCTATTGGCTGCTATTGATTAAAAATTGATTAAAATCATTTAGCAGTCCGGTCCGACTGCCTGATCAGGAAATACTGCCGAATCAGGCATCATGTTGCCTGCGCAGGAAACATGGTATCCCACATTGCAATGGCCTATTTTAAATAGAGCATCTTTTAATATACCGTTATTTCTTGGTTTAGAGTAAAGAAGTAGGTAAAATATATAAAATTATCAATGGATGTACAATCAGTAGTATTTTTTCATCAATTTTAGTTAAAATAAAGGTAATTTGCATATTTTAATCAAATTTTTTTTAAACCGTTAAAAATTGTTTTGTTATTTAAATTATTTTTCTCCCGGTGGAATTTTTTTTCGTCCGGTGAAAAATTGTCAACTTACATGTAAGTAGCTCATGTGTGTCAAAGTAAAATTTCCAGCGATCTTTTATAAAATCACCATGAACAATTAAGTCCTTAGTCTGTCAAATTTGGAAGGGTTACCAAAGCCTGTGTTGCCTCTTGCAAGAGGCAACATGCTGCCTGATTTGGCAGTATTTCCTGATCAGGCAGTTGGACCGGAGTGTTTAGTTCAATTTAAGACCTCATTCGTTGAAATTTTTCAAGAAATAAAGACACGACGATTCAAAAACCCAAGGAAGATGCCAATTTTAAAGTTGCAGTTTGCTCCATTGCATGTCCTATTGATTTGTACACAAAGCATTCACGAGCAAGAGAACTAGGGCTGTGCTTCCATTATTTAGCATGTTAAACCTAGTGTCATGCTTTCATTGATAAGAACATAAAAGTGCAACTTTTAAATTTGGTTCTTCATTAGGTTTTAGATCACTGTTTCTTTAATTCTCAACCAATTTCAATAAGTAAGGTCTTTAATCAGAGCTAAAGAGTACAGGTATTGGCTGCTTGTTTTAATTTTGACATATTTGTCTTTATTTAGGATATAGAGGAGTGAACACAACTGGTACCTAAATTTTTTGGCTCACTGTAGACTTATAATACCTGGCAGCTATTGACTAATTTTTTTCATAGGGCATTATGTAATTATTTATTGTTACATTATCCAGAGATGGAACCGACCGAGACTGTGGGTCAATCTATTTACTGTGATGAAATATTTCACCTGTTCTTTTCTTTGTTTATTCTCATTTGTATATATTTTTGGCCCCACACATCTGTGGGACTTATGTTATCATCCAAATGGTTGTCTGTTTTGCGGGCTACGTATCTGTCTGTTTTGATGGCTGGCTGCCAGGCTGTCCGGGCGGAAGCAAATTATTAACCCACTGTGCAGCTCCAAGGCAATAACCGATCAATTTCAAACTTTGGTATGGTGATAGCATATGGTTGCCTGATGTACTGTATAGTTTGGGGTCATGTTATTTGTATATTTATGAATATTAATGAGCTACATGCATATTTGCCTACAGTTTCATTAATCCACTCTGCAGCTTAAACACAATAATCTCAAACTTTAAACTTGGTATGGTGATAGTATATGGTAGCCTGATGTACTGTATAGTTTTGTGTCATGTTATTTGTATATTTATATTATTTGTATTACAAACCTTTGTTATTTACACACCTTTGTGTGAGGGTCACCTTAATTACGAACCACGTAATTCTAGTTGCGTCTTTTTACCCCAACAGGTGGCGTGCAGTATCATCATTACAGATGTCACTCTGATTGATAACCGTGCAGGAATCGTACCCCTGATCGTCGGTCCATCCGCTCGTCTACATAAGACATCTAAACAGTACGTGCGCATTGAGAACACCCTCATAGTTGGGATGAGTCCAGGATTTGTCTGTGATCTGGATTCGGTAAGATTATGAAAAGCGGCTTATGATTTTTAACCCCCTGAGCACTACCTGCCGATCTAACGTTGCCTCTGATTGGTCAATTACATGATATCTTCACTTTAATCACCAATCAGAATGGAGCTTTGCAAATATAATTCACCTCAATTTTTTGTGTGGTGAAATTATTCTAACAATGTTGCTGATTGGTGCAATTGATAATGAAAACTTCTTTTTGGCCAATCAGCAGGTAGTTCTCATGGGGTTAAGAAAAATGGTAGGTAATGCACAGTGATATTTCCCTACCCAAAAATAGCGCCATCTCTTGATTTATGGATAAGATTGACAACGATATTTGGAGGAGTTTCCATAACATCTTGGAACAACTGAACTATGAGAAATTATCCATCATTATCTGGCATGTAGAAGATCGTTTGACAATTCTCATATTCCCAAGAATACATACTTTTTTTTGTAGAAAATAAATTGGATGATATTTGACTAGATTCATTTCATTCATTCATTCATTCATTCATATTTATTCAGTACTCACATAAAAAAAATATTACAGCACATATGATAAAAAAATATACATTATAAATACGTATACAAGATGTGGTCAATTGCATGAAATACCAGATATAGCAACGAAATATATGGATTATGGAGTAAACACCAGACGAGTACCAAGGATAGCCCAAAAAGCCTCAATAAAATTGAGGCTTATTTCCATTGGGGTCCTTAAAGAAAAAAGAAATGGGGGAAACAAGCAGATCAGGCAACAGAACCAAATAAATAAATAACTCCCGAACCCAAAATATTGCACAAAATAAATAAATAACACCCAAATCCCATATTGCACATAAAATTACGACCAAAAAGAAAAAGATCAAACTCCATCAATACCTAATGAAAGAACTTTGCTCAGTTCTTATGGCTTGATCCATCAGATGTTTTTTGACGGTTTTTTTAAATTGGGTCAAATTGGTGATCTGTTTGATGGAATTTGGTAATGAATTCCAATGTTTGATGCCACTATAAAAAAAGGTGTGACTAACATTACCGTGGTTTCTAGGAACAACAAAATTGTATGAGCTATCCCTGGTATCGTAGTTATGCAAAGATTTTGTACGAGTAAAATTGGCACTTAGATAGACCGGGGCTTTTTCATGGAAGATTTTAAAAACTTGATTCAGTTTCAACTGAATCACCCTATCATGAACAGACAACAAACCAATTTTGTTCCGCTCTGCCTGACCAATGTGTGCACGAGGTCCCAAATCCAAAATGAACCGCACAACTTTATTTTGCATGGTTTGCAGCCTGTTCTTAAAATGTTGTGAGAGAGAGTTATATCATTATGAGCATGTATAATCATAATAACACATAATAACGGCACTGCAACGTCTCTTCCGACTGGTTAAGTTTAAATTACCAGCTTGTCTATACAAGAACCTCAACCGTGCGCTAGCCTTTTAATAATATCTTGGGCAATTGACTCCCCATTCAGTGTTTCATCAAGGGTCACCCCCAAATATTTTGCAACCTTGGAGGATGTTATTTTCTGACCACCACAAGAAACAGAAAATGAATTAACTTTCCCGAGTCTTTTTTTTGTACCAAATAGCATGCACTCAGTCTTTCCAAGGTGTAAAGAAAGTTTATTGTCTATAAGCCACTGTCTACATGAGTCAAGCTCTTTACCAAGTCTCTCTGCAATGTGCCCTGGATTTTTATCAGACACTAAAAGAGCGCTGTCATCAGCGTGAGAGCAGAAGCTTGCAGTCGACACTGCTGGCCATGTCATTCACATAGCAAAGAAACAAAAGGGGACCAAGAATGCTGCCTTGCGGCACACACCGCACGAGACCCCAAGGGGATTAGAGTCAACATCGTTTACATTGACAATCTGCTTCCTGTCACTTAGGTACGATGAAAACCAGTCAACAGAAGATACACCCATGGCTCTAAGTTTTTGGCAGAGAATGACATGGTCAACAGTGTCGAATGCCTTCTGTAGATCAATTAAGACTAAACCGTGTAATTACCTATGGACATTTGACTCCTGATATAGTCGTTGAGGTGAATTAAGCAGGTATCAGTAGAAAATGAACTCCGAAACCCAGATTGGTACCCATACAAAATATTATTTTCTCTCAAATAGGTCTCCAGCTGAGAATACACAGCTTTTTCCAATAATTTTGATGTAACACATAAAATGCTCACTGGCCTATAGTTTCCAACCTCAGAACGACTATTTTTTTTGTACAAGGGTCTTACACGAGCAAGCTTAAATTCAGTTGGTACAGTGCTAGTAGCTATTGACACATTAATTATATGGGTCAACTGATTTTTTAATAATGCTGCCCCATCTCTCAGAAATTTGGCAGGAACTCCATCAAGGCCAGTGCTTTTGTTGGGATTAAGAGAGCGAAGCTCTTTCAAGATAAAATCACTTGACACAGGGCATAATTTAAAGGCATTAGGTGACACGCCCAGTTTTTTGTAAAAAAAAAAAAAAATTGTGGAGTTCACGCTGAACTCTCAGAGAGAGGCAGGCAATTTGTTGACTAATGTGCTAGCAACAGTAGTATAGAACTGGTTGATATGATTGGCAACTGTGCTAGGATCAAAACAAAGGTCACCATCAATTTTAAGAATAACACGAGATTGATCCTTGCTTTTATTACTGTAACCCAGGGTTTTCAATTGCTCCCAGAGTTTTTTGGGATTGAATCTAAATTCTTCAATTTTATCCCTAAAGAAACTACTCTTGGCCTTTTTCACATCCCTTTGAATTTTATTTCTTAATCTGGAATACTCAGAATACAATTCAGGCTTTTGTTCTTTCTTGAACCTGTATAAAAGATTATCTCTCAATTTAATTGCTTCTAAGATTTCACTAGTCATCCAAGGTTCAGTGTGATTTTTGAGTCTGATTTCTTTGACAGGAGCCAAGGTTTCAATAATATTTGATAAAACTGTTTTAAAAACACACCATGATCTATTGACATCAGTACAAAAAACCCCAGACCAGTCTGCCACCGAAATGGCCGATAACAAAGCATCAACGGTGTAATTTTTCATTGATCGTATCTTGACAATGTTGTGATGTTTCATCTGGCCTTTGACAACTTTCCGAGTACAAAAAATCAACAAATGATCACTCATGCCAATATTGATAGTCCCTGACTGGCATATTTTGTTGCTGTTATTACAAATGATGTGATCAATAGCACTAGAACTAGTTGAGGTGATCCTGGTTGGTTCATTTATGAAATTTTTGAGGTGAAACAATCCTAACATATCAAGATACTTTTTCAACAGACCATATGATTTAGGTGCTAATGTGTTAATGTTGAAGTCGCCGAGGACCATTACCTCACAATCAGATCTAATTTTAGAAATAATAAGCTCTAATCGATCAAGGAACCCACTGTCCTTGGGAGGGCGATAACAAACCCCAACAACAATTGGTTTTGTTTTTGGCAAAAGTAATTCAATCCACAGGGCTTCAACATTTGCATCAAGCAGATCTGATCTGCAATTAAAAGCCAAATTGTTCTTAATGTACATACACACCTCCACCCTCTCTGTTCCGATCAGCTCTGATCACAGTATACCCATTGATGTTTATTTCAGAGTCAGTGACAGAACTGTCGAGCCATGTTTCTGATATTGCTATTACAGACGCGGAAGAGTTATTGGCAAGAATTTTTAGCTCAGATATTTTTGATGTGAGCGACCTAATATTGATATGGATGAAATGGAGTCCCTTTTGTTTGAAACAGTCAAAAAAGGAGCTAAATTGTTCGTCGGAAGGATTGAAGTTAGACGATTTAGAGTTATTGGTACCGCTAATATCAAACAATTTCCAAAGGGCTATTTTGATCAAATGTTCATCAAGGGCCAATTATATGATGAAATTTTATATCCCAACTTTGCAGTATTTTTTGAGTTTTGTTGAGAATTTATGAAGTGTTTCTGGGGTGTATGTAAACTATGCACAGGGCACACATACATACATGTGGCATCCTGTCACATCCATCAATTTGGTAATTTTTTTGGATTTTATCGGTCCTGACTTATACTATACTGCGCCAAAAAAAGTATCCTTACATTTGGAAATATAATCACAATTTCAAAACTGAACATTATTGGGGTTAATTTGTTTTTTAATAGATGCACTATCTAATCCTGCACATTATGACACTACATTGAATCCAATGTGATCTCAAGAAGTAAAGCTACAAGCATTATTGAATAGACAAAGGTCCAGTTTTAAAAGTGACTGTCTGGTATTGTCTCTTGAACGTGGCTTGGCTGTGTTTTTTTCATTAATCCGCTATCAGCTTAAACGTAATAACCGATCAAATAACCGATTATTCGGATAAACATACCGTCACTGGGCGGGAAAAACCTATGTACGTTTTGCCCTTGAACATGGATGCAGCAAACCATTCAATATAAAGTCTACACCTACAAGGCTTTATCCATTATCAAGGGCCAAAAGTAAATAATGAGGTGTTGTCTGCATGTACTTTTGGCCCTTGAACATGGATGAAGCAACCTCTTCAATATAAAGTCTACACCTACAAGGCTTTATCCACGTTCAAGGGCCAAAAGTACATAATGAGGTTTTTCCCGCCCAGTAACGATATGTTTCTTTTTTACCCATTCTTTACCAGCGCTATCCAGGCTCCTCCTTTGGTACTAGAAAGCAACGAGGTCCTACTGCAACATCCAGTTACCGTCACGCTCGCCTGGAGGGCATGTTATGCTAGTGGCCATCGCTTATGACCGGACTTAATAAAGCGCCAAATTATCCTTTCCATTGGGTGACGGAGTACCCAGCAATATCAGGCAAAACTTTGTTGAACAGTAAGTATCTACATCGTCAGCACAGTGCTAGTGCTACACCATCGTAAGTGCAGTAGAATGTATAAGCTGCCATTTGCAACATTGCAATAAATGTACTTACTTTTAACCAATAACACTAAAATAACACCCAACTACATGTAAAGGTGATATCTTAGGTTAGCTTAGTGGCCATCAGGCAAGTACCGTACTGACTCGAGTATAGTCCCACCCCGTTTTTGGGTGAACATTTTTCAAACAAAAATTTTAAGCTATTTATTTTTTCAGCTTTGGAGTGTCCCTGGACCTAGAGCTAAATGTTAGGATCATTCATGGTTGATTAAAAAAAAATTTAGGCCTATGTGTTTTGAATAAATTTGTATACAAATTCAAAATGCATTGAATTTGTATGCATTATGAAATCATTAATAGAGTATGACATGAGTACAAATTTATTCAAAACACATAGGCCTACAATTTTTTTTTTTTTTTTTAATCAACCATGAATTTCGAAAAGCATTGAAATTTCTGAAAATTTTCCTGGGACTATACTCGCATCAGTACGGTAATACAGAAGATCAACACTTTACAATGAGGGATGTGCTGCAAAAAAATAGGTGTTTTACAAAAGGCAGCTATTACATTCTACTGCACTTACGATCGTGTAGCACTCTGCCGCCGACATCGCTTTCGAGATTTTGGTGGCTCTGAAAAGAGCTGTTTAAACCTGGTGCTCCTGTAATGTATAAAGACTTGATATGACATGTTGCTCAATATTAATATTCTATTTGGACCTACTCTCTGTTTCACCTTGAGCTGCAGTGACATAATTATTCTGCTCATATCTTTTCAACACTATCACTCTGTCTCACACTTACAATACCAGGAATGTTCACGAACATGTTATCTTTCCTTCTAACACTGCCCTTTAAAACAATTCTTCCAAAACGCAAGGTCCCATACTATGGAAAGAACTCCTTTCTTTTGTCAAATTGTCTTCGGACTCTTGCTAACTTCAAATCCAACTTACATCATTCGTGGTTACACAGAGGGTAACTAATACCGTCACGATACATTTCATTCTTCTTTGTACTTTAGTCCATTCCATCTTTTAGTAAGTACTTCCTCACAACCTCACATCCTTAGTATTCAGGAGCCATACTTCTACTTTAACTTCACTCCTTCTATCTTAACTATCATTCTCGTGTTAAATCAGATCATCTGTTTTCTGTTTGTCTGTCTGTCTGTATGTCTGTCTGTTTGGTGACTATTTAAGAGGGCCCTGCACCCTCGCGCTCCACGTTTAGCAGGGTCCTCGTCAATCACCTGATTTAACCTTACTTTTTTAGGTTGATTCAATGATCTTGTCATATAGGTTTTTTTCTAATTATTTGATTGTACATTGTTCAATATAAATACTTTTGTAAACAGGCAATACTATCGACTTGTATGATATACGGCTCATTTTTCGACAATTACGGTATAATAACATCATGTGCTGATAAATTAATTTCGTCTATGAGCGTGTTTATAGTGAGAAAGAATTATCCGGTCTCTAGTGTTTGATAGCGCATAAGTACTGCGATTTCAAAAGTTGTTGCAGTATAATCTTTCCATTTGCAGCCTCTATAAACACGCGCATTAAAGCCCTCTCTACATTGTCTGTTAATTGCATTGATTACCACCATCCCCATTTTTTTTTCAATCTGGGTTTTCACTGCAGTATAAAGTTTAATTGTTTTTATATTTTTTGTTATTATTATATTATTATTATATTGGTTATTTATTGCCATGATTTGTATTATCATCATTATTACTATTATTGCTATTACTATTATTATTAATATCATTATTGAATTGCATTTGTACATTGTATTATTGATTGGTGATTGGCAAAATAAAATATGAATGAATGATTGGATCATTGGAATTCAGATTGCGCTGTTCCAGTTGAAATCCACACTCCCCCTGTGGAAGATTTTGGAAATATCTTCCACAGGGGGAGTATATTTTTCAAATGTAATTGGTCAGAGTTATTAATTTTGAAACCCATACTCCCCCTGTATTATGGCTTTACCTGTATCTTACGCAGCTGAGTAAGAAATTCAAATTGAAGTTACCCAATTGTGTATTCTATTCAAAATTGATACTCCCTCTGGGGTAGACTTTCCCGGGGGGGGGGGCACTCCCTATCTGAAATGGCAGGGATGTGCCTCGGCCATGTTAAAAGTAGGGGGCATTCAGGTCAAATGTACAATACAAAAATATGGGGTCATTCAGTACACAACCTGAATAAAAATGGGGTCATTCGGTATGAAACTTTGAAAAAAGGATGGTCATTGGGGTAACAAAAAGTAAAATGGGGGTCATTGAGTACAGGATTGCCAAAAGAGTATCATTAAGTACACATAAATAAGTGCCAAACTGCATGAAAAACAACTTGGCCACCTTGGAAATGTGAAAAATCTCATTATTTCTGGAGGAGAACACAAATACCACCTAAATTTGGGAATTGAAAGGGGGGTCATTGGGTATAGCAGGAAATAGAAAAAGGGGGTCATTGAGTACATGGATTTTTTTAAAGGGGGTCATTGGGTAATAGGTAGGACCATAACACAAAAAAAGGGGGTCATTGGGTACAAGCCGGTTTGAAAAGGGGTCATTCCCGAGGCACATGATGCGTATCCACTATGGAAGTGCCCCCGGGTAGACTTTAGCTAAATGTTTCACAGGGGTAGTGTGGATTTTAAATGGAATAGCCCATTTCTTGCAGTGTGGTAGGTACACATTGTGTGACAAATGTTTTTGTCCCAATATTTTTGCCAGTCCATCAAAAATGGCTTTTTAAATGTTTCGTGTCCATAACAATGTGCCGTTTTGATATTCCACAGATGTGATGTTCAGTAATTTTGAGAAGAGATGCAGACACAGGAATGTGATGATAATGACCAATTCAAACAGCGGTGATTTCATGCACCCCATCTACATGCAAAACATACATATGGATCAAATTCAACCAGAAAGTAAACTGCTATTGCATAGGCCAAATGGAAGGTGAGATATCTACTTCCTTTCTTACTGAGCCCCTGATTGGTTAATTACTTGATATAATCATCTCAGTAACCAATCAAAATAGACCTTTTAGATCTCTTGATACTTTAATTTGAAATTATGATCAGTGAAAACTAATATTTCAATAGGAATCTATTTGTTATGCAAATCACATATTATTGATTTAACACCTAGATTAGTGAACCCAAGTGACTGCGTTGACATGGACTGTGACGGAATGAAGAATGCTCTGCTGCAAGACCTGGATGGAACATTCCTAGGATCTGTTGCCACGGTGATTCCTGACTCGGCATTTGAGTGGGGTGGGGATCCGTCACGAGGACTAGGCAACTATCGGATACCGAAAGTTATGGTGACGGAAGTGGATGGTAGTCGTATACCATATAAGAAAAAAATGCCCAACAAAGGTAAGGTACAAGGAGAAATGCCCAATATAGTGAAGAGTATAATACCAATATAGTGAAGGCAAAATAAAATTTATTGCCCTTTCAGCTCGGATGGAGAAAATGCCCAATAAGGTAAGCCATTTACCATATAAGGAAAAAATGGCCAATTAAGGTAAGGAGTATATTATAATAAGGAAAAAAGTCCCAATAAAGGTAAGAGTAAAGGTGAATCATAGGAGTAGTTCCTGGTTGGTAGAACACCAGCACTATCGGCATCAGAGCCTATTTTTGTCCTTATTAAGATCAGCACTCCTGAGAGATCACTTTGTGAAAGTGACTAAGCAAGAAAAAAATCACCCTGTGCTGACAGGGTTCCCACGGTCCTTGAAAGTTGTTGAATTTGAAAACACGACTTTATTTGGTCTTGTTCCTGTTGACTGGATATAGGTAGGCCCCGGCAAAAAACACAATTTCTAAAGGCAAAAAACGAGATATAAAAAAATTAAAAGCAAGATTTACCCCAAATTTGCTTTAAAAACCGAGATTTTAGAGACCAATTAAGCACTGAAACTACACACTGGTGAGTGCATTTTAAGCTTACTTGATGTCATGAATTGTCAACACGGCATGGCTCAATGATTTTTGGAAGTTTTTGCGGTATTAAACACCTTGTTTTATTGTTTGTAAAAGCAAGATAATTACTCAATAGCGAGAATTGCGGCGAGAAATCTGAGATTGCGTTTTTTGCCGGGTCCTATATAGGCTTAGGCATATAAGTGTCACATCATTATGGACCAAATTAACAAACATAACTTCTATATCATTATCATGACCATCATCATCATTGGCTGCAGAGCAGGCAACCACAAGGTTTCTCCATGCACAGGTGTGACAAGTTCTTCTTGTCTGTTCTGCTTGACATGTTGAATGTGGTTACATATACATGTAAGAGGTGTGTAAACGTTCCGGTCTTCTTTTGTCATGAGGTGAAATGTATTCTCTGATCAGCTCCTAATAGGCAGGACTCATAACATTGTGGATTGATATAGAATGGCGTACACACAGCTTGGCGTGGCACCTGCACAAATTGTGCTTTGATTATTAAGTGACTGATGCACACTTTTGTGAGCTTACGCAAGCGTAAATTTGGACTTCATTGACTTGTGCAGTACTATATCCAAAAAATTCTCGCTTATTACGAGCTGATCATATTAAATAGAGCATAATATTAAGGTGGTACGAAAGGCAAAATCAAGTTGCTCTGATTGAGATTAAAATAGACTTGTTGCAGAGAGATATGCAAAATAATCTTAATTCTAAAATTTGAGCCAAATCGGACAAACGGTTTTTGAGATATTGCTGTTGAAAGATTCTTTGTATTCTATTGTTTTTGCCAATATATTGATGAAGTTAATGAGGAAAATTGGCAAAATGTGCTCATTAATATTAATTTTTGCCAATATTTTCCCCAAATTTTATGAATAAACCTTCATACTACTTTTACCTTTAAGAATTTTGACCTGACACTTTGTCAATGTGTCTCTATGGCATAAACCTTTAACATGTGATTTTCCCACCCATCTAATTTGCATATTTGCATAATTAAGTATAATGCTAATTAATTATGCAAATATGCAAATTAGATGTGCGGGAAAATCACATGTTAATGTTTTAGGCCATAGAAACACATTGGCAAAGTTTCATGTCAAAATCATATAAAATAAAAGTAGTATGAAGGTTTATTCATAAGATATTGGTATAATATTGGCAAACATGAATATTCATGAGCACATTTTGCCAATTTTCCTCATTAACTTCATCAATATATTGGCAAAAACAAGAGAATACAAAGAAACTAAAAACATGTATATCTTGACAACCGTATGTCCGATTTCTTTCAAACAAAAACTATTTTGCTCAGTGTATTTAGCTTAACTTATTCAATCTATTTAAATGGTTCTAAATTTAGTTTCTGTTTTCCAGAAACATCGTTTCGAACCTCCTTAATGCAGTGGGAAAAAGGTTGACAGGCCTCTGGCTCCCTCTGGTTCCGCCGCCATTGTCCTGAAGCAGCAGGTAGCCAAAGCATTCAGTTTGCCCAGGCAGACTTCACCCCTTACCATCCTGGCTTAACTCCGTGAGAACTACCTGCCTATTGGTCAAAAAGAAGTTTTCATATCAATTGGACCAATCAGCAACATTGTTAGAATAATTTCACCACACAAAAAAATTAGGATGAATTATTACAAAGCTCCATTCTGATTGGTGATTAAAATGAAGATATCATGTAATTGACCAATCAGAGGCAATGTTAGATCAGCAGGTAGTGCTCAGAGGGGTAAGCCCCTTCCAATACTAACTAAACTACTCATGTTGACTCATCGCAAATGTTTATTAACATTGCAGGAATCTATCGTGGCCATGACAACCAGTGCACTTGGCAGCCATCTTGGACAGCTTATGAATGTCACGACATCGACTATAACGTCCTTGTCATTGAAAGTATGGACGATGACACAGAAATCCGACGTCTCTCTCCTGTAGGGCTGTACGCAGATACGTACATCGATCTCATCAACGGCCCACAAGATCACGGGTGGTGCAATGGGTACACCTGCCAAGAACGTATCAGCACATTCTATGCCATCGTCGCCATGGATTTGGAATATGAGCTTGTTTTTACCGGTACAAACCCGCAGGATCTGCGATTTCAGTTGTTGAATGCTGAAGATGACTCTGCAGTCGTGGTCGGGATCTGGTATGCTAGTCCACAGCGTCTTGATGTGTATGTCAATGGAGTGTATATCTTACCGAATAATGGAGCTTTCGAATTTAATGAATTTGTTTGGAAAAATGATAAAACACCTGCAGAGTACATGCCATCCCTTCTTTCTACAGTCAACGGAGAGAATTTCTTTGACCGGATGACGCAGTACTTACACATTCTTGTTCGCGGCCCGAGACCGGTGATAATCCGCACAGTGCCGGTAATCATGGTCACATTCAGTGTACCGGCTATCCCGGTGGATGCATTCTATGAGGTAAATCTCATCGCAAATCTCGTCGCGTTCTTAGATGTGGAACCAGCTCAGATCAGGATTGTCAACATCATCGCTGAAGATAGCTTTTCAGGACGTCGTAGGAGATCCACGGAAGGAGCTGATGTGGTGATTGAGATCGGAGATCCGCCAGCTGATAGTATAGAGGAACCAGAGGAGGATGTGCCAGTGGATGAAGCGCCCTCAGTGATGAATGGTACTACGACTTCTAATACAACATCAGCATCTATTGTTACAGAGACTGTTACCACAGTAGCGGCACCAACTGCTACTACCAATGTAACTGGTATGTTTACAAAATGTCGGTCGATCCTTCATGTAATTATTTTGTGTAATCTAATCCTAGCTCTAACCCTAATCCTAACCCTAATCCTAATCATAACCCTAACCCTAATCCTAGCCCTAAACTAACCCTAACCTTAACCCTAATTTTGTGTAAAATTACATGAAGGTATATAACCAAAATGTTGCACAAAACAGACAAGTCTGGGCCACATTTCACTTGCGACTTGCGATCAATCTTACGATTGATTGAATAGGGGACTATGTATTGTAAATCAATCCTAAGATCGATCGTAAGCCTTTGTGAAATGGGGCCAAGTTAGTGAATATGCAGGGATGTAAATCTTTAGGTAATTTCCATCTGTTTTTTTTATTGGTTAATTCTGCGGCATTGTCATGATCTGTATGACCAATTATAAACAAATCCAAGTAGCCAAGTCATGGTCAGGATTTGGTCGGCCATGACGGGTCCCCGCATGCACCAAACTGGTGTAGTGACTGCCCAATTGGGTGGATTAAAGCCGCTTAAAATTCGATGTTAGATTCTTTTGTGTTGTACACTGTCATTATTCTTTTGTCTACGTGTAACACAGGTGATAGAATGCAGTTTAAAATACCCTCCAAGGCCGCATCATTTCACATTTTTTCTTTTTGAATTGGAGTAAAAAAATACCCCCAGCTCCAAGTGAAATCACCCTGGTACAAGTTAAGTTGGAGGCACTGCGGCCGACACTTTGCGTCGAGAACTGCAAAATTCTAGATTTCCCTTGTTTGTTTCAGGTAATACAACCTCGCATGACCACAGTGGCCACACTCTTAGCTTTGACTCGCTCATCAACCTACAATCCACCATAGCAAATGAGATGCAAGGAGGTTCACTTGCTGACACACTGGATATTGAGATTATGGCTATGGCAATGACAGACCCACTGCCTGAACCTGTTGACCCAACTGGGGGCGTACGTGCATCAAATGGAACAGCAGAGAATGGGACAGAGAGGTATGTGTTTTGGTCTAAAGTTGTTGTTATTTGCCAAATATTATGAAAATGTTACAAACAAGTTCATCTGTGTTGGTATAAATCATGATTTTGATTTAAACTTTTGATCCAAACACAAGGAATTAATTCCTACCTCGGAATTTTCAGATGGTATTCCATCTTTCATCAGCGAGTGAGTGACTGTATCAGGTTGTGATTTTCTTAACCTTTGAACTGATAACAGACTCATAGACTCCTGAAAGACCCAGTAGTATAGCATCAGAGGTCTCAAACCACATTCACATCGAGTCTCCAGGACATTTTGTGGACTTGGATAAAGTCCGCATACTTGACAGAGACAGCAGGTGGTTCCAACGTGGAGTCAAAAAAGCAGTTCACATCAAAGCCAACCAACCATCTCTCAACAAAGACAGGGCCGGTTCAAACTTTCAGGGAGTCTACGAGTCTGTTATCAGGTCACAGGTCAAGAAAATCACATTCTGATACAGTCACTCACTCCCTGATGAAAGATGGAGTACCATCTGAAAATTCCGAGGTAGGAATTAATTCTTTGTGTTTGGATCAAAAGTTTAAATCAAAATCACATTACAAACATGTTATAAACATACATAAATAAGATTAAAACATTGAAAAACCTATATTTAAATGTTGGGTAGTAGGGTGGAGGGTGGGGCTTCGCCCACTCGACCCCCACCGGGGCTTTTCCCCTGGACCCCAGCCGTACTTTGACTTTACAGATTACATGTGAAAGAGGTTCCACTGCAATTTAAAAATGGTAATAAAACTGATTAAACTCATGCATTTTCTGTCATAATTTTAATGTTTTACCCTATATATTTTTCTGTGTAGAAACCCATGAGTTTCGGGTGCCTCTGCCCCTCGACCCCCGCCGGGGCATGGCCCCTGGCCCCCACAAGTGGCCCTTAAGGGTGCCCCTGGACCCCACGCCATAAGGGCGAGAGCTCCGTTCGGTACGCTTTGTGACATCTCTGTATAACAAAACGGTATACACATGCACAGAAAAGCGATTTGTCCATACGCTAGTAACGTAATCACCTTAGAGACAAGACACACTATAGTTTCTAGTTTTAGTTATAAGTGTATTAAGCGCCTAGATCTTGTAGGTTAGTCACTATTATAGACCACTTGTCATCAATGTTTATCAACGAAGGCGAGGGACTGGTCTATGGATATGCTTGAACGAACCGCTACACTGTTCAGTGGCTTTCTTGTACTATATGAAATGTGGTGGGCGATTTAAAATGCACGTGCCCTGAGCAAACTATGATGTGTACGCACACTGCAGGACAAAGAGCAATGGAAATTGCCATAATTCGCGCCCATACTGCCGGGCAATGACGTCACATGTCGAGTCGTCTATATAAATCCTAATTAATATGTTATATTTTCAGATATGATGAACATCAAGCCCATCTGGCAGCCGAGAGTGAAATGGCCGAGTCTACATTGGTAGTATTCCGTATACCCGCCCAACTCATTGTTGAAGTAGAGCCAGCAGGGGCAGTGGAGGATGAAGCGTTTGACATACAACCAAAGATTACAGTGCTGGATGCAATGGTTAGTGGCTGTTTGTACTTTTTTTTTTTTTTTGTAACTGAACGGTGAGGGGGTATCTACAAGATATAAAGACGACACAAGGAAAGCCTATAACTTTTATTTGAATAACCAAAATGTCTAAAACCCTATTTCAGGAATGCCTCTCTATTTTTCACCAGGTAAGAACCAGTTACTTTCTTTAACATACAAACTATATACCAAACAGGTCAAATATAAATAGAAGTCTTAACGTGGGTCTACTTTTTAGCGTAGTAGTAAAAGCCTAACATTTCCTCATTTTGCTTCTCTGAAACAGTGGCAGATCCAGGAATTTAGGAAAGGGGGGGCACACTCGAAGTTGATTTTGCCGCCACCTTTTTGAATGGCCACGAAACACCATTGTGTTGCGCGCCGTGCAGGGGGTTGTGTCCCCTCAGAATTGGAAACTTGGTCAAGGCCTTGAAGCCATTTCGGGGGGATCATTGGGTGTAAGCTGATGAAAAGGGGGGTCATTGGGTGACAGATTTGAAATTCTTGAAATAAGTCCTGGCTATATTAGGCCTATCTTAAAATGTTTTGCAGCAACTTTTGCTTACATGTTTTATACCATTATAACCCGAAATTGAAATGTTTTCTAGCAACCTCTTCTAACGTTAACATTTTATGTTTGCTGGGATAAAATCAATCATTTTGTCACGAGCTGTTTCAATAGAAATCTGAGGGATTGAGTGAGTAATAACACAGGTCTGGATATTCACTTAAGTTTAGCTTCTTTAATATGACAGGAGCTAACATATGATTATCAAGCTAACATGATCATAACTATACTGGATGAATAATCTACACCAAGACACCATGATTATCATCACCGTTTACCATGTTTAGTAACCACTCCCATAACAGCTCCTGTTTACTAGCGGGGACCCGCACAAAGCGTGAGTCTCCCGCTAGTAGTTTAAAATTAAAAACAGAATTTTTATTTTGCTTGACGATTCGTGCGTTGTTATTTTTGCGGTTGTCAAGCTTGAAATTGTTTAAGTATGTCCGTGTACTGTAATACATCCAATCGCATGCCGAGGCGTTGAATATGTAGTAAAAGGCAGGTCCGATAAAATCCGAAGATATGATGGTTGAAGGCGGAAAAATCCGCCAAAAGGCGGAAGATGCCTTCATCTACCTCATTGTGATCAACTCAACATTTTCTGCTGTGATGTGCAACAAACTGGCAATTTTCGTGTTCTATTTTTTCAATTTTGTTGTTGTTTCATATTATTATCTCATAGGGTATCCTTGTTGAACACCTTGGAACACGCTCCAAACCTTGGCTTCTCACAGCATCAATTCGCCCAGGCACTGGCAGCCATGATGCCAGTCTCCATGGTAACTTGACTCTACCATTCATCCACGGGTGGGTCAACTTCACTGGACTTGAAATTGATGCACCGGTAAACAATGTCACTTTGGACTTCCATATAACATATCCGAACACGTCCACTTTTGCGGTGGGTTCTACGGTATTTAGCGTCACGCCAAGGCCGTATCTTGTTGTCGTCATGGATGCACCGGCCCATCATGGTGATATGCATGTTGGTGATAAGTTCAATGTCATCATTGAAATACATGATGGGATTACATCGCAGGCTGCTCAGGACCTTAATGAGAAGGTGAGTCTACACAACACCCACCCACCCCTTCCCACCACACCCCACCTCCACCCCAACCTGACCCAACCTTGATGAGAAGGTGAGTCTACACAACACACACCCACCCCACCCCTGCCCAACACACCCCACCCACCCCAACCTGACCCACCCCAACACACACAGTAATACATGATGGGATTACATTGCAGCAGTGTTCGAATTTAGGAAAAATAAATGGTTGTCCCACGGACAACCAGATTACAATTTCTGGTTGTCTGTCTAAATTTTTGGTTGTCCGTAGGCCTACAAATGTGACTTTTGGCTAGATTTATGGTTGTCCAGCGGACAACCGAATCAGTATTTTTGGTTGTCCGGCGACTTTTTTAGTTGTCCCGGGCAACCGGACAACCAAAATTTCGAACGCTGCATTGCAGACTGATCAGGACCTTGATGAGAAGGTGAGTCTACACAATGCACACCCACCCACCCCACTCCACCCCACCTCGCCCCAACCTGACCCACCCCAACACACACAGTAATACATGGTGGGGTTACATTGCAGACTGCTCAGGACCTTGATGAGAAGGTGAGTCTACACAACACACACCCGCCCCACCCCTGCCCAACACACCCCACCCACCCCCAACCTGACCCACCCCAACACACACAGTAATACATGGTGGGGTTACATTGCAGACTGCTCAGGACCTTGATGAGAAGGCGAGTCTACACAACACACACCTGCCCCACCCCTGCCCAACACACCCCACTCACCCCCAACCTGACCCACCCCAACACACAGAGTAATACATGGTGGGATTACATTGCAGGCTGCTAAGGACCTTGATGAGAAGGTGAGTCTACACAACACACACACACACACCCCACCCCTACCCACCCCACCCCCAACCTGACCCACCCCTACAAACAAGTAATACATGATGCAATAATATTACAGACTACTCAGTACCTTGATGGGAAAGTGAGTCTACACAACACACACCCCACCCCAACACACACACCCCCACACCCCCTCCCCCAACTTGTTTTTAACCGTGGACCCGTATTGTGTGTGTAGTTGTTAACAGTTAAACTGTGGTCCCACACACACAGACATAGTATAATCCAAACGTGGTCTTCTGTGATATTTCACCGGTAACCATGGACATGGTATTACACCTATGATAGAGGACCCTACCCCATATGCAACGTTATGCTGTATATAAAAAATAAAAATACAACCTTTAATTAGTTTTCTAATCTCTTTCAGATCTACACATGGTATGCATCAGCATCCCTATACATTCCAAGTAACTATCCTGGACAGATTGTGGGGGAGACTAATGTGACCTTTGACCTCTCTACTGCACGAGCTCATATTGACAATCTAACCATCGACGCTTCTGGATATCACTACATCATTCAGCTCCATGTGTACACAACTCCACCCAGTAACTATGAAAAAGTGCTCCTGTTGGATCCATTTGATGTGGTTACTGCAAGTCATAACCTCTGGAATGCCAGCCATGCTACTTTCACCATCAGGTTTGACGCGGATTACGACAAGGTCGTCGGAGGGAACAAAGAGGAGATGAAGATCTATTTCACCAACATGATTGGACGAATGTATCCTAATGTTACAATAAGCAATGTAACCATAACAAGAGGTAGGTCGATACCCAAGGCAGTTGAAAGAAGTATCCCATTATGCTTTGCAGTACCGTAAGGCACATTGTCCTAACTGATGACAGTGAATTAATTGCAGAAAATTGGTGAGCGAGTGAGAGCCCAATACTCTGTAAAAATCTTGAATTCTCTTAAAAATCGCACTGCATTGTACAGAATACACCAGTTTATATTGGTTTACGACCGATTTTTCAGGAAAAAAGAATTCTGAGATTAATCGGGTAAAACTCGGGTAGCTGTCGTTTTAACCGGCCTGCACAGATGCCTAATATAACAACATTGTGCCAGTGAAAATGTACACAAAATCCCTCATTTCAACTTTCAATAACACACTTTCATGAGGGTTGCATTTATTAGACTTTTGTTTGAAAAAAAAATACATGTGACACGATCTGGTCCATGGTTGCCAAATGAGACATTTTTGAAAATTGAGTTACTATAATTATTACCTTAAAACAAACATTAGGCCATCATGCACTGAAGACACCAAATGTCTAGCATACTTGGTTTTAAACTTACAAAGTTTTGTGATATCAATTTTTTTATGTAAATGTATTTTATTGTTTTTTTTACTCCATATTTTTGCCTTCATCTCAATTTCAAATGTGCCGTCTTTGGCCTCCATGGACCAGATCATGTCACATATTTATAGTTCTCAATATTTAAGCGGCGCTGATAATTGAAGACCAAATTAAAAAGACAAGTTTGCGCCTGATGCCAGGAGAAAGGCGCAGCGTGATTGGTACTGCAGTATTGCATTTTTGGTCTGGTTGACAGGACGTCATTCAGTCTTACTTGTTTTTGTATACATTTGATATAATTCAAGCAGATAGACTGTAATGCATGATGTGATGGTCTATTCAACTGCTGTGGTTTATACTGGGTCAATACCACTAATTGGCACTGTGATCCCACACAGTCCCAGTGGCGGAACCAGGAATTTTTTTGGGGGAAAAGTGCATTTCAGTGAGGCAAAATGAAACAATTTTGCGCAAATTTACCACAAAAAGTGAAAATTTTCACAATTTTGGGTTTTTACTGGGAGGGGCAACAGGGGAACAAGAGTTCTGACTGGGGGCATAAATTATACACCTTAAAATGTGTGTTAAAAATAATAATAATAAAAAATGGCGAACAACCTACCCTATTTTTTAATGTTACGCCAATCAAACAATTTTTTAGGCCTAAGGGAGGATCTCACTGACGGTCTAATGCCATATAAGGTATGTTGAGGTACTTTTGCAATGGAGGGTACAAGATCTATACCCCACAATATAAAAGTTCCCAAAAGGGGGGCTTCAGTGGGCTATACACTAATTCTTAAAACCAGATAGTCAACATTGCATTCCATAATTTCCATTGTAGGGTCCATCTGGGTCACCTTTGACCTGCAAGGAGAGCACCTAGAGTCCATCCGTGACCAGCTGTGGGAGGATCTCACTAAGGGCCAGGTCACTTTAAACTTCAATGGGTATACGCTTACAGCTGATCCCTACCTTGGAATTAATAAGGATACCACTCTAGATATTCCATATCGGCCAGAGGTAAATTTGCTATAGAAATATTCAGTTAGAGGTTGATGAAATTGTAGAATAAAATTGTAGAATTTATTCTCACCCTCATACACCTCTTAGCATGTGCAGATATAGAGAGTGTATGTGCAACATCTTGTGGTTCGGAAGTTACGTATCGCTGTTTGTCCTTTGTACAGGGAGAGTCAAACCCTGTGCATAAGAAGTGTCGGAGATATTCAAAAGGGAAGGGGGCCGTCCCTGGTTCTGATATATGCAATCAATCCTAGGTTCCAGGATCGTGCATAGGAAAACTGTGCACGTAAAGCCTGTGCAACAATACTAAAAAATTAAGGTACAGCACATGTCGTCGTTGGGCAGGAAAAACCTCCTATGTGTCATTGGCCCCTGAACATGTTTAAAGCATTTTTTGTTTTAAACATGGGGTCAAAATCACATAGGACGTTTTTCCTGCCCAACGATGATATAGATAGTGTATGTGTGATGTCTTGTGGTTCGGAAGTCACATATCGCTGTTGGTCCTGTGCACAGGCAGAGTCAAACCCTGTGCATAAGAAGCAAAGAGATAAGGGGGACCATATATGGAAAAGTTGAATGCATTTGCTCAGCGATTGTCATGCACGCCGCTTAACCACAGGAAATCATGGGTGAATTCACTCTCTGATGTTCTATCTACCCGCACGCTGCTCACGTGTTGCTAAAATTTACACGAACACACCCGGAATTAGCATGTTAAAAGTATCTTTATCAATAAAAACCTCACTTCAAACATTTCTGATGATGAGAACAGGGTGTCTTTTTAATTAATCAAAATTCTGTGCCGTCAATGGAAAATGTGCTAATTTTTCACTTCTTTTGGGGGCTACTCGTGTTAAAATGTAACAGCCAATTAAAGTGACAGGACTTTTTATAAGAACACGGCTGGTTTATTGACCTACTTGAGCTAAGGTTTCTTGTGATATAAAACTTGTTTTGATTGGATAAGGGGAACAGGGTGACATTTTGCCCTAAAATAGGTTGACGAATCAGCCGATAGCTACTATCGAGCATGGCAAACCCGGATGTCTATTGACCGGGTCATCGATCATCAATAAACATGCGTTATTGTGCATGCTCATAGCACAGCTGACTGGTCAAATCTTTTCTGCACGAAAGTGGGCCTAACTTTTCCATATGCCCTGGTTCTGATATATGCAGTCAATCCTAGGTTCCAGGATCGTGCATAGGAAAACTGTGCACATAAACGTACGACAGTACTCAAAACAGAGGCAGGGGGCACCCCAGCGTGCGCCCCCTAAGTTTTGCAGAGCAGTGCCTGACTTTGTGTGGGCGCTGAGTCTCCGTCACATATGGCGCCCCCTATTGAAATCTCCTGGATCCGCCCCTAGGAAATAGAAGGTAATCTAAGGGTCATTGGTCTAAAAACACAATAACTTATAAACTTTAATCCTTACCCTACAAACAGAATAGGCCAAAGCTTATTCTAAAACATGAAGCCAATCCTGCTTTTGATTAATACTAGAACATTGAGCTCTTTAAGCTCGAGATAATCTTTTTAATCATGTTAATAAGCCTTTTGAATTGAATCAAATAAACGATCTTTTTTTTTTTTTTAATTTTTAATTATTTTTTTTTTTTTTTTTACATTTCCGGGATTGGATGATGATAATTCGTCATAAAAAGAGCAAAAAAATTTTTTTTGAGGGGAGTGATACCCTGCAGCCTATTCCCCGGACAAGCCCTGTGCACTTCCGGAAATTTGGCGAGGTGCTCGCCTTTGGCTCGCATGTTTTTCAGGGAGTGGATTGTTACCTCGCTTACACCTCTGACATACACCCTCTATGGGAGACATGACCTTAACCACAAGAGGTGTAGATTTCAAAGAGTCACCCATTCAGGTAACCCCATTTCAAATTCACACTCCCTGTGTGGAAGATTAAGGTCATGCCTAGGGGTTCATGTTTGAGCGCATATTGCAATTAATCACACATTAATATATGACATGTCGTTTCTTTTGTTTAGATACGGGTTACGCCAAGTTACGAATTACTGCTACCCCTTTGGACCATGACTGTGATAGTTGCCAACGGCGTCATCGTCATCGTCATCCTGGTCTGGTGTTGTTATAAATGCGACTGCAGCAGCTGTAAGTGATAATGGGCTATTCCAGTTGAAATATATACACCCCCTATTCGCTGATCGTACGGCCATCTCAAAACGAGATTCTGCCCGCAATGTGTGTGTTGTGTGTGCGTACGCCCGTCAAACGCATGCTTTAGTTGCTTTAAAAGGGCGAAACAAAAATGCACCTTTTGTGCATGCGTTTGCCAGGAGGATCTTGTTTTGGTAGCAAGATGGCGGATCCGTGCAAAGGGTGAATGGAAGACATGATTAATCTCAGGGGGTGTGGACTTCAAATGGAGTCACCCAGTCAGGTAACCATATTTACACATATTTATCCAATGGCGACACCCATGATGCAATATGTCAGCGCACACAATCCAATGTGTCGACACAAAGAGAGGTTGCTGCTATCCTCACTTCTTTCAATTTCGATTATATAGGAGTTTGAACGGCCTATTTCAATTTGTGAATCACGATTACTAGAAACACAAAATAAGCCATAGTTTGTGTCATCTCAAGTTGAGAGTTACGCCATGTTGGATTTTGCAATGGCAAATTCAAATCAGTGCATTTACACAGTTACATTGCCAGCATATGAACATATCGCCCTTCTATGTGTGTGTATACGCCCCGGAGGATTATGTTAGCGCATGATTCAAATTGGCCACTGTCTATGTGTGTGTATATACCCAGTGGGATTATGTTAGTGTGTGATTCAAATCTGCCACTGCAAAATCCAGCATGGCGTTAATTTCAACTTGAGACAAGACGGGGTGGTGTTATGTGTGTTAGCCATAGGATTCAACATAAAAAGTCAAGTTTTGCGATACTTTCTCAATATTTCAAAAGATATCTAAAGAACAACTGAACCAGTACTAGGCTTGTTTGTACTCATTTTAATGCATTTTGCAAGCTGATCCCAAATATGGTCATGAAACTTACAAATTCTGAAATTTTTGAATTTGTTAAAAAAACCTGAAAACTTGTCGTCTGCAGTTGACACCCGCGCCGCATGGAGAGTGTTAATATACTCCTTATTTTCCTTTTTCCAGGTTGGGAGGCAACACTTGATGTAGTCCCATTTTGTTTAAACAATCAACAACTCCCAGGACTGATGCTTACAAAACGCCCTTTTCATTCAACTACCAAGGATCCCAGGGATTCTCGTCTAGCCTTTAACATTCAAATCACAACTGAAATAGCATCATATTGACACTTTTCTTGATGCCTTCCCAGCAAACTCAAAATGTTTTGAAAATCTTCGCAAAAGGTTGCCAGATAACAAATATATGTCGGGTTATATAAAGGGTATATAAAGGAGCTACATCGTTTAATACCATTCAAAATTATTTTTGAAAAATTTGCTGTAAAGGATTCTAACATTTAAGTGTTGACAAAATGTAATGTTTGCAACAAAAAAATAAACAATTGAACAATGTTTTCGTAGTAGTGGTATTTCCAATAAAACATTTTCAAAAACATTTCATGACCTTTATATAACCTGACATTTATTGTTATTAAAATGTTTTGATCAAAACAAAAAACTGTTAAAAACATTTTTCAAAATGTGTTTGTATTTGCTGGGTTGTACTTGTTGGCACATGGTCACATGTACAAGTACACTCTTCCCTTTACATCAGTGGTGGAACCAGAACTTCAAATTAACAGGGGTGGGGGTGGTGATGGTGGGAGGGGGGCCGAGTCTGAGGTAAGACTTAGGTGAAACTATGGTCCATTCTGAGGGGGCAAGTAAAATTTTGCAAATGAGAACTGTTCCCACAAAAAGAGAGAAAAGTTGCAAATCTCTATTTTCGAGTTATAATTTCTGGATCTTAAGCTTTAAAATGATATATAATAGAGGCCGTCAGCCTTTCGCCATCTTGTGGGTACAAATGATCTGCGTGTTCATGCATCGGACACTACGCGCAGGGCGCAGCTTGCCACGCAGCTGTTATCACACATCGATGCGGAGATCGAATGACCATCGCAGCGTGTAGCCGTGTACCCACAAGATGGCGGCATATGACGTCACTCTGACGGCCTCTATTTGCCAGGGTTACTCTCTTAGGCACATTGTCCCAACCGAAGATAAGGATTTAATCGCAGAAAATCGGTGAGCGAGCGAGCGCCGATATACAAAAATGTACTGTAAAAATCTCAGAAGCAACGGCGAATTCCCTTAAAAATCGCATCGTATTGCATTGAATTGTACAGAACATACCGGTTTACAATGGTTTATGACCAATTTTTTAAGGAAAAAAAAGAATTCTGAGATTAATCTGGTAAAATCCGGGGTAGCTCTCAGTTAGGACTAGGTGCCTTATTACATGGTGTTCAAAAGTCAATATTTCAAAGAAGAATTATTTTGTTTCCTTTTGTTTTATGACATGTTCGATTAACCACACCTCTTTTACTTCCATCCCTGGCAAATTTCCACCCATGTTGTGAGAACATGTCTCAAATGAGGAATTGGGTTAGTCCAGTTGAAATCAATCCACCCCCTGTGGAAGACATGACCTTAATCTTCCATACAGGGGGAGTGTGAATTTCAAATGGGGTTACCTTAGTAATTTCATTTGAAATCTGCAGTCCCTGTGTGAAAGATTAAGGACATGTCTTTCATAGGGGGGTGCATTGATTTTAAATGGAATAGCCCATTAAATTGCCTGTTGTCACAGTATCTGAAGAAAATTCCTACATACAGAGCAAAGATTCAATTCATCATTACTATCCAAATGCATTGTGGGACGGTTTGGTGTTCCTCGGGGGTCTATACTAGGCCCATCATTCATCATGTGAATGATAATGTACCTTCAGCACTAGACACATTGGAGATGCTACAACCTATTAATCATTATTGCTTGTTTTATTGTTTGTAGTTGGGGAGGAATTTTCCATTCTTTATTTCTGGTGTCCAGCAGGGATCTGTACTGAGCCCACTGTTGTTCAACATTATGTGAATGATCTGTATGTTCAGTACCAGAAACCACATTAGCGATGCTTCTACCACTTCACTTGACCATGTATCTCTTGTTTTATTGTTTTGTAGCTGGGGAGGAATATTCAATGTATTATGGACCACTCTCAAACCAGGAAACACCGAAAGAAACTGCCCAAAAGTGTAGTACTCCTGGAAAAGAAGAAATGCTTGTGGAAGACATCAGGTAGATATTAGAGGAGCTTTGGGCTATTCCAGTTTAAATCCACACTACCCCTGTGGAAGATTTTGGAAGTATCTTCCACAGCGGGAGTATGAATTTCTGGTGGAATGAACACTGTTTCATTTAAACAGCTTCATTTGAAATTCATACACCCTCTGCCTGAATCTTCCACTGAGGGAGGGTGAGTTTCAAATGTGTTTATTCCATTTGAAATTCATACTCCCCCTTTGGAAGATATTTCCAAAATCTTCCTCAGGGGTAGTATGGATTTTAAATGGAATAGCCCAACACTTTACAAAATGAGCTATTCCAGTTGAAATCATACCCATACACCCCCTATGGAAGACATGACATTAATATCCCACACAGGGGGTGTAGATTTCAAATAGGGTTTCAGAGTGGGTAGCTCCATTTGAAATCTATACCCACTGTGTGGAAGTTCAATCATGTCTTCCATGGCATAGGGGGTGTAAAATTTCCCTGTTGGGGAAAAAAGCCCCATTATTAGCCCTGTTGGTGATAAAGCATTCTAAAAGCACTATTCGGCTCATAAACATGGAAAATGACATATTGTCAAAACAGGATTTCAAAAGTAGAACACAGAAAAATTATATAACTTAAGAGTTTTATGTTGGATATTTCCTCAAATGAGCATTATCACGAGGCCAAAAAAAATTAGTTGTGTTGCCCTCCGCGACGGACCCTAAATCTTGAAAATCAGGGTCGCAATTTCTTTTTTTTTTATTCTGATTTTTACACATATGTTTTCACTTAAAATTAATATTTTATTAAAAGACTAGTCTTAAATTGATTATCTAACAAGTATCCAGTAGTCAGAATTTACAAAATGTCCCTATAGTGGAAAAAGCATTATTTAATATTTGTGGGGATTTTTCAAAAACTGATGGTTAAAAATAAAAAAGACAATCAACCGACTGACCCAGCTTCCCATTTTTCCCACTTGAGGGCAACACAACATTTAATTTCGAGAAAGTACAAATTTAAACAAAGTTCTCACGACTTACGTTGTGGAGGTTGGTGGCCTGCGACCAGCATCCACTGGTCTTCAATGCCGACTGATGTTTTGGTTGGTAACATTTAATTTTTTTTGGCCTTTTATATCACATCCTGTCAACTTGGAATTTTTGGTTAATGATAATTTTCTACTTTTTCATTCCAATATAATAGGTGTAGTACTTTAGAATTATTGTTGTTTACTTGTATTGTAATTGCACAGGGTTTACATGTACAGAACGTTTAGTTAAAGGAGTATTTCTTGATCCTAGCATGCATCGTCTTACGTCTTATTTATATGTCCCAGCTGCGCAAGGCTCCGCTGAACAATACATACAACCAGTGAGCTAATAACACGCTATGTAGACAGACACTGGGAAGAAATTCTTCATTTGCTTGGCTCAAAATTAATAGGGGACAATGTGATTAGTGAAAACTAACATTCCATTTTTTATGCAAATCACTTATTAATATTGCTTTAAAGTGATGAGAGAGAGGCAAGTCCTACCCCATCTGTCAGCGGCAAGACCAATTCTGCAGCGGCTGAAGCTGAGTGTACATCCATGGTACCACTCGTAGAGACATTTAGTCCAATACTGAAAACCAAACCACAGACACCTTGTCCAATATTGAAAACCAAGATGACCAAGCCTAGTCTGACCAAACCTGCGACTGCTGTAGCTGAGCTTACATCCATGGTACCACAGACACCTAGTCCAATACTGAAAACCAAGATGACCAAGCCAAGTCTAAAGAAGAAAGCTGATGGTGCAACACCAAGCCCAAAACTGGAGCATCTGAAAGGTAAGATTAGGAACATTTTGAGTCATCCGGCACTCAGCAATGCAGAGTACAGTTTCTTGAAGAAATTTTACTGGACATGTTATTGAATTCAAAAAGTGAAAAGTGACAGTTATGAATGAGGTTAATGACTTTGCCTCACTTATTTTTCGGGTATTGTGAAATATCTAAACATTGTGTTTTGGACCTCGGAATATCCCTTGGGCTGCACCCCTCAGGATATTCCTCGGTTCCAAAGCACAGTGTTTCACAATAACCTCAAAACAACTGAGGTCATTAACCTCTAATCAATTTAATGTAATCTTCAGCCTGATCGCTAACCCCCTGCGTTGACCTCGCTATTCAAATCTTTGTCATTTTGAATTTGAATAGTATTCTTGCCCGCAAATTTCAATAGAAATTTTGTGCATAGCAAATTAATTGAATATTCAGCAATGGTAATTTCTGCACAAAATCAATATGGGTGGTACTCACAGAATTAGAGACAGAAAGAGAACCGGAACTCGACCATCATTTTTATACAGACATGGAGCAAAAATTAGGGGTGTTCGGTTTCCCTTGGAATGCACTCGAGGCATCCGTTGTCATGCAAGTGTGACATGGCATGATGATCACAGAGCTCATAAGACCCGTTACCCAGGCTTACTATTCAGAAAACCCATCAAATTCTGAATAGCGGGCTTGCTTTCGTTTAAAATGACCCACAAACCAGAAGACCCGCTAATCAGAAAACCTGTTAATCAGAAGGCCCGCTACTCAGAAGATATTTTCTGAGTAGCGGGTATTTTCTGAGTAGCGGGCCTTCTGATTAACAGGCCCTTTGCAGGTTTAGGGTAAGGGTTGGATACAGCTTGCTAGTCAGAAAAAAATTCTGAGTAGTGGGTCTTTAACATAAATTTCAACAAAAAGCCCACTATTCAGAAAGTCCATTATTTAGAAGGCCTGCTACTCAGAAAATTCTGACTAACGGGCCTAGCTGAATAATGGATTTTCTGAATAGCGGGTCTTCTAACTACCAGGTCTTCTGAGTGAGGGTGTGCGCCCATGAAAAGCATGTACCAAGAGAACACCTTGCATCCACTGATGTTGAATTCAACACCAATCCTCCTCTTGTTTATATGTGGTCCGAAGTCTTAGAAAGTGTCACACAAATGTGGACCAGTTTAACATTCAAATCTTGTTTTCATTATATTCCCTGAGCACACTAATGTGATATTTGGTCCGCACCAAATAATTGCGTCAAAGACTCATTTCATGCTCATTCACCTGTAGAAACGGCCTTGAGCACGTAAAATAGGAAATGTTTTAGCATAACAAAGAGCAAGCCCCAAAATCTCAGTTAAAAGCTGTCATTTGCGTAACAAGGAACAACTTTAATGCTCTGCGTGCTAGTCCTTCGCTTTAACGGAAAAATTTCCCAAGTTTTGAAATATTTTCTCAAAATATCAAGAGCTATCTTAAGAACTACTGAACCAATACTAGGATTGTTTGTACTCATTTTAATGCATTTTTCATGCTGATTCCAAATATGGTCATGAAAATTTACATTTTTGAATTAAAAAAAAAATTGGAACATGTCGTCTGCAGTCGACACCCGCGTGAAGAGGGTTAAGAGCCAATGCCCTTCATATCAATTTAGTTGGTACCTGGTTTTTCATTTTTGGCCTAAATTTGGCCTATATCTAGACTACTTGGCTTGTAGTATTTTGCATTCGCCTTAGAGCAGTGATTTTGATAAAATGGTAACAAACACTTGCGGAATAATAAATTTAATTTCTTCAATTTTTTTTCTTCACTCAGAGAAAGAGATGTTCATCATGGCCAAAAACAACCATGGGGTGTTCAGTAAGATCGCGTGCATTGATGTCAACTACAAGGGAACCGTTTACGATCTGCACCAGACTGTGACAAGCGCCCTCGCTGACAAACTCAAAGGAAGAGAATTTGACCTGTTGACGGAGACTCTGGAGAAAGTTGATGTGTCATATGAGAAACAGCTGACAGTTGCGCAGGTGTACAGCTCAGATTGTGTGCTGATTAGACTGGCCAGTGAAGAAACAGGTTGGTACACAGAATTAATGCTCTGCGTGCTAGCTATAAGCTTCAACAGAAAAAGTTCAAGTTTTGAAATATTTTCTCCAAATATCAAGAGCTATCTTAATAACTACTAAACCAATACCAGGCTTGTTTGTACTCATTTTAATGCATTTTTCACACTGATTCCAAATATAGTCATGCCAATTTACATTTCTGAATTTTTTTAATTTATTAAAAAAAAATTTGAAACTTGTCGTCTGCAGTCGACACCCATGTGAAGAGAGTTAAAACCAGAGAACCATGACTTTACTGCCGTCTTGATAAAGGCATGGCTTAAAAATTGAGGATATTTGGTTTAGCTCTGAATGCGCTCAAGGCAATCGTTGCCAGGTGAACGTGCAAGACGCAATTGGGTGACGCACAAATCAATGTTTTTCACTTAGTATTAATATTTGATGAAATTGATTTATCAAATTGATTATCGAACAAGTGTATCAAGTAGTCAACAATTACAAATGTCCCTCATGGAAGAAGCATTGTTTAATATTTGTGGTGGTTTTAAAAATATAAACAAATCTGACCGACCATCCCAACTTTTCCATTTTCCCCACAATATTTTTTTGAATGACAATTTTTACAGATATGTTTAAAAAAAATCAATGTTTTTCATTTAAAATTAATTTTAATGAAATTGATTTATCAAATTGATTATCAAAATAGAAGCATTATTTAATATTTGTGGGGATTTTTAAAACTGAAGGTTTAAAAAAATATCCGACCGACCGACCCAACTTTCCCCGTTTTCCCCACTTGAATGCAACACAACAACTTTTTTTGGCCTAACTGTGTTTTATTGTTTTGCTTTCTTCTCTGTTTATTTCTATATAGTTGCTGCTATGCTGTGCCCATGTGGCAAGGAGGGAGAGTTTACATGCACATCATGTGGAAAGCAAGCCTACTGCAGTCCAAAATGTCAGACAAGAGACTGGCCACGTCATACCAACGTCTGCTCAAAATTCAAATAAACAACTTTTTGCTTTTAAAATGTATTAATTTAATTATGTTTTTTGGGTTTAGTTTATAATGTCTGGTCAAATTATAATTAAAAAAAAAAAAATACATTTAATTTATTATTGTTTTGAATTGTTATACCAATGTCTACTCAAAATTCAAATAAATTACTTTTATCATGATAAATTCATTTTATCTATCGCAGTTTTTAGGTTTGTAAAAAAATCATTTACACAAAAACCGACAAAAAATATATTTAATTTATTACTGCTTTTAGATTTGCTTTGAAAGTCTGCATCTTAAAAAATATAAACATCAGTTGCTGTTTTTCAAAATTATTGTTTTTAATTTAAAAGTATTTGAATGTTTTAGAGTGTTGTTGTTGCAATAAATGTTGAAATCATAAGCTACTTATTGCATGGTTTTATGTTGTATGTGTCCAGAAGACTTGATGCCATTGGCTACCTGTTATTTTAACAAGTAATTACTTTTAATATTAATTATTACTTTTTAAATAATGTTATTTTCCCGGGTTATTTTAGTGTACATGTTTCTCCGCCTTGTTTATTTTCATGTTTTTGCGGTGAATTAAGCACCCCAAAACTGTCCAGAATTGATAAAATCACAGAAAATTAACTCAGCAAAAATGTCCCACTATTCAAGCCAACATCTTCAAGGGTCATCCAGGCCATTGCTGAGTGTATGTAGTTATTTTGGTGTATGTATTTCATTCTTTTTTGAAATGGCATGAACTTAAGGGGTGGGTATGAGCGTTTGGACAGTATTTTTGTTGGACATGAGATCACATCAGACATATCCATTATTGCATTCTGAATACGAAGAATGTCATTCTGATATCAAATAATTTTGATTTTGATATAATACACATTTTATGGCAAATGATTAAAAATCAATATTTTTGATATTTAACAGTCCTCAAAGTAAACTTTATAAATCTAATGATATGTACTTAATACTTAAGGGGGCACACAGGATCACTCAAAGTGGCAAATTTTAGACATTGTTTTGTATTGTATCTAAGTACATAAAAGTATACATTTCAGAAAGGAAATGATGCAAGGAATCCAAGTAGCACGGCAGATTTCTGCAAAAATGAGCAGTTTTTGAGAAAAGCGTCTAAATTTATTTCCCATGCCAATTTTTTTCGGTCCACCATAACAACTTACCCAAAATATCAAAATGGATGAAAATTGCATATTTGTGTTCTAAAGACACGCATCTAGAAAGTGTTTTCTTAAATTTTTGAATTTTTTCTTCGTTTTAAAAATATGGGTCAAAAAAGATCAAAATTAGACTTTTTTTTCAATTTTGACCAAAATTTGAGATAATTTAAGGTATATTTTCAAAACGAAGAAAAAATTCATAAATTTGAGAAAACGCTTTCTAGATTTGTGTCTTTAGAACACAGATATGCCATTTTTGTCAATTTTGATATTTAGGGTAAGTTGTTATGGCGAACCGAAAAAAATTGGCATGGAAAATCAATTTTAGCGCTTTTCTCAAAAAGTGCTCATTTTGGCAGAAATCTGCCGTGCTAGTATCATTTCCTTTCTGAAAATGTATACTTTTATGTACTTATCATCATTACTTTTAAAGATACAATACAAAACAATGTCTAAAATTTGCCACTTTGAGTGATCTGTGTGCCACTTTAAAGTGTATATCTGGGATGAAAAGCCTACGATTAATTGGTATTGAAGATACAGATTTTTTTCCCCAAAAACATGTGGTCTTTTGGGGGGAAAATGAATACCTTCAAAATTTTCCATTGATCGTCGGCTTTTCATCCCAGCTACATACAGTACACTTTTTAAATAGTTCACTTTTAATACTTAAAAGTATTAAACTTTCTTACATTTTCTCTGATTATACCAATTGTTTTCTGCATATCGTCAGCCTGCTACGCTAATTTTGAAAACAAAGTACAAACTATGGTTCAAGCATGCATTTAAACATATTTATTCACCAATCTTTGTACAAGAACAAATAATAATGATACAAATAAAAGGGAATAATCCAAAATAAAGTTCTATTCAGATTTCCTTTTACAAATTCCAGCGCGTATTATTTATCAAAATTACCAAAAAGGACTTAGGCAATAAGCATAGCAGGCTGACGAGTTTTACTAATAAAACAACCTTCAAAAAGTATGAGAAAATAATAATCAAATATAAAATCATTATAGATACCATTGTAAACCAATATCAATTGTATAAAGGCCTTGAAAGAAACACAAATGTGCTTAATTAAAATTTCAAAACAAAAAATAAGACTGTAGACTGAATGAGAATTTGGAAAGAGCCTACTTTGGATGGACTAGACTACTTAGCCCTTTTAAGGGATGGGTTTATATGTGTGTAAATGGAGGAGAAATGGGAGGATTTTGGCATGTTTGCTGTGATTGTTTGCCTAGCAATATTGATCACAAGTACACAATTGATGGTGCATATCAAGGACCAAACTCTATAGTTTTATATTTGAGCACGATCACTTCTGTAAGGTCATGGGAAATTATGTAAATCGGCTTTTATATTTGATGTTGCATATCGGCTCACGCACTTTTTTTTGTACCCAGTATTTCACAAAGTCCCTTTACTCTGATGACCCTATGAATTTTTGCTGGTATGTTGAGCACTTTAAACAATTAATTATAGTACTTACCTCCTACTTTAGGAACATGCGTATGCCTTAATGTATGTCGACCATGTCAACAACCCAGTGTAGTTTTACATGGTTGGAAAAGTATATTTCCTTTCGCTATTTTGCCAATCATAATTCATAAATTGTCCAACTTTTTTGAAAAAAAGAGTTTTGCAACTATTCCGCCAGCAAGGAAACACAAATTTATGTGTATCCAGTGCGTCCTTTACGTTTAAATAGTTCAGTTTATTGTCAAGTTGTGCCTCTATACGCCATATTTACGGAATTGATGATACGAGCTGATACGGAATTTTTGAACCCAAATTTCTTGAAATATACATTACCTTTTTAACTTCTCGCCACGAAATTGGATTCATAAGAAGGTCAAATACAAGCCTTCCACTATGGCTGGTATCATCATCTCGATTGGTGTCTTGTGTTAGTATTATTCCATATTTTGCTGGTAGAAGTTCAATGAAACCCTCCATAATTCACGACTACTGTCACTTGTGTTATAAACTCGATGTGTTTACTATATTGTCGCTCGGGTCCGCGACTAATCGCAGGGACCGGTCTATCATTAGCTATTCTATACACTTTTCAATAGCCTTATTGTGATGTGTGGGAGTTTTAAAAGCCGAGCCATGAACAAAATATAATGCGAGTACCCGGGGAGGCATCAACTTTAGAGGTGACGGTATGTGCCTGTCAATATATGCCCCTCTTTTGAAGCCGACTATACCCGATGACCAGGCACCTTCAGTTTTCAAAATATTATACACAATGACCCCTTTTTCATTTTGATTGTACATAATGACCCTTTTTTTAAATAAAAAAAACCCCAACGTTTTGTACTGATATGCGCCTACTTCGCGACGCTTGTAGGCACATATACCCATCAATTCTAAAGTTGGGTGCCCCGGGCGAGCGCATACTGCGGGCCAATGAACAATGAGATAGTGGCTTTTCTGATATCACTTTGAGGAACTGTTGAAGTATAAATCAGCCAACGAGTAGGTGTGTCCAAATTGCACATCTTGAATTGAGACCAAGACATGCTGTTATTTCAATTGTTATACCGTTCCGGTTGGTTTATTACCTACCATTGCCTACGAGATGCAGTTCTAAGGTGACAGAGGGACAGGTCTGCAATTCGATTCCACAACCATTCATACCTTTCATCTGTTTTATTGTATTATCGTGCGAATTGCTCCGTGGTACCTTACGGGTACCTGAATTTTATTTGAATGAAGATGACTCTGTCATGCTCGACGTCATATTGCATAATTTCTATACAGTATATGCAATAAACCAACCAGAACAGTATAACAATTGAAATAATAGGCAGTTCTAAGATAGGTTAAGAAGAATATAACGTCACAATTCTGTATTATTATTCAAGGTTGTAACGTGTGTCTATGCTGTCATGTAGGCCTACCTGGCAACAGACACGCCCCCGGTACAAACAGATAAAATTTGTAGAAAAGCGTGATTATGACAAAAAACATTAAAAAATGATACTTTGAGGTATTGTTTTTTTAATTTTTGTATGGCAGATCATACATACACATGTGCTGAGGTCAAAAAGGTAAAAATTTTGTTTTTGACCCCTGACTCACCTGTCATTCCAAACAACCTCTTAAAAAAATCAGTATTCCAAAGTCAACTTATCTCCCGAGAACCGCTCCCATCCGAAAACCGCGACGCCCGAGAAAAATTATTGATTGTATAATTTGACTTGTACAATGTAGGCCTACTAGGTAGTGGCGGGGGGGGGGGGACGGGCCCCACTTTTGTTGGTTAGTCTGGGGAAATCAGTCATTTTCGGGGGAAATCGGTCATTTCTTACATCTTACGCTCCTAATCAGACTCCATTCGGGGTAACTGAACAACCTGGCCCCCAATATTTGATGGTTTAGGTGTATTGGCTTGTTTAGGAATTAAACGCAACGATGTCTTGGAATTTGATCGGTGTTTAGGATTTTTGTGAAACATGTTTACTTATGTAGGCCCCGGGGGGTATTTTGGTTTTGGTTTTGGTAGGGACGTGCCGCTGAGATTTTGGAAGTGGACCCATAAATATACCAATTTTTCAAGAAATTTGGACCCATTGATATACCAAAAGTATCGGTCAAATTTAACCAAAATTGTCTTAGTTTTTACAAATTTTCCCAAAATTTTGGGAAAATTTTGGCTAGATTAAGGAAAAATTGGGCTGTTTTCCGAAAAAATTGAGAAAATTTGGAAAAAAGGACCCATTCATAGCCCAAAAAAAAAAAAAAAAAAGGGGTCATTGATATACCAGAAGGCCGAAAATGCTACCCATGTTTGCGGCACGTCCCCGTATGGTCATTTGTACTGAGTACCCCCCCCCGATGTAGGCCTATTATTGATTACAAAGAGTTGCATCTCAGAAGCCAGTTTTTGCAGTGTACTTTCGTTCCGTCACTGTGACGTCATCGGTACCTATAGACACTTTATTTGAGAGTTCTCTAAATACCTCAAGGCTCAAGTCTCCGACGTAAAAGCTTTTAATATAAAAACATTTCCTTTAAATTTGTTAACCCGTCTTTGATAATTCATTCAATGGCATATTGATTAAATTCCAATTTTATTAGTGCGTCGATAGTCATTGATTTTACCGAGATCTATTCCGAGAGAAGACCATTGATTACCAGGGAAGATATCGTACACTTCCCACAATGCATTGTTCAGTTTCAGGTTTATGTGCTTGTAGGCTGGATGTACAGTTCAGTACATGTGCCACCCGCGTGGCCAGGGGCAGCTCCCTGTGAGAAGTCTTGTCCCCTCCCCCCCCTGTGAGAGGCTTTTTTTGTGTGGTAATTTTAGCCAATTTTTGACCATTTTCGTCAAAGTTTCCCGGCACACTAACACACTGATAACACTGCACTGGCAGAAATAGGAGGTACATGAGGTGGTGGTGTATAAACATGATGTTGCAAAGGATTCTGGGAAGGTTATGATATCTTCACTGATTGATTACCATAACGGTATGATGTTATTGCAGTAATGAAAATAAGACGTAGTGTTGCTGACGCCGTGGTTCAAGCGCCCAATTGGGCTTCATCTCTTGGCTCAGAACACCGTCTTGTGCGAAGTTGTGCCTTGTAGGCCTACCCGGGGCTTTGTGACTTTGAGCTGCTTGTCACAAATGAGTACGGTAGTACCTTATGTAGGCCATGTTGGTTATTTAAGAAAGAAATAATAATTGCAAATCTCTTTACCCTCCCACGTGCGAAGAAGAAAACAATAGCTTATAAAAGTTTTTTTTTGTAGATCAAAATGCTGGAAAAAAAAAAAAAAAAAAGTGGCAGCCATTTTTAAAACTTGCATTGGAGACTTTTAGGGGACAAAATGATTTTGAAAATAAGCTATAGAGTTTAAACATAGGCCTACCTATCCATTACAATCGTTAAATGTCATTTAAACTTTAAAATGATAAAATATAGGCATACCAGAAAATATACCGGGTGGATGAATCGACTTTCCTATCAAGCTCATGGACAACCTCTTACAAAATACATCATTGAAATTGGGCTACTTGGAAAGGCATGTGCCACGGCTTGGCTGGTCGATATACCGCACCTTAATTGTTTTTAGACGTATTGGTAACACTCTCAAGTTAATGCACTATAAGCCTACTTCTGTCTCTTCCGTCAGTATATTAACGAATTTTGATGTTTCGTATACAATAAATCATGGACGATTCCCCAACGTAAACAACTGAAAAACACGCAGAAATCGGACTGTGAACAGAGAAGATGGGTGTATAATCTTGATTTGCAGATGATGGCGACACCGTACAGGATATATCTGACCGTGAAATAGAGTGATGATAAGAATGAATAAAAAAGGTCACGAAACCATCGGTAACGGTAAGACATGTAGGTCTATATAGCCTAGTACTATCCAATCTTCAAAACAAATTTAAATATGAAAATATGTTCAGCATAATTATCAATAACGTAGGTAATGATAGTTACCGTAAAATGGGGTAACTTCACTGCTTCTCAACCAATTATATTTCTAATTAACTGGTATTTAGGACATTATGGTTCCCCTCTACACCTTGAAGTTGAAAAAGATTTTTTTTTCACGGCAGTGAAATAATGCCACTTGCCCTCACATCTCATATGCACAGTTTATCCCTTACATATCCTGTGTCCTGAATAGCTATTTTGGATTTTAGCCCACCAACCCTGTGGTTAAGAGACTAGGAAATAATTCCTAATATCTCATACCCTAGTTTGTATGCATTTATCTAATCTTGCCCCACATGACAAAGACTATCAGCCCTTAAACCCGGCAAAGAGACTGCTCAGTGTAGGAAATTTTTACCCTTTTTGGCGCCCTCTACGGAGGCGCCAAAATATAGGCATGACTTTGTGATTCTTTGTGAAAAGCTTCTAATTTCACTCTTGCTAGATTGACTTCGCAATTGTTTTGCTTAAATTATGCCCAGCTCAGAAATAAAACCACAATTTGCTTGGATTTTATTTTATTATTGTTTTCTGATATGCACAGGATAAAATGGTGAGCGTATATTCTTTGTTTAAAATACAAAATTAGGATTTATAAAAACACCAAATAAATCCTGACCTTTGTATGGGTTCAACCAGTTTACCGTGTGCCTTAGAAACCCGATAGACGGTGACATTTGACCATACACTAGGATCCACAACATGCTCATCTATCATGGGAACAGTTCTTAAGCCCTAATACATTTGTAGGCCTACTTTCATCCTTTGAAAATTTGGGTACACAAACTCATACTCTGCAACTTGAGGTCAAATTTTGCACTATGATTATGTAATTGAGGTTATTGGACTATGCCATTGGGATGAGACTATTGTGGTCCATAGTGATAAAATCAATTAACGAGGACTCTACTGATGGCTTTTGTTTGCTAATTACCATAGAATCTATAGCGGTTATTGCCAAAGTTGCAATATGGTGGCACAATTGGGCGGAAAACTGTATGCAAACAACACGGCATATTAATTATACATGTTCTACATTGTTGTATTTTAAAACACTGAAGACCAAAATTGACGTTATTGCCATGATTGGATCATGGAGGTAGTAAGCCTACTACAACTCTGGCGGAAATTCGTTGCCACACCAGGGCCACACCAGCACGTTCTGGTGTTAAAAGCACGCAATCGAAGCTAAATATGGGATAGTTCCGTACTATTTTGCATAATAGTTGCAAATGCACATTCAGATTACACTTGCCCCTTCCCCACCCCCCCACCCCCATTTTCCAATGTTGGGAGACTGTAATGTAGAAATGATGACGATTTTGTCCAAATCAACATTGCAATAGGGGAGCGGGGAAGGATGTTGCCAATTAACGCTCAGGTGTGGCAACATTTTTCGCCAAGGTTGTAGCTATACTACCTCCATGATTGGATTAAGTAAATAACTAAATCCTGTTATCTACCCAGCAATGTTTGCTTATCATAATAATTGTAACAAACTGTAGACAGAAAAGGCAAACAGACAGAAATTTAGAGTTTTAAATTAGAGAGTTGACAGGAAGTTGTAAGAGTTAAATTGTTATGGATATGATTGGTGTAAGAACGAAAAGTTGAATGTCAGATCAAAGTCATCCGAGGTGAATTAAGTAATGTCAATCACAAATTGTTACAGGTCATTTGAGGTGGACTAAGTTTATATTTGGATTGTCAGAACACCTTCCCCAATCAGACACATTTCTCTTGTTTGGCTTGACTTTGCAAAGAGCGTCTAATTTCGGTCTTGCTAGATTTACTTCGCAACTGTTTTGCTTAAAAGTATGCCCAGCTTAGAAATAAAACCACAATTTGCTTGGATTTGATTTTATTATTGTTTTCTGATATGTTCGGGATAAAATGTTGTGCGTATATTCTTTGTTTAAAATACAAAATTAATGGACTTCTTTCTATGCTAATATTACATTATTGTTTTAAAGAGAAAAAAAAAAGTATCCAAACAGTTGGGCGCCCATTCCTTTTTTAAAGGAATTTTTATTTATAAACATGTTTGCAATTGGCTTATAGCCAGCACATGCTGACAATACACATAACTGATTGGTTAATCAAAATTAGGCAGATCATGGTCAGCAATGTTTATTTTGTGATTTACCCATCTATGTAGGCCTATAGAAATGCAGCAGGCGATTTACTTCAGTAAAAGTTCAATATAACTACATTGCACAAAACTAAGTCCATTATCTATACATGTAGTTAATTGGTGTTCATAAAAGCAGGGCTATGAGACAAATATCCCTGACAAAATCTAGCAAGACCAAAATAGCTGTGTAATTTGCCCAGGGTAATTTGTTTACTTATGTAATTTGTTTACTTAAGTGATAAGGCATCTTGCATACAATTTTCTTCTTGACCGTTATAGCCAAATTTGTTTCCTGAAGGTGGCTTAATAAAAATTCCTTTAAAAAAGGAATGGGGGCCCAATGGGAGCTTTGATGTGGTGTGCTGAAATCCAGAGGGGGCACTCCCACTTTGGAGGTAACGCGTATGTAGGGCTATTAAGACCCCCCCCCCCCTTTTCACCATCACTGTCACCCAAAGACCACATTACCAGCACGTGTTCTGTCATCCAAAGACCCCATATTTTTCCGGTTAAA